>NC_091767.1:24532171-24835201 GCF_029378745.1 Bos indicus
TTCTGTTAGGTCCATACCATTTCTGTCCTTCATCAAGCCCATCTTTGCATGAAATGTTCCTTTGGTATCTCTGATTTTCTTGAAGAGATCCCTAGTCTTTCCCATTCTGTTGTTTTCCTCTATTTCTTTGCATTGATCGCTGAAGAAGGCTTTCTTATCTCTTCTTGCTATTCTTTGGAACTCTGCATTCAGATGTTTATATCTTTCCTTTTCTCACAGTAATCCAAGTCTGTGCCCCAACCAGTAACGCTGAAGAAGCTGAAGTTGAATGGTTCTATGAAGACCTACAAGACCTTTTAGAACTAACACCCAAAAAAGATGTCCTTTTCATTATAGGGGACTAGAATGCAAAAGTAGGAAGTCAAGAAACACCTGGAGTAACAGGCAAATTTGGCCTTGGAATATGGAATGAAGCAGGGCAAAGACTAATAGAGTTTTGCCAAGAAAATGCACTGGTCATAACAAACACCCTCTTCCAACAACACAAGAGAAGAGTCTATACATGGACATCACCAGATGGTCAACACCAAAATCAGATTGATTATATTCTTTGCAGCCAAAGATGGAAAAGCTGTATACAGTCAGCAAAAACAAGACCAGGAGCTGACTGTGGCCACCATGTAATTATATTTTTATATATATATATATATATATATATATATATATTTAGAAATCTGTTAAATATACATACATGTAATTACAATACATGATTATTATAAGAAATGTAAGTATGCAGGCAGTCCTCACTTTTCACATTTTGGAGGTAGTTGTGATGCAGAGTAGGGACATAATTCCAATATGCATTATGTTCCAATAATAGGTTGCTGTGCAAAGTGACACTGTCCTGAGGTCATCATTTGTTCAATGGCAGTTATGTAGCTGGTACTATCTTTGATGCTTTACCCATGCTGTGTGTGTTAGTCAGCTCTAGGTGCTGTAACAAAATTTCACAGACTGAATGGCTTAGGCAATAGAAATTTATTTCTTCACAGCTCTGGAAGCTAGAACCAGTCTCTGGTGAGAGCTTTTTCCTGCTTGCAGGCTGTAGTCTCCTCACTGTGTCCTCACTTGGCAGCAGGAGAGAAAAAAGTGAGCACTCTATTGTGTTCATTTATAAGAAATCCAATCCTCTTGGACCAGCACCCCACCCTGATGACCTTGTTTAACCTTAATTACTTCATTATAGATCCTGTCTCCAAATGTAGTCACACTGGGGGTTAGATCTTCAACAAACAGATTGGGGGTGGTGGTGGTTGGGGACAGAGACGTTCTGTCTGTAACACGATGGATAATCCTCACAAGAAACACATTTTACAAATGGAGAGACTGAGGTTCAGAGAAAATAAGTCGTGTTAAGGGGACAGACAGAATTCAAACTAAGCTTTAAAGTCCATACCTTTTCCAACAACTAAAACCACTTCTTACATCTTATTCAATGACTAACTCTTGAGACAACATATAAATGAGAAGAGTAAGCTAAACTTAATATGTCAGCTATTTACCATGTTAGACTGCTTTATGCTGGCTTGTTTTAAAATATGTTCCTCAGACTTCCCTGGTGGTCTGGTGGTCAAGATTCTGCCTGCCAGTACAGGGGACATGGGTTTGATCCCTGGTCTAGGAAGATTTCACATTCTGCTGGGCACCTAAGCCCATGTACCGCAACTACTGAGCCCCAGAGCCTAGAGCCTAGAGCCCAAGCTCTGCAACAAGAGAATCCACCAAAATAAGAAGCCCGCTCACTGCAGCCAGAGAAAGCTTGGTTGTGGAGTACCTAAATACTCTGCAGTACCTAAGACCAGGGGCAACCAAAAAATATATATATAAAACATGTACCTCAAGATAAATCAATATCCCTCAGCATTTGAACAAATAGAGCATAAAGCAAAATGGACTAAAAAGCATGGCAGTTTTAAGTATGGTCAAGTGCTTGAAAGATGACTATCTTTTTGTTACATTGCCAGAAACTTTTATTACCAAAAGTAAAAAATAACCCAAGAACTGTAGGACTTAAGTGTAGGAAGAAGTAGAAGTTACAACTTAAAACAGTGTCAAATGTGAGTTTAAATGCAGTCATCTATGCTTAGAAAAGATATGCATTAGATAATTAAATGTGCTTAGCACTTTTAATGTGAAGTAATATATCCATATTTTAAGCAATTCAAGCAGTAAGAAATGTACATATAAATATACAAATATGTATTTTATAAACAAAAATCACTCATGCCACTTGCTTTTTTCATTTAATAGATACATTGGCTGCATTTTCATGTTGCTACATGTACATTGGCCTTGTTCTGTGACACAGTGGTCCAGCGTTACATAGTTGGGTTGTACCATCCCTGGTTTAACTTCCCCTATTGATGGACACTTAGGTTCTTTTCTACAATTCCAAAGTCCTAGCATTGAGTATGGCATCCCACTCCAGTACTCTTTCCTGGAAAATCCCATGGATGGAGGAGCCTGGTGGGCTGCAGTCCATGGGGTCTCTAAGAGTCAGACATGACTGAGCGACTTCACTTTCACTTTTCACTTTCATGCATTGGAGAAGGAAATAGCAACCCACTCCAGTGTTCTTGCCTGGAGAATCCCAGGGACGGGGGAGCCTGGTGGGCTGCCGTCTATGGGGTCGCACAGAGTCGGACACGACTGAAGCGACTTAGCAGCAGTAGCAGCAGCAGCAGCAGCATTGAGTATTTTTGCACATCTTTATACACATGGGCAGATGAATTATGTATTTTGTCTGTAGGATAAACATACAGTCAAGATGTTGACAGACGTTTTGCCAAATGACCTTCAAAGTCAGTTTTCACATTTAACTTTTCCAAAGACACATTCTACATTGGCTGTGATGAAGCGTTGTGTGAGTTCTCACTATGTCACATACCTTCTTTCTGATGGCAATTGATCAGAGGCTTGAAGAAAGTGAGGGAGATTGCCGTGCTGCTATGGAAAGTGGTCCCCTAAACGAGAGTCCACTAAATTTACCTGTGGACTCAAGTGAGGTAAACTAACGTTCATTCATTGAAATGGTAGTTCCCAGCTCCTTCTCATCCTTGCAGTTCATTCTACAAACATAGAGTGACTGCTGTGTGGTTGGCAAATTGTTGGCACTAGGGCTATTGGAGAGATAAGGAAGACAGAACACCTACCTCAGACTCGTGTGCTTTTCTTTCTTTTTTTTTGTTTTTGGTAGGTAATTGTTTATTTTTTTCTGGAGAACCCTGGCTTATACACCCTCAGTATGTGAGACTGAGCGTTTCCCCCCCATCTCCTTAAAAAATGGATAAATCACTTTCTATGTTTTTTAAATTGGATTTTAATGTACTGGGAAGGGAATTTTTCTTTGGCTTTGCAGTCTCCCAAACTCCACAGTGGGGCTGCTTTGTCCTCACATCTTTTCTCTGGGCTCTATGTCCCTGTGCTAATCAAAAGCAATCTAAGGAACACTAGGTCTGTGGCTGAGGGATTTAGCACCAAATCATGTTATGCAGCTGATCAGTAGGCAGTTATTTTAATTTCTTTTAAAATTTGCATACAGTAAATTCACTCCTTTCAGTGTACTGCCTTGCTTTTATAACCCAAGCCTCAACTCAAGTAAAAGCAAATTGTTGCTATTGAATATGCCCTTAGCTATGGTTTGAATATTTGTCTTCCCAAAGGGGCCTCCTGGGTGGTTCAGCAGTAAAGAATCTGCCTGGAGTGAAGGAGCCACAGGAGACACAGGTTCAATTCCTGGGTTGGGAAGATCCCCTGGAGTAGAGCATGGTGTTCCACTTCAGTATTCTTGCCTGGAGAATCCCCATGAATAGAGGAGCCTGGTAGGCTACAGTCCATGGGGTTGCCAAGAGTCAGACACAACTGAGCAAGTTAGCATGCACACACACACTTCCCCCAAAGTCCATATGTTGAAATCCTAATGTTCAAACTGATGGTTCTAGGGGGTGGGACCTTTGGGAGGTACTTAAATGATGAGGGCAGAGCCCTCATTAATGGCATTATTGCTCTGATAAAAGAGACCCCACCAAGCTTCCTAGCCCCTTACACCATGACACAAGGATACCAGGAGACATCTCCAGCCCAGAAGAGGGCCCTCCCCTGACCACACTGGAATCCTCATCTCAGACTTCCAGTCTCTAGACCTGTGAGACATAAATCTCTGTTGTTTATATGCCATTCTGCCTATGGTATTTTGTTATAGCAACTCAACAAACCAAAACACCCTTTCTCCTGGCAGTGAATAAAATAAGCTAGCCTAGAGTTCTTTGGGCCTCTGACTGTACAAAAATTAAGGTGCCCTCCAATATCCAGAATTTCCTAAATCAACAGTATGTATAATTAAACTTATGTGAATTGTTGGCTATAGCTGGTTTTGTTTTGTACTGAGATAAATGGTATGTGGCCTTTGAAAATTGTGCCTGCCTTTTCTAAGCATTCCTCCGTCCAGAGCTGAGAACCTTCTATAATCATTACCTGTGACACCTTAAGACTTTTTTTTATTATTATTATAACAAAGCAGAGTGCATAAAAGATTTTTAATGAAAGGCGTAGTCTTTGGAACTGAAACATTACCAGCCTGACGCCTTGGAAAATGCTAATACTCAGTATATTGAAAGGACAGCCAGCTTAACCTGCTTAATGCCCATTTGCCTGAATATATGAGATATCATTCTTTTCAGTTTGGTATTTTTGAAATTATCCAGCTGGGAGTGAGTCAATTTTTTTTTTTTTTTTTCTGTCACTAATTCATTAAAAATGCCAGTCCCACAGAGCAACTCAAGTGAGACCATCTGCCTTTCAGACAACCATAAATAACCCAAAGAACAAGAGGGACTCTACTCTTTGGACCTGAGCTGGGACTGATATGTTTAGAAGGGAGGGCATGGCTTCCAAGCCCAGCTCACTTGATTCCACTCCAGCTCCTCACTCCCTTACCTGGTGAGAATGCAAGCCATTGGGGGCTTCAGCTATTTCATTGGAAAAGGATTAATGGCATTGACCTCTCAGGGTGGTTTAGGCCCTTAGGATTAACCTGCTTGCTTTTATGAACTTACGGAGGTGTGCTATAAAGACTGGAAGCAACCCCTTTACGCTCTGAGAAAGTATTGGGAAGGATCTTGGTTTATGATTTCTTGTATCAATAGGAAATGACCATGTTTTCAAATAAAACTGATTTGATCTTTGTTCAGAGACATAGGAGGCAAATTATTAGAGGGTAGTTTTTCAAATACAGTTGTCTTTTCAATATTTTTTTAAAAAATGAATTTTTAAAAACTATTTCTTCTAAAAAGTGGTTTACAGTGAAATCACCTGAATGTTTGGAAGAAAAAAAAATCATTGGAGGAAGAGTGAAAGATGTAGTATTCATTCATCCAACATATGGTACGAGTGTTTACTACATGGTAGCCATTTTTCTAAGTGCTTAGGCTCTTGCCGGGAACAAAACTGGTCCAAATTCCTGCCCTCTTGG
Source organism: Bos indicus (assembly GCF_029378745.1). NCBI lineage: Eukaryota > Metazoa > Chordata > Mammalia > Artiodactyla > Bovidae > Bos > Bos indicus. The sequence continues at coordinate 24,537,642 of NC_091767.1, forward strand.
AGCTTACCTTCTTGTAGAGGAGACAGACAATACAGACAGTAAGACTACTGTAATAAATGATACAGTGTCAGGGAGGGTGCAAAGTCTATAGTGAAAACTAAATTAGGGAAGAAGGTAGGGGAACTGAAGTCAAATTCTAATGCACAAAATAAATGCTGATTATGAGCTAAGCTTGCAAGTTATTTAAAGGCCACTTTTCAAAATCTGGGTTGTATCAGAAACATTCTGTTTTAGTTTCCTGAGGTGATGACAAAAATGTCACTGTATAAAGATCCCGCTCTTGTTTGATTCTGCCTCCATAAAAATGTCTAGTATTCATGCCAACTTAAGCTAGGACTCTATAGCATAAAATCTCAACAGATTTACTTGATAAGAAGAACCCAAGAGTAGTTAAGCCTGCTGATACAGAATTGCTGTTTTTACTTTCCCTATAATTAAAGTGACAGAATCTTTGCTTCTTTAATGGTGAAGAAGTTTCACCCTAAATTATTTCAGTGCCTAAATGAAATAGGTACAATTCATAAATCTGGGACTGACTTCACCAAGGCGCCCAGCCAGTTGATGACCTGCTGTGTACTACGAAGCAATAAATAAAATACGACCTTTCTGACATGAAGAAAAAAAAAAACAAAATATACCCAGAGCATTCGTTATAACTTCAAAGTTAACTGGAAAACTTTCCTTGGTTTGAAAGAAAAAAAAAAAAAGGCTCTATAGATCCAGTTGAATTTGCCTTGAGGTAAACAGATCAATTCTACAGGATGCAAAAATATTCTATAGAACAGTTGGTAAACAGCAGATGAAGTGAACTAAGTTAACCATATGTGAATAACACGATCTTGTAACAATTTTAAGTGAGTCATCTGCATGACAAACTAGAGGATATTTAACGCCAAATGGTCTTATTAGCCAACAGGAATTCGATAATCATTCTAAAGAGAGCAAAATCACATTTCACACTCTGTTCAGTTTAGAGAAGGTCACCTAGGTTTCCAGGCTCCAGTGCAGCCTTTTCTTGCACTCCTTCTCCTGTTTTAGAGGGAGTGCTGTACCTTCTGGTTGGTGCTTGGAAGCAATAAAACACACGGCAACTTTGCTTGCTTTCATACTGAAACAAAATAAAATGAATAAGCCAAGCGATACACTCAAGAGTTATGTAGAGTCACACTAATACACAAAGGAAGATTGTACTGTTGTTGATAGAACCAGATTTTGCCTTCTTTTTAGCTGGATATAAGATATTCCTGAATTCTATATTCTCTTCCAAATAATTAGAATATTGTTATTGCAGCAAGGAGACGGCCTGTTGAGAGGAAGTGTAATCCCACCCCATGTTTAATGTGAAATCCTTGTCCCCACAGTGAAAGGTCTTGCCAAGAGGTGAAACTTGGTTTTTGAGGTGCTTTAAAGCTGACAAAGAAATCTTGATTAGGGCTACAAAGGACTTGACTCTGCCTCCTTTTCCGATGAAGATGTGGCCTCCCTAGTGCTGAGTTTGCTTCAAGAATCAAGAGATCACAGTGTTTGTAAATAATCCTTGTTAAGCAGAACCCCATAGACTAGGGAGAATAAGGAATTCCCCCCCACCCCTCACCCCCAATACCACATAGGTCTGAATATAAAAGGGCTTCCTTGGTAGCTCACTTGGTAAAGAATCTGCTTACAGTGCAGCAGACCCGGTTTCAATCCCTAGGTTGGGAAGATCCCTTGGAGAAAGGAATGGCACTCTACTCCAGTATTCTTGCCTTGAGAATTCCATGGACAGAAGTGCCTGGAGAGCTACAGCCCACAGGGTGACAAAGAATCGGACCCGACTGAATGACAAACACACACACACTCACACACACACCCACCCTGAGTATAGAAGGGCCAGGATATAGCAAGAATTGAACTTTTCTTTTAAACCTGACATACCTCTACCCCAGAAGGGAATATGAGTAGCTGTTGTGTATCCTGAGAGTAAGGGGAAAACTTCCCTAAGATACCCTGAGTCTCATGTTGATCTGTGGCCCACATCCACTCAGTTCTGCATCTCTAGGAATGTGGAGAAGTACGTGTCAGATGTCCCCCCAAACTCTCAGCCCTGCAAGGCCACAGTAACAGTGGCCACTTCCATATGTGTTTTTAACGTTGTGACCTTTATTCACACAACCATCTCATCATATTCTTGTGTATATTTCTTTTAAAATGGCAAAAATAAATGTGCATACAAAATGCTGTGGTTACGTGTAAATGAAGTCCTGGAAAAACAGTTTATTTTGTAGACAGATTACCTCTAAATCTGATAGCTTTTATCAAAAACATTCAACAAAGTTTGTATGCTTTGCATCCTAAGCCAAAACAGCAAAAATAAAATTTGAGCCAAATTCTTTTACCTCAACTGTTTGCTTATTCCAAAGGAAGTATGTTTAGACTGACATTACTTCGTTTAGCTACTAAAGAAACAACTGAGTTGTATGTAATTACAATGTGCAATATGAAATTAAACATTGATTAGATGTACAACATGCAAGATTTCTCATCCTGGGCATTATTAACATTTTGGGCTGGATACTTGTTTGTTGTGGAGTACTATGCTAGAATTGGGCTTCCCTGGTAGCTCAGACAGGAAAAAAAAAAAATCTGCCTGCAATGCAGGAGACCTGGGTTCAATCCCTGAGTTGGAAAGATCCCCTGGAAAAGGGAATGGTTACCCACTCCAGTATTCTTTTCTGGAGAATTCCATGAATGGAGGAGCTTGGCGGACTACAGTCCATGGGGTCATGAAGAGTCAGACATGTCTGAGCAACTAAAACTTTTACTTTTCTTTCACTTCACTTCACAATGCTGGGCACTCTAGGATGTTTAGCAGCATCCCTGACCTCTGCCCATTGAATGCCAGCGGTCCCTCCCTAACCCCCAGTTGGGGCAACCATATATGTCTCTATACATTGCCAATGCCCTCTGTAGGACAAAATCATACCATTGGCATGTACCACAGTGGATAAATATAGCTACAGTACAGGACAGAGGTTTTGAATGATGCAGACAAGAACTGCAAGAGTTGGGACCAAGGGTAAGGAGCACGTACGAGGAAGAGGTGAGATTTAGTAACTCCTGAAGTTTGTGTTGGATTTGAGATTTAATCTGTGGCTTGCTTATTGGCTTACCTATAATGGTGTCCTTTGCAGTTTGATATTTGTATTTGAAATATTCCTTACTGGTTTCAAAGATGTTTAAGTTGCTAACTATGCCAAAATTATAATGTGTGCATTAATTAAAATTGGGGAAATTTAAGTTATTTGTACTACTTTTTTTAAACTTAAAGACTGAATTCTTTCTGAACTTAATCATGTGGCTCTTTAGGAATTAGAGCAGCTAGAGGTAATTGGAATGGGCATAAACTCGCTGTTTTCCACTTACAAATGCCACAAAACAAAGCCACTTGGCACTGCTTTACTGAAAGGGAAGCACTATAACAGACTTTGTGTTAGAAATGTTACTTTTTGGCAGGACCTCAGGGCATGTCAGGTTATTTAAACATTTTATTCTGTCCACAACTCATCTTTTACAGATCAAAATTGTACACACTTATCTCTCAAATATTTGTTCAGTCTTCGATGTAGTTTTAACTTTGAAGATGTCACCTTTCTCCGAGGAAATGATCTGCTTAAATTGTGTCAAGTTTGAAAAAAACAGATGTTATCACAGACTGCTGTCTTAGAATGGCATTCGCTTTGTTATAGCATCCCTCGTTAAGTCTGATTGAGCAAGTCAGCTATGCATTTAACCAAGTATATGAGATTGATCATGATTCTGTGTTCACCAAACTTCCTGGCTCTGAGTTTCCAAAAGAGAAATCTTCTAGGAAAACATGCTCTTAAATTCTTCTTCAAATGAATTGTCATTCTCCACTAGGTACAATAATTGTGTTATATCAATATCACTGCAGAGCAAATTAAATTAGAAGACTACGGCAGAAGTTGTGTTTGGACGTTAACCTTACTACAGATGTCCTACAAATCATATTATACCATAAGTTAGATTACTTCATAGGTCACACATCTAAATAATTCAATGCATTCAACCCGTGTAAATTTATGAGTTGCAAATACTCAAGATGGCAAAATACACACATTATCAAAGACATACCTTGTACAGGACCCAGTGCTTGATAAATTCTCAAGAAACATTTGTTGAATTAAACTCTCTATGTTCATTTCTGTTCTAAAGTATGGTGTATAGAAGGCGTTTTGAATTGTAAACTTTGCTTCAGTAGTTTGTTCTCACTTGGACTCTGGGGACTTCTATTATTAATTATTAACAGAAATTCTCTTGAAATTACTTGGAGATTTCTGGTGAATTCGATTGCAGGAATGTACATGATAAAAGTGGCATCTGCCATTTAAAAACAATATAATTTATTTAAAAATGGATCCGAGTGTACTGCTTAGATTGACAGGTCTTTAAATTTTGATGATAATTTTATCACTGCCTCCCCCAAGCCTCAGTATTTTAAGTGCCATTTGCTTTGGGATTTTCCTTGAATTAAAAATTGAACAATCTTATTGCAGTGCAGAGAGGATTTCATTACTTTCAGAGGTGACCTTCCAGATTCTATTAGGACAAGAAAATAGCCTTTAACAGCGTCCCTCAAAACCTATCTTCCCGTACTGGCTTCACCTCATTCTTGCACCTCCAAATACTCGAGAAACTCTTTGACATTTCCCCCTCCCTCTGCCCTTCGCATTCAGAGTCAGTAATACATGTTAAAGTTGTTTGGAAGTCTTCTTTATCATTTTGTTTGTGTGATTCTTCCACTTGCATTTTGTAGCCTCAGCTCTTCAAGTTGAGTTAGTACCTCAAACATAAGGATTGAATATGTTCTGTTGTTTAGTCACTCAGTCATGTCTGAATCATGGACTGCAGCATGCCAGGCTTCCCTGTCCATCACCATCTCCCAGAGCTTGCTCAAACTTATGTCCATTGAGTCAGTGATGCCATCCAACCATCTTGTCCTCTGTCCTTCCCTTCTCCTCCTGCCATCATTCTTTCCCAGCATCAGGGTCTGTCTAATGAGTTGGCTCTTCATATCAGGTGGCCAAATTATTGGAACTTCACCTTCAGTATCAGTCCTTCTAATGAATATTCAGGATTGATTTCCTTTAGGATTGATGCTTTGACCTCCTTGCAATCCAGGGGACTCTCAAGAGTCTTCTCCAGCACCACAACTCGAAAGCATCAATTCTTTGGCGTTCAGCTTTCTTTATGGTCCAGCTCTCACATGCATGAATATGATGCTGCTGCTGCTGCTTGATTAAGTCACTTCAGTCGTGTCCGACTCTGTGTGACCCCATAGACGGCAGCCCATCAGGCTCCCCCGTCCCTGGGATTCTCCAGGCAAGAACACTGGAGTGGGTTGCCGTTTCCTTCTCCAATGCATGAAAGTGAAAAGTGAAAGTGAAGTCGCTCAGTCGTATCCGACTCTTAGCGACCCCATGGACTGCAGCCTACCAGGCTTCTCCGCCCATGGGATTTTCCGGGCAAGAGTACTGGAGTGGGGTGCCATTGCCTTCTCCAGATGTAATTTCCCGGAGAGCTTAATTCATATCCCTCTACCTAATGGACATCTGGTAATGTTAACTGGTTCTTTCTGATGAAACTTTGCATGATTCCTTTAAAGACAGTCTTGACTTGTCACATGTGTTTTAGCTATTCATAAGAACTACAAAGTGAATATTAATCAACTATTCATGGCTTTCCTGTTGAAGATATAAGAGTGCCGGAGGAGGCACAACTTGTATTCATGTTACTGTACGTCATAATATTTTTTTATTTTGAAGTGATACCAAAATGTCATTTTCAGCTCAGCCCAATTAACTCCTATGAAGACACATACTTTCTATGTTTCAATAGAATTCCTAATCTCCTAAGCTTTCCTAGGGAACACTCTTGAAAATATTATCTATTTTCATCTACTCTAAGATTTCATAATCCAGTTTTTTTTAGTCTAAATAAATCTATTTGCACTCATCTCCTACTATAAAAAAAAAAAAAGCTATAATGGCAGTTGACATGTAGTGTCTGAAATGCTTTCTCCTCTTAGGAGGGATTGTACATCCAATGGGATGTGAGGAATTAGAAAGAAAAGTATCATGGAAAATAACCTTATATTAGAAAATGGAAAGAATGGAAAGTAAAAGGTACATGAACTAAGGTTGAAGAAATGAGGTCCACAAGCCTCACTAATTTAGTGACTTTTCAGTCATATGAGGAATAATGACCAATATTTTCTCCATGAATATGCAGACAGAGAGACTTTTTAAAAAGGAAATAAGCTTTAAATGGAAAATATTAAGTTTAGATAGGAAGAAATAATCTTCCATCTTTGGATGAAAATGAAGGCTGTTAGGTGTTAGGATGATTTATTTAGAAGTACTGTGGAGTTGTTTCATTAGGAAGACATAAGAATGAGGAAGATGCAGAAGTATCTGAAATGACGGGGACTAAATGACATTTTAAAGAGCCTCCTATTTTAATGGTGTTAATATTCTTTCCATTTATTATTTAAATTCTTTAATAACTTCCCTGATTCCATCATATTTATCATTTGATGATTAAAGCTTCTTAAGCCTTTATTGTGAAAGAAGGGAGAGATTTAAATGTTTGGTTATTTTATTGGAACACATATTTTTGTCTCCATGTTTTTCTTCTTTTACTGTTGTTACTCCAAGGCAGATTACTAACCCTAAAACTTAAAAAAAATTCCAGATATGCACAAAAACTTTAGCTAGTATAAACGTAGGATCAACATTTCAGAACATATAATTTATAATGGAAAAGGGTATCTGTAACTGAAATCCAGCTGATACCATTTGCCCTTGGTTTTATGAACATACAGAATTGATGTTTTGATTTTGTGAATTGTATTTTAATAGTGGTATTTTCAGAGTGGAAAATTCTCTGGATTAGATGCTGTTTTCAACTTCCGTTTTTGTTTGTTTTCTTTTTTCTTTTTTAGTGTGTTATATAGAATTTTAAATTTCCACCACTTTGAGACAACAGTAATTTTTCTTAAATTTATCACAGGGAATAGTGACAAGGAGTGAAACGTGTAGAGAGAAGGATCAGAAATAGTAATTCCTATAACACAGAACTGCACACTCCGGAACAGAATTTCTGGTACCTAAACAGTGACTTATATCAAGCACTGTACTCTGGAAACTTAGTGAATCAAGTTAGGATATTATTAACATCAGGGGACTATATGATGCTGGCAGAAGCTTTCAGCGGTATAACCCACACACACACACACACACACCAACCACCTTCCACACACCAATTGTTTCAGAACTACAGAGAGGAAATTGAGGACATGAGTTTCTGTTTAAACTCATATTGCTGAGTTGAGTCAAGAATAATCAGATTCTCTTGGGCTACACCAAGTTGATTTTTTTTTTTTTTTAAACACACAACATATTCAGTATAGAGTATCCCCATACCACAGACTCTTGAGAAGAGGCTCCAGCTTTATGGAGAATTCTTAAGCACCATGGACAGCTGCAGGTTTCTTGTGGTTCTGTAGTTTAATTCTTTACTTCAGTTCAGTTGCTCAGTCGTGTCTCACTCTTTGCGACCACATGGACTGCAGCACGCCAGGCCTAATTCTTAGGAACCAGTTAACAGTTTGAAGGCTCATAATCCATGTGTTCACAGTGAAATTGCACCCTTTCATTTTCTGACAAGGCTGTCTCAGGTGGGCACTTTCATCTTCAAAAGGGTCTTTTGCATTCCATCGTTGCAGTAGCTGCTAAATTATTATAGATTCTCAATGTCAAACGAATGTCCCCAAATCAGCCTCATTCGGCCTTGTTTGGCACACACAGAGTTTTTAAAAATACAGTATAACAAGGCAGGAATTGCTTGTATTGATTGGTCATGAGACTAGTAGCATAGCACCTACAGGTTTATCTCTAGCCTCCTTCATCCATTTGTGTTACCTCCTTGGACCCTATGGAAATTTGACTGTGTGAACTGTATCATCGAGCTACAAAAGAATTTGGAGGGAATTTAGAGTTGTCTCAAAGATTAAAACTGTGAAAGATGATGTGACTTGCTTAAAGTCACATAATGTTGCACTTATTAATACTTTATATATGTATTGCTAAACATGGCTTATAGGTATAATCAACTCTATTCTATGCAGTAATGGAGACCCAAAGAGAGAATAATCCAGAAAGGTGGATAATAACATAAGACAAAATATTCTGTGTCATCGAGGTGGTTATATAAAGTTCGTTTAGGATTGAGGTCCATTTTACTTAATCAGTGAATTTGTTGGTGTTCTAAGTACTCAAGATTTGATCTTAATTGACAATGAAAATTTCCATAAACCCTTAAATTCAACCCAGGCTGGTTCCTATCTTTCTCTGCTCTGCCTCTCACTTTCTGCACCCTTTCTGTTCTGCCATTAGTGAAGATTTTGGACACAATTCCTCAAATACTCTGATTCATCTCACTTCTCAGCCTAAGCACTTACCTTGCACAAAAAAGGGGTAGGAACTAAGATATAAAGACATCTTGAGAGCATTGAGCATCACCTGAGAGCTTTGTGAAGAACTCGGATGAAACAAAAAAGTGAGGCACAGTAGTCTAGGTCAGATGTGACACAGATAAAACTGCTAAAGAAATTAGTACTGGGTTGTAAATAATATACAAGATGTTAAGACATTAGCCACACTTCCTCTCCCACTAATTTGGTTATGAGAATGTTGCAGTAGGTCCCCTGTGGACAACTCTCCTGACCCAAAATTTGATGCCAGTAACCAAGAGTGTCCTGTGAGCACCAGAATTGCACACTGTGCCTCTGAAAACGTCAAACAGTGAAGCCTTAGCAGTACATGCCCAGAATAAATATTCACCAGGAACCTTGGCATTTTGGATATTATGTGAAGTGGAAGTGGAAGAGAGCTGGTGAGACTTTGCAGATGCCTTGATTGCGCTCTGTCATTATTCCATTTGACAGTTTATTGCAGACAGGTTTCTCTTTCTCATACAGCTTGAAATGGTGTCAAGGGAAATGTGTCCCACTTTCCTCAGACCAGCTCTAAAAAATTTCAGCGAGTCATAAGGGAAATAAGTTGATACCACACTTTAAAATTCCAGAAGTTGAAGAGAGCAAAAATGGGTCATCTTTTAATGAGCTAATAGAAAGCCATTCCCTCAGTGGGAACTATTGATCCAAGTAATTGAACATGCATGATGTCCAGTCCGAGGCATTCAGTGACTCTGACACAGTAACCCTAAGGCTGGCAGTCAGTAAGGGCTATGGTGCCAGTCTAAGGAACACAGTTATACTGGACCAGTATGAACTCATTGAATTGTCATCACTGTCTTCATCTATCCCAGTCTTATTAGATCTTAATACACACATGTGTGTTTTTTTTTTTTTTTTTACTAAATTTTCAGTGAAATTTTCATGTAATTGCGTCATTGAAAAATGAATCGTTCAACCATTTTATGGAAACTCCTACTCCTGTATAATTACTATAAGAGGCTTCAGATGATTTTAGTCAGAGAAAGAGCAGAGAAGCTGTACAGAGCATCTAAAAAAACAATTTAAGATCCAGGTTAAAAAAAATTCAGAACCTCAAGCAATACATTGAGCCTGGATTAGGTGAGAAGGCATTATGTAACTTTATTGTTCATCAATTTAACTTTCAAATTTAGATGATTTTGTATAGAATTCCATTTTTTTCTAGAGTTCTTTAAAAATCAAATAGACTTCTGGGGGAAGCATTTAAATTTTTATTTATTTATTTTAATTGGAGGACAATTACAATATTGTGATGGTTTTGTCATATATGTCAGTATCTTTTTATTGATAAACTCATTTTAACCAATTCTTTGAAAATTAGAAGTCCATGTATGGTGCATATGACAATTCTTAGTTAGTCAGAGCATTAAATTGACCTAACCATTTTATTCTGTCACCACTTTCAAATAAACTGGAATGTGCTGGGCTGCTTATAAGGCATCTCTCTCCCATAGAACCTTGATATAGGTCTTTTTCTGATCAAACATTCCCATTTCTTTTCTGGAAACTTGAGACTCAGTGAGTCAGCACAATCTGTCCAAGGTTGCAGAGAAATAAACAGCAACACTATAGCCCTCTGGCCTGTTTTCCAGGTACTATTCATTAGCTCTTACCTTCTGATTCAGCCTCTACATTTAATCAAATGATGTGAGTATGCCCAGTGTCTCGGGAAAAGCTCTTACTGTCTCTGGCTAGGTCAACTTCTGTTAACCATCCATTATCCAGAACTCAGATATCAGAGTGTGAACAACTTCAAACCTCTGCAATAGCAACAAACCAGTTTTGAAGTGGAAGGGGGAACAGTGTTGGGGACAGATAAATGTGTATTTTAAGGAATTCTTTGTCCAGACTTGGTGCAGACAAAACTAACGGTAGTAACGAGGAAGTCGTGGAAACCTAGAGATTATAGTAGTACCATTGACTATCTGACCAGACTGAGCCCAGAAACACAGAAGCATTGAAGACATGACTGAAGCAAAAGAAAAATATAATTGAATCAGAGAATATTTGACACACAACAGGATAGGGAAAGAAAAAAGATTGTGTGAAGCCCAGGACCATATGGCTTCACAGGTAAATTCTGTCAAACATTTAGAGAAGAGCTAATGCCTATCCTTCTAAAACCCTTTCAAAAAATTGCAGGGGAAGGAACACTTCCAAACTCATTGTATGAGGCCACCATCACCCTGATACCAAAATCAGACAAAGACAACACACAAAAAAAGGAAATTATAGGCCAGTATCACTGATGAACATAGATGTAAAAATCCTCAACAAAATTCTAGCAAACAGAAATCAATAACACATTAAATAACTCATACATCCTGGTCAAGTTGGGTTTATTCCAAGAATGCAAGGATTCTTCCAATATATGCAAATTAATCAGTGTGATACACCATATTAATAAATTAAAATATTTAATTTAATAAATAAAATAAAAACCATATGATAATCTCAATAGATGCAGAAAAAGGTTTTGACAAACTTCACCACCCATTTATGATTAAAACTCCAAAAGATGGGCATAGAAAAGGAACCTCCCTCAATGTAGTAGAGTCCATATATGATAAGCCCACAGCAAGAAAAGAAGTTGTGTAGACAAGAGAGGGCATGATGACTATGAGATATAAACACTAAGAGTCTGTGAGAAAGAAAGGACCAAATAGAGGAGGCCAGCAAAGGAATTTATCAAAAAATTATTATAGATCTCAGCCATCTCTCAAAATGTGGTTGGTCTAAAAGTTGATATCAGACATCATCCCTGGAGTAACATGGCTGTGATGTGGAGGCTTGCATTTAATATAAAGATAAATCAGATCACCCCAGGGATCACAGAGGGGTGTTACTGCATACAAAATTTGCCAAAGACCTTCAGACATACAGTGCAATGATGGCTAGTGGCCGTGAGGCCAGGGGCCCACACATTGCCTGGCATTTAGGGTTAATAAGTTCATGCTATGTATTCTGAATGCAATAATGAATGAACTGTCCTCACTGTCATCTCACAGTCTTTGGCTACAGAGAATTGTAAACATGTGCCATTGGTTTATGGGTGAATGTGTTATAGGTGATGTTGTGCAGTGTGGACTGGAAAAGGCAAGGGAGCTTGGAATCTGGGAGTGACTTGAGCAAGCCTGGGAAACCTGACCTGATACTTAGGTTATTCAAGTGTTTTATAACTTGTTTAAAAAGAGATGCTCTTCATAAGCCTTCTGCTTTTGTAAGTGTATTGTTCATTCTGTTGAAGTATTGTACATGCCACTGTGCTCAACTGAATGGGGGTATTTATTTCAGTATTTCTAGGACATCCGTAGTGGCTCAGATGGTAAAGACTGTCTACAATGCAGGAGACCTGGGTTCGATCCCTGGATGGGAAAGATACTCTGGAGAAGGAAATGGCAACCCACTCCCATATTCTTGCCTGGAGAATTCCATGGACAGAGGAGCCTGGTGGGCTACAGTCCATGGAGTCGCAGTCAGTCAGACACAACTGAGTGACTAACACTTTCACTTGATGAAAGAATGTCTTTCCCTCCTCCCCACCCCCTCAATGACCTGCAACTCAAAACAATGTGAACAGATAAATTTCAAAGAGCAAATTAGGAAAAGGACAGGTTCTTAGAGTTGACCAAGGCATGGTTTTTACTTTTACAAACAGCCGTCATGTAAAGCAGCTGTATAAAACTTGTCTGTTACTGATTCTTTTCAGGGAACATCTTTGTAAATAGACCCCCACCCTCTGGGTAGCATTTAAGTGTCCTTTTGTCAAATTTGCCAGCTTCCCCCGACTGTGCCTCATTTTAAACACAATGAGGGCAAGTGGACTCTGCCAGCAGGAGCTAGTCTGGGAGACTGAAAAATAAAACCTTTAACTTTTAGAAAAAAAAATTCTCACCACAGAAATTTCAGAGGAGTCTTGGTGTTGATTCCAGAGGACAAACTAATGCACAGATGGATGAACAATACTTCCCAAGAGGCTCCATCATTTTTTTAGTACCGTCAGGGAAAGATGATTTCAAATCCGAGTCTTACTTGAGGGTGCTTCCGCTATTCTCCAGCTAGGCAATTGTGAAGAGGCTGCGTTGCTATCTTCCGTCATCTTTCTACCTGCCAATGTATCAACTGGGATATTATTCAGAAAGTAAAATGTTACTACGAAAGAAAATACAACAATTTGATATGTCCTACCAATACTATAGAAACATCCAAAGATATTGTTCATTAAAATGCATTTTGGTGAGTTCAGAGAACTGCCACAAAAATAGTTGGCTCTTGTTTGCATAATATAGGACTACAGCAACAATATCTGCACTGTATTATTAACCTGTTTTGCAGTAAATGGTGCTTACTTATGACCTTGGACATATGGTTTCCATTAAGTAACATCTCCAAGAATGGATATTTACTTACTTGTTATTAATAAACAAAAACCAAAATGTCTAAAATAATTTGCATGCATGCTAAGTCACTTCATTTGTGTCCCACTCTTTGTGACCCTGTGGACTGTAGCCCACCAGGCTCCTCTGTCCGTGGGATTCTCCAGGTAAGAATATTAGCGTGGTTGCCATGCTCTCCTCCAGGAGATCTTCCTGACCCAGAGATACAATGTGCTTCTCTTATGTCTCTTGGCATTGCAGACGGGTTCTTTACCACCAGCACTACCTGGGAAGCCCCTAAAATAATTTAGGGGAAAGGAGAAGTAAATGGTGAATGTTTACAGTCATGAGGCTTCCTGAAGGTATCAAAAATGCAGATTGCTAAGTCGCTTCAGTCGTGTCCGACTCTGTGCGACCCCATAGACGGCAGCCCACCAGGCTCCCCCATCCCTGGGATTCTCCAGGCAAGAACACTGGAATGGATTGCCATTTCCTTCTCCAATGCATGAAAGTGAAAGTGAAGTCGCTCAGTCGTGTCCAACTCTTAGCGACCCCATGGACTGCAGCCTACCAGGCTCCTCCGTCCATGGGATTTTCCAGGCAAGAATACTGGAGTGGGGTGCCATTGCCTTACTTAGACATTAATAAAAATAATACAAGTTTTTTTTTAAATGAATTTTATAAGTTTCTAGAGGAATGCTTTCAGAGAAATGTAATCTGGTATTAAGCCTCTGAAAGTGGTCATTTCCTGATGACGATTGTGGTGGGGAAGGTGATGATAAAGAAGGAGATGATGGAGTTAGAAGAAGATGAGATGCCTTAGGTGTAGGTTTTCCCTGCCCATTCTCACATAAATTCTTAGACTAAATAATGAAGAATCCTTCTCCTCCATACAACTAGTGAAAGGAAAATAGATGAGTGATGTGAGTGGCCAAGAGGGCTGACTAGCGATCACAAACAAGGTTTGGAAATTTCCCGGGAGTTGATAGACTGTAGAAAAAGAGTAAAGAAGATGATGATTTTTTTTAAATCTAGGTAACCCCAGGATGGAAAGGATACTTAGCCATCAGTTTTATAAAAGGTAGCCTCATGATAGTGCCATCATGTTTCAACACATGCTGCACTTTACCTGTGAGAGAAAGTAAGTTCCAGGCAACTCTTGGGAGCCTCAGCCTGAAAACACGGGATGTGCTCTTACCCTTCCGTGTGCTTCTGCACAGCTCAGAAAAGGACTTCTGTTAATAAGGATGACCTTGGGTCACTAAGGAGCTTCCCTGGTGGCTCAGATGGTAAAGAATCTGCCTGTAATGCCAGAGACCCAGGTTTGATCCCTGGGTTGGAAAAATCCTTTGAAGAAGGAAATGGCTACCCACTCCAATATTCTTACCTGGATAATCCCATGGACACAGGGGCCTGGGCAGGCTAACAGTCCATGGGGTTGCAAAAAGTCAGACACAACTGAGCAACTAACTCTTTAGGTCACTAAAATACGTACACACACACACACTCAGAGTTATAGATAATCTATTATTAACAACTACTTGTAACTTTGTGTGTGTGTGTATGTATTTAGTGACCTAAGGTGATTCTTATGAACAGAAGTCCTTTTAGAGCGAAGTGTTGTTTGTTTTAGAAGGACATTAATCAGTGAAAACTTGGAAAATGTGAAAGTAGAATTAATTTTGAAAAGTTCTATTTAATGTATTCAGAAGTGATTCCCTGGAGATTCTTGAGAGCTGAGGTGTTATGGAACTTCACTTAGTGGCTGGCTGGATTCAGATTTTATGAAAATATTCTGACCATTCAAAAGGATCTACCAGCGACATCAGATAGCTTTACCTCCTTGTCCAAAATGTGTAATTTTCTTGCCACTTATAATTTCTCCCAAAATACTGTCCAGAAGGAAGTCAGCCTCATAGAAGTCAATCTAATATGTCTTAAGGAATTCAGAAAAAAATATTACAAATTTTCATGAAAAAAGAAAAAACATTCAGTCTTACAATTAAGTAAGGACTTCTTTACATGAATAAACTTATTAGAGCTGGAATCATGGTAATGCCCATTGAACTGATAGGTCTACCCAGTAATGCTAATAAAAGCCTCTTAGAAACATGTTTTCAGCCAATAAATGTAAAGGACATATGCAAGTCTTTAATCAGGCACTTTTCTAATTGTGAAAATGCATTTTACTCACTGGCAAGCAGATACTGATTTTTAATTTTTTTTTTTTTTGTCTATGCCGTGTAGCATGTGGGATCTTAGTTCCCCAACCAGGGATCGAACCTATACCCCATGCAGTGGAAGTGTGGAGTCTTAACCACTGGACCACCAGGGAAGCCCCAGATATTAGTGTTTATAATGGGTGAGAACTAGGTTTTGGCTGCTTCAAAATGACTGTAATTTTAGGTCTCAAAAGTAACATTCTATTCATAAATGTAGCTGACAAATTTAAAATATTTTATCTCTGCATTCAAAACATCCTTATAGTGAACCTGAGTTAAAGTATACCATTAGGAAATTCCCTGAAAACTCATCATTGCTGTCCATAACAAAGCAACACAGATTTTAACAGCAAAATAGAATTGAAGGCTTTTCTGTTGGTGACATGTGTCCTTCCATCTTTCCACTGGGTAATTTCTTCCTTCCATCCTTCATTCAACAAATATTTGTAAAGTGTGTACCAACTGTTTAAGTTCCAGGTGTTAGAACTATAGCAGGGAACAAAACAGTGAAGATGGGCAATAAGCACAGAACTGTCTGCTATAATATTAGCTGATGATAAGTACTGTGTGGAAAAATAAAACTGGGAAAGGGGACAGAGGAAGATGGGCTTTCTGTTTTAGCTTGGATTTTGAGAAAGTTTCCCTAGAGGTGGCATTTGAGTACAGACCTAAATTAAGTGAGGGAGTGAATCATGCCGATATCTAGGGCAGTGATTCCTAACCAGGGGTGATTTTGCCTCTCAAGGGATATTTGGTGTCTGAAGATGCTATTGATGGTCACAATCTGGTCTGGGGGGTGGGGAGGTGCTACTGGCATCTAGCAGGCAGAGGCCAGAGATGCTGCTAAACATCCTGCCATGCACAAAACAGCCCCCTGTAACAAAGGGGACCCCAAAATGTTAATATCACTGAGGTGAAACCTCCATCAAGGGAAAGAATATTTCAGGCCAAGAAGGACGTTAATAACAGCAGGCTGAGAGATGGAAACTTGCCTGGGACATTTGAGGAAAAACTAGGAGGCTTGTGTGGCTGGTACACAGTGACAAGGGATATTTACCAGGAAAAGAATTTGAAAGATAGCTCACAGCCAAGTCATATGGAGAACAGTTGCGACCTCTGTTCTCTGTTCTCTGCCTCTGCTTGCCACTTTACTAAGCTTCTATTCCACGACTCTCCTCAGAAAGCTAGCCACGCATTGCTAGCAGATGTCCTGGGAAACTAATTCTAGAGTTTTATGGGAGAAAAGAGTTTCACCTACTTGTTTACCTGAAGAATGAGTTTTCCCCAGCCATCTTGCCCCATGATGGAAGATCTTACAGTTGGGAGTTTACTATCCAAAGATCAGGAAGATCAGTTCACTGAAGTTCTACAATAGGAGTCTCTGATATGGTAGTTACTACTGTTATGTGACCATCTGAATTTAAATGGATTGAAATGAAATAAAGTTAAAAATTCAGTTCTTCAGGTGTTCTAGCCCACATTACATGCGCTTAATAGCCACATGCAGCTATGGCTGCCAAATGGGACAGCTCAGCCATGGAACATTTTCAGTGTTGTTCTGTTGGGCAATACTGTTTTCAAATAATTGAATGTTAACTACATAGGGAACTTTTGAATTGAACGGTTTATTCCTTTTGTGAGAGATAAGGAAACTTAACTAACATGCCTCAGATAACCATATCAGTTAATTTTTACCCCACTGAAAAACCACCTGAATATTTAGTAGGAGCTTAAAATAGATCATTGGTTTACAATTCTTTGGGGTAGCGATTTGGGCTGGCCTAAGCATGGCTGTTCTTCTGGTTTGGGTTGGCTTCATTCATGTATGTGATGGGTCAGCTCTGACTTAGCCAGGGGTGGTTGGTCCCAGACAGCCTCAGCTGTGATACTCATTATCTTCTCTACTTGTCTAACATTTCTAACTGACAACTTTGTATTGTTCACATGGTGGCAGTGGCAAGGGTCATAAGAACAGGAGCCAAAGCCCAGGTTTGGAACTCCCATAGCATCACTCTGCTTCATTCTAATGCATCATTCCATTAAAACTTATGTCTTTGATTTCTCAAATATTTGGAAATTTTAAAGAAGCAAACAAAAACCCTGAATTGTAGCACATTGTACATAGCACATTCTCTCTATAACCCTATATAGGGTTATATAGGAAAATGATAGATAACTTTAACTATATAGTTAAAATATAATTTCTTTTTTAAATATATGGAAAAAATTTTGAGAAGATGTTTCAAATCATTGATACAGGTAGGAGCCAAGAAAATGGTTATCTGAAGCAGAAGCCTGATTTTGGAAATGGAGATACATTGAAGGAAATCGGGCTAAAAGCTGAAGTACCTAAACACAGAAGGGTCTCAGAGTAGGGACAGAATAAGGCTTAGGGTCAGTGCTGCTGTGACAGGTATATAACGCAGATGTTAGGCAGCCTCATTGAGCATAGCTATGATCAATGTTTTTGTGTAAGTTATCTCTTTAAAATTATATTCACAATTCTGCTATGGAAGTTTAACAACCTCTCTTCAAATCAGGTTGGCAGAATGTATTCAGGGACTAAAAACGTTGCTGTAGTCAAACAATCTGACAGTCTAAGTGACAATAAAGCAATCAGTAAATCAATTCTAGTTGATTTAGTTTACAATTGATATAGTTTACAATTACTAACCCTAACCACTAAAAATAACTTTTTTTTACCTATTTTTTTCATTAAACAGCAAAATATTTATACAACAAGGTTAAGTGGGGTAAAATGGTCAAGTCTATGTATATAGCTTTATTCTAACTTTTAAATAACTATTTTCTACAATGAAATATGTTTTTAGAATATCATAAAAAATGTTATCATCATAAAACATTATAAAATGTTTTAAATTTTTACTTCATATAATATAAACTATTTGAAAACTATTCACCTCTGAGCAGGGTTAGAGGTGAATATTGCTTTTAGACAAAAAGTCAACAATTTAGAAAGGAATAAATAGATTCAAAGTAATACATGAAGTTATTGAAATCCTTCCTGAAGCACCTCTTAAGGATGGTAAGTTGAAAAGATGTTTTATTACTCAACAGAGTTCTGTTTTATTGTTTTTAAAGAAAATGACATTTTCAACCTTTTTCAGAAACTTCAAGGACAGTCCTCAGTTTTATAATCTTAGAAGATATCTACCTCTTTTGACATTTCATATATTTCAGTCATAAGCACTTCTTAGTCTTCCTAAATTTACCCACTCATGAATGTTATTTTTTACACTCAGAATTTTTTTATTGTACCTTTTTTATTACTTAATGTCTGTGTGATTAAAAATTTTAAACAGTACAAAACAGGCACAATGAAAAATAAGTCTTCCCCCTACCCAGAGCTCGAGTCCCCTATTATCCCTCCCACGAGACACTATTATTTTCACCTCTGATGTATTCTTCCATCAATAGTCTATGATTTACAAGCATTTTTTAAATGTATAGACTCTTGCCTCCCTCCCTTTTTCTTTTACAAATGAGACCGTATTATACATTCTGTTCTCCAGTTGGCTTTTTTCCCCTGCTTTACTTATGGGAGATGATTTCATATTAGCACTCAGAGGTCTCTCAGTCTTCCTGAAAACCATATGGAATCCTGGTTTCAAGTCTTAAGCTTTAACTGCTCTCTGTCTCCTAGACTGCTTTTATGCGTTGCTCTTATCCTGACCTTCCCCAGACTCTTCATGCTGAGATATTAAGTGACCTCTTGGAAGGGCAGACTCTCCAGTGTTCTTCAGGGGCACAACAAAGCTCCCTTCATTGTCTCCAGACCTTTTGGGTTGCAAGGAGGTGACTGCTAGATTGACATGTGATTAGCTGGCACAGTTGCCTCATTTTTAGCAACCCACTCCAGTATTCTTGCTTAGAGAATCCCATGGACAGAGGAGCATGGTGGGCTGCTGTCCATGGGGTTGCACAGAGTCGGACACAACTGAAGCAACTTAGCAGCAGCAGCAGCAGCATAGTTGCTTTACATTGTTGAATTAGTTTCTGCTGCTGTACAATGAAATGAATCAACCATATGCATCCATATATCCCCTCTGTCTTGGATCTCCCCACGCCCTCTATCTACCCCTGTAGGCTGTCACAGAGCACCAAGCTAAGCTTCCTGTGTTTTACAGCAGCTTCTCACTAGCTTTCTATCTTACATGGGGTCACATATATATGTCAATCCCAGTCTCCCGGTTTGCTCCCTCCTCTATTCACGTGTCCATTCTCTGCGTCTGCATCTCTGTTCTGGACGGTACATAGAGGATCCTCAAGTCCTCTCGGGGGTGGAAACGAGTTTGGAGCTCCTGGTTCAGAATCTGGTTTGCATCATTTCTCCTCTCTGTGTTATTCTCCACTTGCCCACACTGCAGCTTCTATTTTGCTTTTCTGCCCACACACCAGAGAGCTTGTTCTAAGCTACGAGTATTACTCAGTGACTTTGTTTTCTAACTTTAAAAACAAGTTTAAAGGACAGAGTATCTTCAGCATTGCAGATAGAGATTTCATATTTCTACTTAGTACCCTGTGTGTTATGGGCTCTGATCTCCCTAGTTAGATGCCACCTTTAAAGTCCAGGCATTATCCTTGCAGTATGCAGGCTCTGATTTGAAAGCTCACCAAAACTCAGGTAAGAACTTGGCTTCTCAGGGACTTCCCTGGTGGTTCAGTGGTTAAGACTTTGCCTTCCAATGCAGGAGATGTGCGTTTGATCCCTGGTCTGGGAGCTAAGATGCCACATGCCTCACAGCCAAAAAAACATAGAACAGAAGCAATTATTGTAACTAATTCAATAAAGACTTTAAAAATAAAAAATAAAGAACTAGACTCTTCAGTAAATAGAGTTTGTGTTAGTCGGTCAGTCATGTCTGACTCTTTGCGACCCCATGGACTGTATCCTCTGTCCATGGGATTCTCCAGGCAAGAATACTGGAGTGGGTTTGCCGTGCCCTCCTCCAGGGGATATTCCTGACCCAGAGATCGAACCTACATCTCCTGTATTACAGGAGGATTTTTTACCACTGAGCTACCAGGGTAGCCCCTCACTAAGTACCCTTATTTATAAATTTGCTGACCTCTTTGGAGTCAATGTCTTTAAAAATGTTCTTTAAATGCTTATCACAGTGGCTCTTAAATTTTGTGGCCTCAGATCCTCTTTATACTCTTACAAATTTCTAGGGACCCCAAGAGCAGGTTGTAGCTTTCTGTATTTACCATATGCAAAATTAAAACTGATTTAAAAAAATTAAAGCCCAGGAACATATAATATTAGCCATCAGAGCCATAATAACATCATTCCAGACATTTCACCTCTAAAAAACTCCTCAATATGCTTTGCTAGAATGAGAGCAAAAAAGGTAAATACTGTCTTATTGTGAAAATAATTTTGACCTCATAGACCTCCCAAGCAGAAATGCAGGGACCCTTAAGGATCCCTAGACTTCACTTTAAGAACTGCTAGTCTGTTGTATACATTTGAAACAGTTACTTTTTAAGAAGAACCAGGTATTTTCTGTCCAGAAAATACTTTTTTCCACTGCTGCTGAAGTGCCCGATGGAGCTCCGTGGCGAGAACAGGAAAGAAATAAGCATTTATTAAGTACATTTTCACTGCCTCTTCCATCATCCCTCAATTCCAGTTAATCACCAGTCTCACTCCATTTACAGTCATTCATTTCTACTGATATTGGCCTAGTTTAGACTAGGATTGTCTCTCACCTGCATTAATGCATCAGCCATGTAGCTCACCTCCAATCCTCCTGTCCTTCCTCCACACTATGGCCAGAGTTCATCCTAAAACCCCAAAGAGAACATGTTTGACCCTGGGAATTCTCATTGACCCTTCAGTTCAATTCAGTTCAGTCGCTCAGTCATGTCCAACTCTTTGTGACCGCATGGACTACAGCATGCCAGGCCTCCCTGTCCATCACCAACTCCCAGAGTTTACTCAAACTCATGTCCATCACGTCGGTGATGCCATCCAACCATCTCATCCTCTGTCATCCCCTTCTCCTCCCGCCTTCAATCTTTCCCAGCATCAGGGTCTTTTCCAGTGAGTCAGTTCTTTGCATCAGGTGGCCAAAGTATTGGAGTTTCAGCTTCAGCATCAATCCTTCCAGTGAATATTCAGGACTGATTTCGTTTAGAATGAACTGGTTGTATCTCCTTGCAGTCCAAGGGACTCTCAAGAGTCTTCTCCAACACCATACTTCAAAAGCACCAATTCTTTGGCACTCAGCTTTCTTTGTAGTCCAACTCTCGTATCTGTACATGACTATTGGAAAAAGCATAGCCTTGACTAGATGGACCTTTGTTGGCAAAGTAATGTCTCTGCTTTTTAATATGCTATCTAGGTTAGTCATAGCTTTTCTTCCAAGAGTAAGCATCTTTTAATTTCATGGCTGCAATCACCATCTGCAGTGATTTTGGAGCCCCCCAAAATAAAGTCTCTCACTGTTTCCATTGTTTCCCCATCTATTTGCTATGAAGTGATAGACCCAGATGCCATGATCTTAGTTTTTCTGAAAGTTGAGCTTTAAGCCAACTTTCACTCTCCTCTTTCACTTTCATCAAGAGGCTCTTTAGTTCTTCTTCACTTTCTGCCATAAGGATGGTGTCATCTGAATATCTGAGGTTATTGATATTTCTCCTGGCAGTCTTGATTCCAACTTGTGCTTCATCCAGTCCAGCGTTTCTCATGATGTACTCTGCATATAAGTTAAATAAGCAGGGTGACAATATACAGCCTGGACATATTCCTTTCCCTATTTGGAACCAGTTTGTTGTTCTATGTCCAGTTGTAACTGTTGCTTCCTGACCTGCATACAGATTTCTCAAGAGGCAGGTCAGGTGGTCTGGTATTCCCATCTCTTTAAGAATTTTCCACAGTTTGTTGTGGTCCACACAGTCAAAGGTTTTGGCATAGTCAATAAAGCAGAAGAAGATACTTTTCTGGAACTTTCTTGCTCTTTCGACGATCCAACAGATGTTCTCAATTTGATCTCTGGTTCCTCTGGCTTTCCTAAATCCAGCTTGAACATTTGGAAGTTCATGGTAAATGTATTGTTGAAGCCTGGCTTGGAGAATTTTGAGCATTACTTTACTAGCATGTAAGATGAGTGCAGTTGTGTCGTAGTTTGAGCATTCTTTGGCATTGCCTTTCTTTGGGATTGGAATGAACACTGACCTTTTCCAGTCCTGTGGCCACTGCTGTGTTTTTCCAATTTGCTAGCATATTGAGTGCAGCACTTTCACAGCATCATCTTTCAGGATTTGAAATAGCTCAACTGGAATTCCATCACCTCCACTAGCTTTGTTCGTACTGATGCTTCCTAAGGCCCACTTGACTTCACATTCCAGGATGTCTGGCTCTAGGTTGATGATCACACCATCATGATTATCTGGGTCATGAAGATCATTTTTGTATAGTTCCTCTGTATATTCTTGCCACCTCTTAATAACTTCTGCTTTTGTCCTTTATTGTGCCCATCTTTGCATGAAATGTTCCCTTGGTATCTCTAATTTTCTTGAAGCGATCTCTAGACTTTCCCACTCCATTATCTTCCTCTACTTCTTTACATTGATCACCGAGGAAGGCTTTCTTATCTCTCCTTGCTATTCTTCAGAACTTTGCATTCAAATGAGTATATCTTTCCTTTTCTCCTTTGCTTTCGCTTCTCTTCTATTCACAGCTATTTGTAAGGCCTCCTCAGACAACCATTTTGCCTTTTTGCATTTCTTTTCCAGGGGGATGTTCTTGATCTCTGCCTCCTGTGCATTGTCACAAACCGCCATCCATAGTTCATCAGGTACTCTGTCTATCAGATCTAATCCCTTGAATCTATTTCTCACTTCCACTGCATAATCATAAGGGATTTGATTTTGGTCATACTTTCCCTACTTTCTTCAATTTAAGTCTGAATTTGGCAATAAGGAGTTCATGATCTGTGTCACAGTCAGCTCCCAGTATTGTTTTTGCTAACTGTATAGAACTTCTCCATCTTTGGCCACAAAAATATAATCAATCTGATTTCGGTGTTGACCATCTGGTGATGTCCATGTGTAGAGTCTTCTCTTGTGTTGTTGGAAGAGGGTGTTTTCTATGACCAGTACATTCTCTTGGTAAAACTCTATTAGCCTTAGCCCTGCTTCATTCTGTACTCCAAGGCCAAATTTGCCTCTTGCTCCAGGTGTTTATTGACTCCCTACTTTTGCATTCCAGTTCCGTATAATGAAAAGGACATCTTTTTTGGGGTGTTAGTTCTAAAAGGTCTTGTAGGTCTTCATAGAACCGTTCAACTTCAGCTTCTTCAGCATTACTGGTTGGGGCATAGACTTGGATTACTGTGCTACTGAATGGTTTGCCTTGGGAATGAACAGAGATCATTCTGTCGTTTTTGAGATTACATTCAAGTACTGCATTTTGGACTCTCTCTTGTTGACTATGATGACTACTCCATTGACCCTTCAGAGGAAGTTAAACTTCCTTCTCATGGCTTCCAAGGCCCTTTCATGAGTGGACTCTGCTGACACCTCCAGTGTCACTTCCCTTCTTTCCACTGCCCCCATGCTCTACCCCAAATT
The DNA here is from genome assembly GCF_029378745.1 of Bos indicus. Classification (NCBI taxonomy): domain Eukaryota; kingdom Metazoa; phylum Chordata; class Mammalia; order Artiodactyla; family Bovidae; genus Bos; species Bos indicus. The sequence goes on from NC_091767.1 coordinate 24,561,413, forward strand.
CCTATCTTAACCATTTTCATTTGCTGAGCACCTGAATATGCATGCTCTTTGTCACATTTGAGCCTTTAAATGTGCTGTCTTCACTGTCTGGAACTCCCTAGCCTTTCCCTGCTAAGACCCACTGGTTCATCAGCCCTCAGTTAAATGTTACTTCCTCCAGGAAGACTTCACCACTACTACCATCCCGGTGGTTGGGTAAGCTCCTCTTACTTGTTCCCAACATAGGGGCCCTTCTTGCTGTTGTAACACTTCTTTTCTTACACTGTACAGTAATTGTGTTGCCTGGTTGTGTCCCTTGAGTCTAAAAGCAATGTGAGGTAAGGCAACATGTCTGAAATCATTTATATTCTCTGCCTGCAGCAGTTTCCAGCATATAATGGATACAGGGTGCATAGTCGTTGAATGAGGAATCCAGCAGTCAACTTTTTAAGTACTCTTTAGTGCTCCCTAATAAATCCTTTATTTCATTTCATCCTCTTAATTAAAGAAGATGCTATTTCCCTCCATTTTGTGTTTAAGGAATTTGAACCTTGTTTTTTTAAATTAATTAAAAAATTTTTATTGGAGTATAGTTGCTTTACAATTTTGTGTTAATTTCTACTGTACAACAAAATGAATCAGCTATATGTATATATCTGTATATCCCCTCCTTTTTGGGTTTCCTTCACATTTAGGTCACCACAGAGCACTGAGTAGAGTTCCCTGAGCTATACAGTAGGTTCTCATGAGTTATCTATTTTATACGTAGTGTCAGTAGTATGTATGTGTCAGTCCTATCTCCTAGAGACTTCCATTATAGCTCAGTTGGTAAAGAATCTGCCTGCGATGCAGGAGACCTCGGTTCAGTTCCTGGGTCAGGAAGATCCACTGGAGAAGGGATAAGCTACCCACTTCAGTGTTCTTAGGCTTCCCTTGTAGCTCAGTGGTAAAGAATCCACCTGCAGTGTGGGAGACCTGGGTTTGATCCCTGGGTTGGGAAGATCCCCTGGAAAAGGGAAAGGCTACCCACTCCAGTATTCTGTCCTGGAGAATTCTATGGACTATATAGTCCATGGGCTCGCAAATAGTCAGACACAACAGAGCGACTTTCACTCACGAATCTCCCAATTCATCCCACACACCCCTTTCCTCCTTGGAGTCCATATGTTTTTTTCTACATCTGTGTCTCTGTTTCTGCTTTGCAAATGAGATTATCTATTATCTGTATGATTTTTCTAGATTCTACTTTGTTTTTCTCTTTCTTAACTTACTTCACTCTGTATGTATGACACTCTCTAGGTCCATCCATGTCTCTACTAATGACCCAATTTCATTCCTTTTTATGGGTGAGTAATAGTCCATTGTATATACCAGCCTTTACTTCTGTGGCCTAATCATCCCTGTAGCTAGGAAATAGTGAACCTGGGATTTGAATAATTTTCCTACCACACTATGCTGAAATAAAGGGATTACCAAAATGAGGGACAACTGACAGAAATGAGTAAAGTTTCAGGTGAGTTTTTCAAGAGAGTATTCAGGCAAAGAATCATTCTGACAAAGCAGCTGGATCCCCTTTCAACTTTCACTTAGCATGGATGGAATCTTCCCAACCAGAACTCAGAATAAAGCCACCGAAAATAGTTATTGGGGGAAATTGATCCATTTCATCTTAAAAGTACTTTCCCAGTTGGCAGTCTTGAAAATGTCTATGCTCCTATAGCTTTATTGGCTTTTATTTTTTATTTTTTTGTGTGTCCCAAGAGTTCCAGCGACTACAACATGAAGGTTACACAGACTTATTTCACACCTAGTGGAAAATTTTATGTCTTTCTCTCTTCTGACAGCACCTGGTTACGCTGATTAAATCCCTGTGGGTGGTTGTCTTCCAGTTCAGCCTGTTGGTTCATGTTTATTTACCCAGAAAGAACTCAGAGAAATTTTGAAAACAGAAAAGGAATTAAAAATATCATTTTATTGCTTTTACATTTTAAAAAAGCATGTTCGTAGTAGAAAATACAGATAAGCAAACACAGAAGAAATTTTAAAACTCCTTTAATTCCACTGCTGCTGATATTTTGGTAATTACCCTTCTTATCTGTCTTACTGTCATGCACAGAATCTTGCTCTTTCAGTCTGTGTCTCTCTTTCACTCATGTGTGTGAATCTATATGTACTTTTTAATTTTACCATTTAATATACAGAACTAATTCTTTAAAAAATCAGCCTGTTTAATCGCCATTTAATGCAAATGTCCCAAGCCTTTAATCATCTACTTCAGTGCTTCTCAAATTTAAATGTGTTGTGAATCACTGGCTACTGCTGCTGCTTAGCTGCTTCAGTCGTGTCCAACTCTTTGCAAACTCATGGACTCTAGCCTGCCAGGCTCCTCTGTCTGTGGAATTTTCCAGGCAAGAATACTGGAGTGGGTTGCCATACCCTTCTCCATGGTATCTTCCCAACCCAGGGATCGAACCCGGGTCTCCTGCATTGCAGGCAGATTCTTTACCACTGAGCCACCAGGGAAGCCCAGAACTATTCAGAATGCAAAAGCTCAGACCGGCTCCAGACCTACTGAATCAGAAAACGCATTTTAACAAGTTCCAGGTGAAAGTGAGAGGCATCTCTGGTGGCTCAGCAGTAAAGAACCCGCCTGCACTGCAGGAGATGCAGGTTCGATCCCTGGGTCGGGAAGATCCTCTGGAGAAGGAAATGGCCACCCCTCCAGTATTCTTGCCTCGGAAATCCTTGGACAGAGGATCCTGGTGGGCCATAGTCCATGGGGTGGTCTTATAGAGTCGGACATGAATGAGCCACTAAACAACAGCAAACAACAGGTGGAAGTGATGGGGTTGGTCCAGGGACCACATTTCAGTAGCAAACGTTGACATCCTGCCTGAAACATGCTGTGTCCCTAGAGTCAATGTGTCAGAGTTTATGTGACATAGTCCCATGTTGTCAAACATCAGAGATATTTCCAGTTTCCCTGTAAGGATGAGGCACATCTTTATAAGCATTAGCCCACATCCAACATAATTTCTTAGGAATAATATCTGTAAGCAGTTTTCTGAGTCATACATATTTTTAAGGGGGAAATAATTTATTTTTAAAGAGTCCAAGACAGTAATTAATCCCACCTCACAGCACATAAGACTCAAATGTAGCTGTGGCACTTCCTGTCACGACTGCATTTCCCCCTATCTGCAGGGAACCAGCACAGAGCTTTCTTCGATATTTTTGGTAATTGTGACCACGGTGTTGTTGTTTTTCAAAATGCCTTCCCTCTGTCCTTTCTTAAATTCATCTCATCTTATTCACTCTTTAACAAGCAGTTTTAATCTCACTTTCTCCAGAAAGCCTTCCCTAGTTGTCCAACTGACTGTGAACTCACTTGCTAAACATTTACATTGTTACTCCCTCAGCCAGTTATCTCAAAGCACGCTTATTTACTTTCCCTTGATGCCATTTAAATATGACACTTGGCATCTCTCATCTCCATGACTAGATTGTGAACTGCTTGAGGGAATGTGTGCTCCATCCAAGTCCTTTGAGACTCCCCTCACAGGGATCTACTCCAGAAGGGATGTGGGTGCAACTGAAAGAGCCACAGTTTGGAATGAGAAGGTCTGTGTTGGAGGCCCAGCTTTGTCATTTACCATCTTGTGTGATGGAGGAGCAAGTCATTTAACCTCTCTGAGCCCTAATTTTGTCATGTGTAAGTTGGGGATAATATCTGTACAGGATTCATCTTTAGGAGTATTACTTAGCCATTAAAAAGAATACATTTGAATCAGTTCTAATGAGGTGGATGAAACTGGAGCCTATTATACAGAGTGAAGTAAGCCAGAAAGAAAAACACCAATACAGTATACTAACGCATATATATGAATTTAGAAAGATGGTAACAATAACCCTGTGTACGAGACAGCAAAACAGACACTGATGTATAGAACAGTCTTATGGACTCTGTGGGAGAAGGAGAGGGTGGAAAGATTTGGGAGAATGGCATTGAAACATGTAAAATATCATGTATGAAACGAGATGCCAGTCCAGGTTTGATGCACAATACTGGATGCTTGGGGCTAGAGCACTGGGACGACCCAGAGGGATGGTATGGGGAGGGAGGAGGGAGGAGGGTTCAGGATGGGGAAAACATGTATACCTGTGGCGGACTCATTTTGATATTTGGCAAAACTAATACAATTATGTAAAGTTTAAAAATAAAATAAAATTAAAAAAAAATATCTGTACAGGTTACTTAATCAGGTTGCTGTGCAAATTAAGATTCTGATCCATTATATTGCTTTCCAAAATTTAAATAATTCTCTAAAACAATCTCAGCTTAGTTCTTAGATGTCTTTAAGTTTTATCTCATACATGAAAACCTCTTTGATCTTCTTCACCCCTTACACAAATGAGCATATCTTGGACTCAAAGACCTTTACCCAGCACCAGTATCCAGCAGGAATTAAAGAGCATTGTCTTGTTTTCATTGCATTTATTTACTTTCTACTTATGACAGGCAATATTGGTTTTCTAGTTGTAGGAGTGACATGAATTTCACTTTTTAAAAAATATATAAATTTATTTATTTTAATTGGAGGTTAATTACTTTACAATATTGTATTGGTTTTGCCATACATCAACATGAATCCGCCACAGGTATACACGTGTTCCCCATCCCAAACCCCCCCTCCCTCCTCCCTCCTCGTACCATCCCTCTGGGTCATCCCAGTTCACTTTTTAAATAAACTTTTTTACATTAGAAAAGGCAAGTTAGTGTCAAGTAACATGCTTGATAAATAGTAGAGCATAAGTTATGAAAATATGGCAAAAATATGGCAAAATATTATAAAAATGACTGAAGTTTGAGAAACATCTTACCATAGGAAGCCACATTCCAACTGTAAAGCAATACACAGATGTCAGTTGTCATTTTAGCTATTATTATGTAACCTATTGGAAGTCCAGTTCTGTTAGTTGTTTTCCAAGATCCCATGATATAATAGTATTAGTTGCTCAGTCATGTCTGACTCTTTGCAACCCCATGGATTGTAGCCCACCAGGGTCCTTAGTCCATGGAATTCCCAGGCAAGAATACTGGAGTGGGTTGCCATTTCCTTCTCTACATAATATGATAGATTCTCAAAAAAATTACACATGTGTGATTAAAAATAGACCCGAAAGTTGGGGAGAACAAGATGGCGGAGGAGTAGGTAGATATGGAGTACATCTCTTTCCACGGATACCTGAGGAATACGTCTTCAGACACAGAAATGCATCCAGAACACCAGCTGAGAGCAGACAGGAGTACCTGACCAGAGGAAAATGATATATAGAACCAAAGCAGGATGAAGGAAGTAGAGGAAAAAACAGGAGTGTTAGTAGGACTGGACCTGCCCTCGGCGGGTGGGGGAACTGAAGCAGGGGTCCAAGCGCCACATCGGGGCAATTGTCCGAATCAGAGGAGAAACATTTAAGGCTGAGAGTGAAACAGCTGATCTGTGGCAGCCTAAACGGAATGAGAATCAGACAGTCCTTGCCACAGCCATACATACCCTGGACAGGGATGTGGGCCCCCTAGAAGGCACAGCGGCTGGGAGCTGGAAATTAGGGATTGTGGAGCAATCCCACGGTGAGGGCTGCTGTTGACTGTGGAGAGACAGATCGAGGGGATGTGGGGGAGGAGATTGAGGTTGGAAATGCCTGTGAAGGACAGCTATACTGCTGAGTCACGCATAGTGAGTAGAGCCATCACCTCTCTCTCCCCACGTGACAGCATCGGCAGTGGAACAATAGAGACATTGGCCCATCAAAAGCCTGACACACTGAACTACAGAGCAGGATGCCACCCAGAGTGCTCCTTTAAGTGAATGATGCAAACTACAGAAAAGGACCCCACCTTTAAGTGCCTGACACACTGATCTACAGAGTAGGACCCCAACCAGGGGGCACCCGCTATGTGCCTGATGCATGGAACAACAGAAAAGGACCCCAGGCAACGGATCCCTCTTAAGTTAAGTGCCTGAACGGGCGGACCTACAGAGAAAGACTGGCCAAAGAGGCCTTCTGATCGCCAGCTACAAGAGGCTTGATAAAGACTCTGATAGGGCTATAACTCCTGCTGTGGAGGCAATCTGTGTCCCTGCACACTTGACGCCACCAGGGTCCCCACAAGCCAAGCAGCTGCACCACCTTCACACTCAACTCTCACTGGGACAGAGCTGCAACAGGCAAAACAAGTCTTGTGTCTCTGAGTGCAGGGTCGCTTCGGTCGTGTCCAGCTCTTTGTGACCCTGTAGACTGTGGCCTGCCAGACTTCTCTGTCAGGGAGGTGGGTTCTCCAGGCAAGAATACTGGAGCATATCGGCCAACACTGGTTGCCATACCCTTTTAGAGCACTGTATTTCCTGCTGCCCTAGCCACCAACTCCCCTGAGTACCTAGTGATGGCCAGAACCCCTGCGACCCAAGCAGCTGCACCACCTCCACACCTGGCTCTCACAGGGGCAAACCCAAGTCCTCCAAGGCAGCTACAGCAAACCCCAGTGGACGACCCACATGCAGAGGTGGAAATAAAACCACAACTGAAACCCAGGGACAGTGTGGCTAAAGAAGAAGACCCAAAACCTTCGAATTAAATCCACACGATCAACTAGGCAGACTCTGTGTCTATGGAATATATAAACGATCATTGAGAGTTCCCACAAATGCAAACACACTAGTTCTGATAGCTGTGGACATTGGAGGCAAGAACACACAGGAGTAGGACCAGATTAGAATCTGAGCTGCCCCCACAGCAGGTCAGAGATCAGTACATAGTTGGAGGGCATCCTAGGGAGGTGAGGTGGAGTGTGACTCCCAGGGAGGGAAAGGACTCTGACAGCAGCAACTCAAGAAAACCATTTATTATTCTTTTTTTTTTTTTTAATGTCATCATTTTTTTTTTTCCCTCTAATTTTATTTTATTTTTAAACTTTACATAATTGTATTAGTTTTGCCAAATATCAAAATGAATCCGCCACAGGTATACATGTGTTCCCCATCCCGAACCCTCCTCCCTCCTCCCTCCCCATACCATCCCTCTGGGCCGTCCCAGTGCACCAGCCCCAAGCATCCAGCATCATGCATCGAACCTGGACTGGCAACTCGTTTCCTACATGATATTTTACATGTTTCATTGCCATTCTCTCAAATCTTCCCACCCTCTCCCTCTCCCACAGAGTCCATAAGACTGTTCTATACATCAGTGTCTCTTTTGCTGTCTTGTACACCGGGTTATTGTTACCATCTTTCTAAATTCCATATATATGCGTTAGTATACTGTATTTATGTTTTTCCTTCTGGCTTACTTCACATTTATTATTCTTATGTTTTGACTTGTTCTCTAGATTCTTTTGGATTTCTTTTTTCTTTTTCCTTTTTTTTCTCTTCTGTTGTAGTTGTCAATTTTATTGGCACTATGAAATCTAATTAAGCTTTTGAGCTTTCTTTTTCCTCAGTCACATTTTTTATTGTTGTTATAAACCTCTGCCTCTATGTTGGGCTTTTGCAGTTCTGTGGAGTTTTCCTTTTTCTTTTTTTAATTTTAATTTTTAATTTTTTAAACCTATTATTATTTTTTCTACATTTATTTCTTTGTTTGCTTTTCCTACTGTTCTTTTCCCCTTGCAGTTAATCTTTAATGTATATAAATCTTCATCTACCTTTATTTAACTTTGCATTATCTATTCTTTCTTTATTTTCTTTCTTTCCTTTCCTCTCAACATATTTGTTAGTTTTGTTTTCATTGCTTTATTCCCCAGTTGGTACCTTGCTTTAGTTTTGTTTTCCAATTTGTGCTTTAGTTACTTTTGTTCTTAATTGGTAAATAATAATTTTTGGTTTCCTTTGTTTGCTGGGCCAATACTTTATTTTTGTTGGACTGTTTTGACTTTGCTCATGGGTGTACATATATATGTGTATATTCCATTATTTTAATTATTATTTGCCTCATTTAATAACTGCCATTTGTCTGGGGTTCATCCTTGGTTTCTTATTTTTGGATATTTGTTTACTCTCCCTTAATGCCATAACAATCCACTTGTGGAATCTTAGTTCGGGACCAGAGAGCAAGCCCTGAGCCTTTGGAGTGGGAACACTGTCTCTAAGACACTAGACTACCTAACCCTAGGGAGTATCAGATAGTGAGAACTCACACAAAGGAAACCACTTGTATGCAAGACCCAGCATCACCCAACCACGAGTAGCACCCTGTGCAGGATGCCTCATCTAAACAACAAACAAAACAAAAATACAAACCCAATCATCAGCAGACAGGATTACCACCTCATTCAGCCTTGCCTATCAGAGGAAAAACAAACAAACAAACAAAAGCTCAGCACAAATCTCACCCTACACAAAGCTTACACAAACCACTGGACCAATTTTAGGAGGGAAGAGACCAAAAGGAAGAAACAATTCAACCTTGAAGCCTGGGAAAAGTGAAAGTGAAGTTGCTCAGTCGCTCTTTGCGACCACATGGACTGTAGCCTACCACGCTCCTCCGTCCATGGGATTCTCCAGGCAAGAATACTGGAGTGGGTTGCCATTTCCTTCTCCAGAAGCCTGGGAAAAGGAGACCTCAAACACAATAAGTTAAAAAAAAAAAAAATGAAAAGGTAGAGAAATATTACACAAATGAAGGAACAAACTAGAAACACAGAAGTCCAAATAAATGAAGAGGAAATAGGCAAACTACCTGAAAAAGAATTAAGAATAATGATAGTAAAGATGATCAAAAACCTTGAAAACAAAATGGAGAAAATGCAAGAAGCAATTAACAAAAGACCTAGAAAAATTAAAGAATAAACATACAAAGACAAACAACACAATTACTGAAATTAAAAATACTCTAGAAGGAATCAATAGCAGAATATCTGAAGTCAAAGAACGAAACAGTGAGCTGGAAGATAAACTGGTAGAAATAACTTCTGAAGAGCAGAATAAAGTAAAAAGAATGAAAAGAACTGAGGATAGTCTCAGAGACCTCTGGGACAATATCAAACGTGCCAACATCCAAATTATAGGGGTCCCAGAAGAAAAAGATAAAAAGAAAGGGTATGAGAAAATTTTTGAAGAGATTATAGTTGAAAATTGCCCCAACATGGAAAAGGAAATAGTCAAGTCCAAGAGGCACAAGGAGTCCCATATAGGATAAACCCAAAGAGAAACACACCAAGACACATACTAATCAAACTAACAAAAGACTGCTACTGCTGCTGCTAAGTTGCTTCAGTTGCGTCAGACTCTGTGCGACCCCATAGACAGCAGCCCACCTGGCACCTCTGTCCCTGGGATTCTCCAGGCAAGAATTCTCGAGTGGGTTGCCATTTCCTTCTCCAATGCATGCATGCATGCTAAGTTGCTTCAGTCCTGTCTGACTCTGTGTGACTCAGTGGGCAGCAGCCCACCAGTCTCCTCTGTTCACAGGACTCTCTAGGTGAGAATACTGGAGTGGGTTGCCATTTCCTTCTCCCAACAAAGACTAAACACAAAGAAAAAATATTAAAAGCAGCAAGGGAGAAGCAACAAGTAACATACAAGGGAAACTCCATGCATTTAACAGCTGATCTTTCAGCAGAAACTCTGCGGCCCAGAAGGGAATGGCAGGATATCTTAAAGTACTGAAAGGGAAAAATCTTAAACCTAGATTACTGTACCTGGCAAGGATCCCATTCAAAATTGTTGGAGAAATTAAAAGCATTTCAGACAAGCAAAAGTTAAGAGAATTCAGTACCACCAAACAAGCTTTACAACAAATGTTAAAGGGACTTATATAGTCAAGAAATACAAGAGAAGAAAAAAGATCTACAAAATCAACCCCAAACAATTAAGAAAATGGCAATAGGAGCATATATATTAACAATTACTTTAAATGTAAATAGATTAAATGCTCCAACCAAAAGACACAGACTGGCTGAATGGATTAAAAAAACAAGACCCATATATAGGCTACAAGAAACCCACTTCAGACCTAAAGACACATATAGACTGAAAGTGAGAAGATGGAAAAATATATTCCATACAAATGGGAAGCAAAAGAAAGCTGGAGTAGCAATCCTCATATCAGACAAAATAGACCTTAAAGAAGATTACAAAAGATAAGGAAGGACACTACATAATGATCAAGGGATCAATCCAAGAGGAAGACATAACAATTGTAAATATGTATGCACCCAACATAGGTGCACTCAATACACAAGACAAACACTAACAGACATAAATGGAAAAATTGACAGTAATGCAATAATAGTAGGAGACTTTAACACCCCACTCACAGCAATGGACAGATCATCAAAACAGAAAGTTAATAAGGAAACACAAGTCTTAAATGATACATTAGATGAGATGTATCTCATTGACATCTTCAGGACATTCCATCCAAATGCAGAAGAATACACCTTCTTCTCAAGTGCACATGGAACGTTGTCCAGGGTAGACCACATCTTGGGTCATGAATCCAACCTCAGTAAATTTAAGAGAATTGAAATCATATCAAGCATCTTCTCTGACCGCAACACTATGAGACTAGATATCAATTACAAGAAAGAAACTGTAAGAAACACAAACACATGGAGATTAAACAACACATTTCTAAATAACCAACAGGTTACTGAAGAAATCAAAATGGAAATCAAAAAATCCCTAGAGACAAATGACAATGAAAACACGACAACTCAAAATCTATGAGATGCGCCAAAAGCAGTTCTAAGAGGGAAGTTTATAGCAGTACAATCCTACCTTAAGAAACAATAAAAACATCAAATAAACAACCTAACTGTACACCTAAAACAGTTGGAAAAGAAGAACAAAAAAAAAAAATTAGTAGAAGGAAAGATATCATAAAGATCTAAGCAGAAATAAATGAAAAAAATGAAAGAAATAATAGTAAAGATTAATAAAACTGAAAGCTGGTTCTTTGAGAAGATAAACAAAATTGACAAGCCTTTAGCCAGACTCACCAAGAATAAAAGAGAGAAGAATCAAATCAACAAAATTAGAAATGAAAAAGGAGAGGTTACAACAGACAGTGCAGAAATACAAAGGATTATAAGAGACTATTATGAACAACTATATAACAATAAAATTGATAACCTGGAAGAAATGGACAGATTCTTAGAAAAGTTCAAACTTCCAAGAATGAACCAGGAAGAACTAGAAATTATGAACAACCCAATTACAAGCACTGAAATTGAATCTGTAATAAAAAAAATCTCCCAAAAAACAAAAGCCCAGGACCAGATGGCTTCACAGGATAATTCTGTCAAACATTTAGAGAAGAGTTAATGCCTATCCTTCTAAAACTCTTTCAGAAAATTTCAGAGGAAGGAACACTTCCAAACTCATTCTACGAGGCCATGATTACCCTGATACCAAAAGCAGACAAAGACAACACACAAAAAAAGAAAACTGCAGGCCAATATCACTGATAAACTAAATGCAAAAATCCTCAACAAAATTCTAGCAAACAGAATTTTGCTAGAACACATCAAAAACACATTAAAAACACATCAAAAAGCTCATACACCATGATCAAGTTGGGTTTATTCCAGGAATGCAAGGATTCTTCAATATATGCAAATCGATCAATACGATACACCATATTAACAAATTGAAAGATAAAAATCATATGATAATCTCAATAGATGCAGAAAAAGTCTATGACAAAATTCAGCACCTATTTATGATTAAAACTCTTCAAAAAATGGGCATAGAAGGAACCTACCTCAACATAGTAAAGGGCATATATGATAAGCCTATAGCAAACATTATTCTCAATGGTGAAAAACTGAAAGCATTCCCCTAAGATCAGGAACAAGACAAGGGTGTCCACTTTCGCCACTGTTATTCAACATAGTTCTGGAAGTCCTAGCTACAGCAATCAGAGAAGAAAAAGAAATAAAAGGAATCCAGATCATAAAAGAAGTAAAGCTCTCACAGTTTGCAGATGACATGATACTGTACATAGAAAACCCTAAAGATAGTATCAGAAAATTACTAGAGCTAATCAGTGAATTTAGCAAAGTTGCAGGATACAAAATCAATACCCAGAAATCACTTGCACTTCTATATACTAACAATGAAAAATCAGAAAGAGAAATTGAGGAATCAATCTCATTCATCATTGCAACAAAAAATTAAATATCTAGAAATAAACTTACCTAAGACTTTATTTTTGGGGGCTCCAAAATCACTGCAGATAGTGATTGCAGCCATGAAATTGAAAGACGCTTACTCCTTGGAAGGAAAGTTATGACCAACTTAGATAGCATATTCAAAAGCAGAGACATTACTTTGCCAACAAAGGTCCATCTAGTCAAGGCTATGGTTTTTCCAGTAGTCATGTATGGATGTGAGAGTTGGACTGTGAAGAAAGCTGAGTGCCGAAGAACTGATGCTTTTGAAGTGTGGTGTTGGAGAAGACTCCTGAGAGTCGCTTGGACTGCAAGGAGATCCCACCAGTCCATTCTAAAGGAGATCAGTCCTGGGTGTTCTTTGGAAAGAATGATGCTAAAGCTGAAGCTCCAATACTTTGGCCACCTCACGCGAAGAGTTGACTCATTGGAAAAGACTCTGGTGCTGGGAGGGATTGGGGGCAGGAGGACAAGGGGACGACAGAGGATGAGATGGCTGGATAGCATCACTGACTCGATGGACGTGAGTTTGAGTGAACTCCAGGAGTTGGTGATGGACAGGGAGGCCTGGCGTGCTGCGATTCATGGGGTCACAAAGAGTCGGACATGACTGAGCGACTGAACTGAAATGAACTGAAGGAGACAAAAGAACTGTACACAGAAAATTATAAGACACTAATGAAAAAATCAAAGACAACATAAACAGATGGAGAGAAATTCCATGTTCCTGGGTAGGAAGACTCAATCTTTAGTGAATCAATCTATAATGAAAATGACTATACTACCAAATGCAATCTACAGATTCAGTATGATCCCTATCAAAACACCAATGGCATTTTTCAGAGAACTAGAACAAAAAATTTCACAATTCATATGGAAACACAAAAGACCCTGAATAGCCAAAGCAGCCTTGAGAAAGAAGAATGGAGCTGGAGGAATCAACCTTCCTGACTTCAGATTATACCACAAAGTTACAGTCATCAAGACAGTATGGTACTGGCACAAAAACAGAAATATAGACGAATGGAATAAGATAGAAAGCCCAGAAATAAACTCATGCGCCTATGGGTACCTTATTTTTAACAAAGGAGGCAAGAATATACAATGGGGCAGAGATAGCCTCTTCAATAAATGGTGCTGGGAAAACTGGACAGCTCCATGTAAAAGAATGAAGTTAGAACACCTTCTAACACCATACACAAAGATAAATGCAAAATGGGTTAAAGACCTAAATGTAAGACCAGAAACTAAAACATTTTAGAGGAAAACATAGGCAGAACACTCAATGACATAAATCAAAGCGAGATCCTCTATGACCCACCTCCTTGAGTAATGGAAATAAAAACAGAAGTAAACAAGTGGGACCTGATTAAACTTAAAAGCTTTTGCACAGCAAAGGAAACTTTAAGCAAGGTGAAAAGACAACCCTCAGAATGGGAGAAAATAATAGCAAATGAAACAACTGACAAAGGATTAATTTCCAAAATATACAAGCAGTTTATACAACTCAATGCCAGAAAAACAAACAACCCAGGCAAAAAGTGGGAAAAAGACCTAACAGACATTTCTCCGAAGAAAACATACAGATGGCTAACAAACACATGAAAAGATGCTCAACTTCACTCATTAGAGAAGTGCAAATCAAAACCACAATGAGATATCACCTCACACCAATCAGAATGGCCTTGATCAAAAAGTCTACAAACAATAAATGCTGGAGAGGGTGTAGAGAAAAGGGAACACTCTTGCACTGTCAGTGAGAATGTAAATTGATACAGCCACTATGGAAGATGGTATGGAGATTCCTTAAAAAACTAGGAATAAAAGCACCATATGACCCAGCAATACCCTGAAGAAAACCAAAATTGAAAAAGACACATGTATCCCATTGTTCATTGCAGCACTATTTACAATAGCTAGAACATGGAAGCAACCTAGATGTCCATTGACAGATGAATGGATAAAGAAGTTGTGGGACATATATACAATGGAATATTACTCAGCCATAAAAAGGAATGCATTTGAGTCAGTTCTAATGAGGTGGATAAACCTAGAACCTATTATACACAGTAAGGTGAGTCAGAAAGAGAAAGATAAATATTGTATTCTAACACATATATACAGAATCTGGAAAAAATGGTACTGAAGAATTTATTTACAGGGCAGCAGTGGAGAAACAGACATAGAGAATAGACTTACAGACATGGGGAGAGGGGAGGAGAGGGTGAGACGTATGGAAAGAGTAACGTGGAAACTTACATTACCATATATAAGGTAGATAACCAACAGGAATTTGCTGTATGGCTCAGGAAACTCAAACAGGGGCTCTGATCAATCTAGAGGGATGGGATGGGGCGGGAGATGGGAGGGAGATTCAAACAAGAGAGGATATATGTATATGTATGGCTGATTAATGTTGAGGTTTGACAGAAAACAGCAAAATTCTGTAAATCAGTTATCCTTCAATTTAAAAATAACTTAAAAAGGAAAAAAATAGACCCTATAGTCAAGTGTTCTCTTATTTGACATAATGACTTTTCACTATTTCAGCTTTCAGAAAAAAACAAAGAACATAGAGAAGAGAGATTGTGTCTAATCAAGAAGCGAGACATAAATGCAAAGAGGGGGTTGGTCAAAGTGACTAGGATGGTGCAACGTATACCAGTTACAATTCAGAAAAAATAGAGAGTTATGTTACTTGACAATGAGTAATTTCTCTTTTCAAAAACAATAAATATTTGAGGAGTACCAATTGTACAGAGGATACTTTGCTTGGCAAAATTGGACTAAAGCCTGCATTCATGGAGAAAAACAAAAGATTTACTATGCTTTGAATTAACATGATTGCTGCTATTGTATTAAAACTCAAAACAAGTTCACGTAGAACTTTTCAGTTAACACAGTGACATCTTCCAAGGAGGGGGCAGGTCTATTAATTCTACCTCTACATAAAGAAATGAAATTAGAGAGAGGTTAAGTGATTAGACTAAGGCCATAAAGTTATTAGTATCCAGAATGAAAAAGAAAAGATTCTGACTCTGTGGATCTTGTAATTTTGCAATTTATTTCTATCTAGGGTGGGCTTCTAGGATGCTACATCTTCCTACTGGTCTAGGGGGATTAGTGATGATTTGACTCAGTGGTTCTTGACTTGGATTGTGCAATAGTGGAGTTCAGTTAAATGGTATTAAATTAAATCATGGAATTAAGATGAGCCCTGGTATATTGGTTTGATGAGAGCAGAGAGAATTGAACCCTCAATTTGAAGGATGCTGACCAAGCTCCTAATGCAAGTGGACCAAGTTGTGGGTGGCTTATCTTCATGAGACCTGAAGGAGCCATCTTGAGTTCTTAAAAAAGTGAGAGAGAGAGAGAGAGAGAAGGAAGCAGAAGAAAGCAGTGATTAAAATCTGAGGCTCTGGAGTTGAATCAGCCTGGTTCCAAAATCTGCCTCTGCCATAGTCCATAAAATCTTGGACAAGTTACTTAATGTCTGTGATCTTTAGTCCAAATATAAAATGGGAAGAATAATGATAATTACCTCGTGTGCTCACAAGAAGGATTTAATGTGATACAAAGAATGGGTTTAGAACCCTGCCTTCCTGGTATGGAAAGCACTCGCTAAGAAGATGAAAAGATCCCTGAAAGGAAAGTATGAGCTCATGTTTTAGATATTTTAGGCTCTTCTGAGGTTCACAGTCCTGCCTCTGGGATGGAAATTACTTCAGATGATGGCCATGCCCTTTAGATCTCTTGTTTATTTCATTAATAAATTGTTATTTTCCCAAAAGTTCTGAGTGCAACATTTTCCATCATGTCTTGAAGCCTTCAGCTCATAGAGACACCCTACCCCTTTAACTGGCATTTCTACTTTGTTGTCCTAATGTCATTTCCTCAAATTCAGACCCCTTTCTGCCTCCCCGTTGTTGTCATTCTCCCCTGCTGGTCCAGTCTGTCCTTCTTGACTCTTTCCTTTGCCTCCACTACTGCAGGCTCCTCCCATCATAATATTTAAGTTTGGGTTCCCCTAGAAGCAGACCCCACAGCCTGACTTTGAGTACGTATAGTTTACTTGGGAGGTTCAGAAAACACTGATAGGAGATCAGGGGAGTAAGCCAGGAAGGGGAAGCAGGCAAATAATAGTGAAGGATTAAACCACCACCACTAGGCTGATTAGAGCTTATTCCTTGAGGAGATGGTGTAAAACACACATGTGGCAACCCAAACAGTGTTCCCCAACAAAGAGATCCATGTCCTAATCTCTAGAACCTGTGAATATATTACATCTTAAAAGTGGCTTTGCAGATGTGACTAAATTAAGGATCTTGAGATGGGAAGATTACCCTGATCATCCTAGTGGGCCCAAAGTAATCTAAATGGCCCTAATGAGAAGGAGGCAGCAGGGTCAGAGTCAGAAAGAGACTCAAAGTTGTTAAATTGCTGGCTTCGAAGATGGAGGAAGGGACCGAGAGCCATGGAGTGTGGGCAGCATCTAGGAGCTGAAATGGCAAGGCAATCATTCTCCCCTGACCCTCCAGAAATAACCTGTCTCTGCTGACACCTTGATTTTAGCCCATTTTGGTTCTGACCTCCAGAACTAATAGATAATAAATGTATGTTGCTTTAAGCCTCTATGTTTTGGTAATTTTTTATAGTAGCAATAGGAAATAAATACAACATACTTTAGAGGTCTTCTACCCAAAGGGTAAGGTGTTTATATACTGGTTCCTATCACTCATTGGGTGAGGGCTACTAGGGGTGATGGTGTTAATTCCTCAGCTCTTTAGTAAAGGGAGGTAGACACAAGTCTTTATTTTCTTGGTCTCCAAAATCATTGTGGATGGTAACTGCAGCCATGCAGTTAAAAGATGCTTGCTCCTTGGAAGAAAAGCTATGAAAAACCTAGACAGCGTATTAAAATGCAGAGATATCACTTTGCCAACAAAGGTCCATATAGTTAAAGCTCTGTTTTTTCCAGTAGTCATGTACAGATGTGAGAGTTGGACCATTTTTTGAACTGAGAGTCTGTTGAACTGCAGGGAGATCAAACCAGTCAATCCTAAAGGAAATCAACCCTGAATATTCATTGGAAGGACTGATGCTGAAGCTCTAATATTTTGGCCACCTGATCTGAAGAGCTGACTCATTGGAGAAGACCCTGATGCTGGGGAAATTTGAGGGCAGGCGGAGAAGGGGCTGACAGAGGATGAGATGGTTGAATGGCATCATAGACTCAATGGACATGAGTTTGAGCAAACTCCAGGAGATAGTGAAGGACAGGACACATCAGGCTGCATGTGATGTGCTGCAGTCCATGAGGTCGCAAAAGATCAGACACAACTGAGTGACTGAACTACAGCAACAAAGATGCCAGTGGTGCCAAGTCAGGCAGAGCACAGTGAAGTGCTGAGACTCCAGGGAAATGGATGGGGCACCCACGGAGTCTGCATTATGTGCCTTCATCTGTTCTTCCCATCCAGTCTGCCTCCATCGTCATCTCCCCTGCCGCCCAGCCCTTCCAGGCATTCTTCCAGCATTTGACAGATTAATCTTCCTGGAACAAGGAGGGCCTTGAGGGGATTTTCCCCCTTTCTCACACATCCACAATGCCTTCATAATGTAAGATCCTCACAAAGGAAGCTCAGAGGTCAGAAAATAAAACAGGGCTGGCTCCCCTGATACTTGGATTTTGGTCCTTGAACTTTTTCAGGTGCACAGAAGAGACAGCAGATGTGCTTGGATATCTATTTGTGGACAGAGTTCCAGACTTGGCATATGAACCCCTGGAACCTTGAAATGTGGATCCCTTAGGTCTGCATTCCTTAGAATAGCAGTCACACCATGAGGAAGTGAGAAAATTGATTTGAAAATGGAGAAGGTTAATTAAAGGAAACACTGAAGACGTGCGGCTGTCAGTTGACACTAGAGACACTGAGCCTGAGAAATTCTGAGTTCTACACATTTAGAGAATGTCATGCATCTATTTAGATAAACTCAGGATCCAGGAAGATGTAATATGCTAAAATCACTTCAGGACATCAGAGCAAGGACGTTCACCCCTCCTACTTTGCCTACTCTGCCTGCCTTGATGAGAAATGCTTCAAGTTTCAGAGCCTTTGTATGGCAGATGTCAGCTCAGATTAAAGACTCCCTTAAAATGTGTCCACAGTCCTCGCATTGCCTTACCCAAGCTGTGCTGACTCCCTATAGGTCCAGACCATTAAATGGTAGATAAATGAGAGTCTATACATTTTTGACATATCAAAAATAAGTATGCTTTAAAATTAGAACAGATAGTGCTGGTGATGGAGGGTTTTTTTTTTTTTTCATCCTTGTTTCAGAGTCAGGGTGGGGTGGTGAATAGTCAAGCCTAAGAAAGGAAGGAAACCAACTTTTACTAGCATTTACACAAGGTGTTCAGTTCACAGTGACCTTCTGAAGAAGGCATTAATAGCTCCACTTTACTGATGATGAGGGGAAGATCTACAAGGTTATGTATGTACTTTGACTGATGTCATAAAACTAAAAAGCCGGTCACTTGGGATTTGAGCCTCAGTCTGTTTCTAGCATCTTTCAATATGTGTGCTCAGTCATGTCCAGCTCTTTTGTGATGCCATGGACTGTATCCCGCCAGGTCCTCTGTCGTGGGAGTTTTCAGGCAAGAATACTGGAGTGGGTTGCCATTTCCTTCTCCAGGAGATCTTCCTGACCCAGGGACTGAACCCACATCTCCTTTGTCTCCTATAATGCAGGCATATTCTTTACCCACTGAGCCAATTGTTTTCCCCAAATATTCAGCTAGTAAGCAAGGAAACAGGTCTGGGTCACGGGGCTTTTCCAGACCATTGTGGTATCCAGCCCAGAAGGGGCTGAGTCATGGTGGCCTGATACCAGTTGATAGTAGACCGTTCATTTCAGAGACTCAATCTTGTCAGAAAAAAGTTAGCTTCACACTTAATGTTCTTTTGTTCCTAATTATTAAATTAATGGAATCAGCTTACAGAAAATTTGGACAATACAGAAAAAAAGAAAATAGAAATCACCTGTAATATCATCACCCAGAAATATATTTCCTTCCATTGCCTGTAATACAGTGTACATACATCCATTGCATGTATGTACACTGTAATTTTAGAAAAGTAGCTTAATACCATATATATTTAATGTCCTGGTTTTCTAGTTGCTATTAGATGATGAGTGTTTTCCCAGATCATTAAATAATCTTCAGAAATTGTCTCATATATAAATAATTAACAAAGGTCTACTTGTATAGCCCAGGGAACTCTACTCAGTATTCTGTAATAACCTATATGGGAAAAGAATCTGAAAAAGAATAGATATATGTATAACTGAATCTAACATACATGTATAACTGAATCTTGCTGTATACCTGAAACTAACATAACAGAAATGGTATGGACCTAACAGAAGCATAAGATATGAAGAAAAAGTGGCAAGAATACACAGAAGAACTATACAAAAAATATCTTAATGACCCAGATAACCACAATGGTGTGATCACTCATGTAGAGCCAGATGTCTTAGAGTGCAAACTCAAGGGGCCTTAGGAAGCATCACTAAGAACAAAGCTAGTGGAAGTGATGGAATTCCAGCTGAGCTATTCCAAATCCTAAAAGAGGATGCTGTTAAGTGCTGCACTCAATATGCCAGCAAATTTGGAAAATTAAGCAGTGGCCATAGGACTGGAAAAGGTCAGTTTTCATTCCAATCCCATAGAAAGGCAATGCCAAAGAATGCTCAAACTACCACACAAGTGTACTCATCTCACATGCTAGCAAAGTAATGCTCAAAATTCTCCAAGCTAGGCTTCAACAGTACATGAACTGAGGACTTCCAGATATTCAAGCTGGGTTATAAAAAGGCAGAGGAACCAGAGATCAAATTGCCAACATCCGTTCAATCATCAAAAAAGCAAGAGAGTTCCAGAAAAACATCTGCTTCATTGACTATGCTAAAACTTTTGACTGTGTGGATCACAACAAACTGTGAGTTTAAAGAGATGGGAGTACCAGACCACCCTACCTGCCTCCTGAGAAATCTGTATGCAGATCAAGAAGCAGCAGTTAGAATCAGACATGGAACAACGGACTGGTTCCAGATTGGGAAGGGAGTAGTCAAAGGTGTGTATTGTCACCCTGCTTACTTAACTTCCCTGCAGAGTACATCATGCGAAATGCCGGGCTGGATGAAGCATAAGCTGGAATCAAGATTGCCGGGAGAAATAACAATAACCTCAGATGTGCAGATGACACCACCCTAATGGCAGAAAGCAAAGAGGGACTGAAGAGCCTCTTGATGAAAGGGAAAGAGGAGAGTAAAAAAGTTGGCTTAAAACTCAACATTCAAAAAACAAAGATCATGGCATCTGGTCCCATGACTTCATGGCAAACAGATGGGGAAACAATGGAAACAGTCAGAAACTTTATTTTCTTGGGCTCCAAAATCACTGCAGATGGTAACTGAAACCATGAAATTAAAAGGCACTTGCTCCTTGGAAGAAAAGTTATTACCAACCTAGATAGCATATTAAAAAGCAAAGACATTGACAAACAAAGCTCTGTAGTCAAAGCTCTGGTTTTTCCAGTAGACATGTATGGATATGAGTTGGACCATTAAGAAATCTGAGCACCGAAGAACTGATGCTTTTGAAGTGTGGTGTTGGAGAAGACTCTTGAGAGTCCCCTGGACTGCAAGGAGATCCAACCAGTCAATCCTAAAGGAAATCAGTCCTGAATATTCATTGGAAGGACTGATGCTGAAACTGAAGCTCCAATACTTTGGCCACCTGATGCAAAGAGCCAGTTCATTGGAAAAGACCCTGATGCTGGGACAGATTGAAGGCGGGAGGAGAAGGGGACGACAGAGGATGAGCTGGTTGGATGGCATCACCGACTCAATCAACATGAGTTTGAGCAAGCTCTGGGAATTGGTGATGGACAGGGAAGCCTGGCATGCTGTTGTCCATGGGGTCGCAAAAAACACGACTGAGTGACTCAACTGAACACAACACTGTAAATCAACTGTTCTCAAATATAGGATAAAAGTTTAAAAGAAAGAAAGAAACTGCCGTATATATCAGCATTGCATGAATGTAAGCCTAATTTATTTAAATATCACTGACTATTGAACATAATAATCATTCCTGGTTGTAAACTATTACACAGGATGCAGCAATTTTGACATTTAAACATAAAATTTACATTTCCAATAGCAGTAGGTAAGGCAGCCAATTTCTACATCTTGAGTGTTGTTATTTTTAAACTTTTGCAAGACTGATAGGTGAAAAAAATTCTCCTAATTTGCATTTTACAGAAGACAGCCAAGCTGAACTGGCTTCCCCATGTGTACTGTATCAGGTGTTCTAATCCACACACAGTACCAGGTGCATTTCCATGCAGCTTCAATCCTCAAAGACGCAGCAGTAGATACCAAGACAATCCAATATTAAAATGATTCCCCAAACTCCCACGTCAAGTCAGTGCCAGCAGGAGAGTGTTAAACGCCTCTGGGTAGGAACCAATTCTTAATCATCTTTCTGGTCCCCAGCTCCTGGCTCTGAGCCAGACACCTGGCAGGTTCTCAGCATATTTGTTGAGAACATTGCAGCAGAACATATGTTCTAATGTTGGCCTTCTTACTTGCTCTGTGACTTTCAGCAAGTGAGGTCGCCTCTCTGTGTCTCCCTGTGTTCAACAGTAAGTGGATGGAAATGTCATATGATACGCTATGTAAGCTAAGCATCTTCTATACAGAGGATTCTATGTGTGTGTGCCCTGAGCAAGCTTCTTTTCCTTCTCCCACAAAATGTGGAGAATTCTGTGTATATTACAGACTTGGGTTTGTAGTTCCCTCCCATCATTCATGCTGATGCACTGTAGCTGGAGCCTGTTTCATTTTATTTATCTTTCTACTCTCAGAGTCTAGCACAGTGCATGGCACAAAGGAAGTATCTGGAAGGGAGGAAGGAAGAAAGGAAGGCAGGAAGTCACAAAAGATGACAGGATGAATGGGTGAAATATCAGAGATGGAGGAGATCTTACAGATCTCATTTTCAAGATCTTCTTGGTTACCATTTTATTTTTGTAAACACAGCTACATTAGCATCCTGCCTTATAGACACTTGCTAGGATAAATTTAAATAACTAGCCAGGGAATTTTAATCAGATAAAAACTTTCCATATTAAAACACTTTTGTTTCTTTGTCTTTTGTTTCATTACAGGCCATGTCTACATATGTATTTACTAATCGAAACATATAGATTTTTCATGTTTAGTGGAAGCACACCATATATGAAACAATGAGTAGATTACAAATGTATTTTATATGAATTTTTTAAACATGTTCCCAAAAAAGGATGAAGTTATCACTTCAGTTTCCAAAGCTAATTTATTGAGTACTTATGAAGCCGGTGAAACTGGAAAATGTAAATTATGTCTTTGAGGATCTTTTTTTCCCAAATAATGAACATGTTTAAGTTGTTAAATGTGTATATTTTTTAATGTTTTACTTCTTGGTATATAATATTTCTAAAATGACAAAATACTTTTAGCAAAGCTAGTATAAGGAAATTAAAATGAATCCACTCAGTTTTACTTGTATCACTTATTTATATGATTAAAAATGACAGGCTTTTTGTGCTTTTCTCAATTCCCAAATGATTTCTTTAGTTAGAACAAATTAGTGCCAAAGAGAAAGGCATTTGTTACATAATTGCAGAAGTTATTATTACAATTTTAAAAGCTTTTGATGTAGCCACTTATCTGAGGGACTTAATTTACTGATGAGATCTTAAAGCATTGACAAACATGTTGGTTTTTAGTTTCTTAAATTTTTTATTTTGGAACATAACTGCTAAATGTTTTTATAATATAATCAGCTTTTTTTTCTTTAGCAATTTTAAAATTAAAATTTAGTAATTTTCCCCCATACTTGATATGGACAACATTTAGTAGAAAATAGCTGGACATGGGGAGAAGGCAATGGCACCCCACTCCAGTACTCTTGCCTGGAAAATCCCATGGACGGAGGAGTCTGGTAGCTGCAATCCATGGGGTTGCGAAGAGTTGGACACGACTGAGCGACTTCACTTTCACTTTTCACTTTCTTGCATTGGAGAAGGAAATGGCAACCCACTCCAGTGTTCTTGCCTGGAGAATCCCAGGGATAGGGGAGCCTGGTGGGCTGCCGTCTATGGGGTCGCACAGAGTCGGACACGACTGACGCGACTTAGCAGCAGCAGCAGCAGCTGGACATGGGCCATGACTTCTGAGATGCATCTATGTTGTTGTTTAGTCCCTAAGTCATGTCCAGCTCTGCAACCCCATGGATTGCAGCCCACCAGGCTCCTCTGTCACTCACTACCTCCCAGAGTTTGCTCAAATTCATGTCCATTAAGTCGGTGAGGGCATTTAAACATCTCATCCTCTGCTGCCCCTTTCTCCTTTTGCCTGCAGTCTTTCCCAGCATCGGGGTCTTTTCCAGTGAGTTGGCTCTTCACATTAAGTGGCCAAAGTATTAGAGCTTCAGCAACAGTACTTCCAATGAATTTCAGGGTTGATTTTCTTTTAGGATTGACTGGTTTGATCTCTTTGCTGTCTCAGGGACTCTTAGGTCTTCTCCAGCACAATTTGAAAGCATCAATTCTTCAGC
Source organism: Bos indicus (assembly GCF_029378745.1). Lineage (NCBI taxonomy): Eukaryota > Metazoa > Chordata > Mammalia > Artiodactyla > Bovidae > Bos > Bos indicus. The sequence continues at coordinate 24,585,235 of NC_091767.1, forward strand.
ACTCAGCCTTCTTTATGATCCAGTTCTCACATCCATGAGTGACTACTGGAAAAAGCATAGCTTTGACTATACGGACATTTATCGGCAAAATGATGTCTCTGCTTTTTAATATACTGTCTAGGTTTGTCATAACTTTCCTTCCAAGGAGCAAGCAAAAGTATTTTAATTTCATGGCTGCAGTCAACTTTGGAGTCCGAAGTGACTTTGGAGCCTGAGAAAATAAAATCTGTCACTGCTTCCACTTTTTCCCTTCTGTTTGCCTGGAATGATGGGACTGGATGCCATGATCTTAGTTTTTTAATGCTGAGTTTCAAGCCAGAATTTTCACCCTCCTCTTTCACCTTCGTCAAGATGCTCCAAATGGGTACATGATTCAGTCTTTTTATATGCCTTTATTAGAAAAGAAAAAATCAGTTCATTTTAGAGTGATGCTATTGAGGTTTAATTTAAAGTATGTGTTTGGAATTAAACTATAGATTTATTTTTTTAAACCCTATACATACATTTTAATTTTCTATTTTAAAACATGTAATAACTTGACTGAACATTAAATTTTCTTAGAACAACTGTATTTTTAGAATTCCTACTTTATGAATGAGAATATTACTTTTTACTGCATACAGTATTTTATTTTCTCTTTCTGAAAATATTAAGATACTTTTTATGTAATGTAATTTGGAACATGTGCTAAGTCACTTCAGTCGTGTCCGACTCTGTGCGACCCCATAGACGGCAGCCCACCAGGCTCCCCCGTCCCTGGGATTCTCCAGACAAGGACACTGGAGTGGGTTGCCGTTTCCTTCTCCAATGCATGAAAGTGAAAAGTGAAAGTAAAGTCACTCAATCGAGTCCGACTCTTCTCGACCCCGTGGACTGCAGCCCACCAGGCCCTTCTGTCCATGGGATTTTCCAGGCAAGAGTACTGGAGTTGGGTGCCAGCTAGATAGCACCAAATTACATTTCAGGACTGATTGTACCAATTACAGGTGTTTTGTTGTTTTTTTAAGTTTTTTGCATAGTCTGTGTTCCTGCCTATCATTTTATGTTATTAGGTGGTTTTTCTTATTAGATGGGTGTTTATTTGTTTTTGTCTCTGCCATTCATTATGGGGCTTTTGTCAGATGTGTGGTGGAAGGACCAGCCATTCATATTTGAGAAGAAAGTCCAAAAGTCCATGCTTTGAAGCCAGCTGAAGTCCTCTGTGAGCGATTCCAGGCAGGGACAGGCATTAACTGTGGGCTTAACTCTAAGCCAAGGTTCAACAGCAGCGTTATTGAAATTTGGAGCTGAATAAGTCATTGTTGTGGGGCCTGTTATGTGTTTGGTAGGATCTTGAGTGATTTCTCTGGTCTGTACCCACTAGATGCCAGTGGCACTGCTCGTCTCTAGTCAGGACAATTGAAACTGTCTCCAGTTGTCCCTTAGAGACAGTTCTTCCCCCCTCTATCCGCCAAGTTGAGAACCACTGCTCTAGAGTAAATAAAGGATAGACTGGGCTTTTTATTTGCTTCAAGTTTAAGTCTCTAAAAGCATTTTCTCTGGGCTCATCCCCTTTCTACAGAAGGACTCCTCCAGTCTCCTATCCTTGATAGAGGAGAATCAGACAAGAGGAGCCTGGTACAGCCACTTAATCAGTCATTTTCACTCTGCACTCTGCCCACCCTTGCCTGTGTTTGGTATCTCTGAGTCCAAAGCTTCTGAGGTTAACTTTCCTCTGGCAGTAAGCCTCCTGTCTCCATAGGGTAGTCTCACTTGCCTGAAGGTGTGAGAAACTAGGATTTGCAATTTCTTACCTCCAGAACCAATGCTGGCATCATTATCCTTGCCTAGTGTCCTTGTCCGTGTATCTTTGTGCATATCTGAATTCTTTATGATTAATCCCTACAGGTGATACTAAAACTTATATGCACTTTAAAGTACATTTCTCAGCATGGCATTTTCAACCCTTGAAACATGTAATGCATGTTCATCTAATAACAGTTCTTATCTTTCCTTTGATCAGCATTCACCTTTAAAAAGTCTTTAACCTGTTACTTACCCTGTAGCCTTCTCTTAATCAGAGAATAAAAGTAAAGTAAATTGTAAAGGTCTTGAGATAGAAATATACTTTGTTCCCCACAACCTGAATAACAAATCAGTTCTAGTTGTTGTTTAGTCACTAAGTTGTGTCCAGCTCTTTGTGACCCACGGACTGCAGCACACCAGGCTTCCCTATCCTTTACTATCTCCTGGAGTTTGCTCAAATTCATGTCCATTGAGTCAGTGATGCCATCCAACCATCTCATCCTCTGTCATCCTCTTCTCCTTCCGCCTTCAATCTTTCCCACCATCAGGGTCTTTTCCAATGAATTGGCTCTTTGCATCAGGTGGCCAAAGTATTGGTGCTTCAGCATCTTCACCATCAGTCCTTCCAGTGAATATTCAGGATTGATTTCCTTTTGGATTGACTAGTTTGATCTCCTTGCTGTCCAAGGGACTCTCAAGAGTCTTCTCCAGCCCTACAGTTCAAAAGCATCAGTTCTCCATGCTCAGCCTTTTTTATGATTCAACTCTCACATCTGTACATGACTACTAAAAATATCATAGCTTTGACTATATGGACATTTGTTGGCCTAATATCTCTAATTTTAATACGCTGTCTGGGTTGGTCATAGCTTTTCTTCCAAAGAGCAAGCATTACTCCTTATCTACTTATTTTTTTAGATATTTATCTTACATGAAGAATATAACAAAAAAATTTTAATTCTAATTAATGGATTAAGACAACTGAGAGAGAGAGAGAGAGAGTCATAAATGGAGAGAGAGGTGGAAACAGGAAGGAAGGGAAGGAGGAAGGTGAAAGGAAGGAAGGAAGGAAGAAAAATTGCCAAAGAAGTCACCTTTTTAAAATTCACATTCCTCCTTTCCCTGACACTGTTTTCTATCTGTAAGAAGTATCTTAAAAACAAAACTGACCTTTTAGAAGGGACAGAAAAAACAACTTTAGTGTGTATCAGTCTTGCCAACGTCCTGTTCTGTTTTTATCCTCTGAATGTACTTCACTGAGAAGAGCTTGGAAGCCCCTTCATATTATAGATATATAAAGAGTAATAGTTAAGATGTATAACTATTGTGAACTATGCATGTGAACTATGCTTTCATCTGTTGATTTCTTGGCTTGGAACAGGGATACTAACAACTGGGAAATAAATATATTCTGTAGAAAAATCAATGAATAATATGAATAATAGACATTTATGGTGAACCGACTGTGAGCTTGATCCTGGGCCAAAGAGTTTCAACCATATATATATATATATATATATATATACACACACACACACATACACACATACACACACATACATGCACACACATACATACATACACATATATATATACACACATACATACACACATGAATAGATATGTCAACATTTACATAGAGGGGCCTACACTTTCATGAATATTCCTTCATTTTATTCCACAATTTCCCAGTGAGTTGATGGTATCTGCATAAGAGAGGTGATTAAGTGACTTGACAAAAGTCAAATGACTAACAAGTGTGTGCTTTTAAGATCTTGAAAAAATAGGAGGATTTGCTAATTGTAAACATTTGATTATTAACCAGGATTCATTCATTCAACAAACTTTTATTGAGTACCTACTATGTGCTGGGCGTTTTGTTAGGTTCTAGGCAGACTCCATAAAGAACACAAAATCCTTGCCCTCATAAAGCTTATAGTCTTGAGGAAAGTGACACTAAACACATCAAATGAAATACTGAAATATAGTAACAAGTATTTGAAAGAAAAACAAAGCAGATTGAGTGAATAAAGAATAATTATTCAAAGGATGAGAAGCCATTACTACATCTGAATTCACCAAATGTATAAAGCATCTTTTTCCCTACAATCCAGAAAGAAAACCATGTTTTGTATTTTACTACTGGCATATTTTATCCACAGAGAAGCTGAAACACGTAATTAAAAGCATAAGAAAGAAAGGTCCTAATAAGGGGGCTTCCATTTCATCTTGCAGTGCTCTAGTTCATCAACATCTAAATTGAAGTCTTCTTCAGGTATGGCTCAGAAAAAATCTGGTCAGATCATTGTTAGTGTCTATAAGATTCAGATGGGAAAAAGCATTCTCAAAATGTCTTTGGAAGTCTGTTCCCAAAGTTTGGGTAGTGACTCTCTTGTGACTTTTACAGATACATGACTTGTTTCTACTTAATATGGCTTCCTACTAAGGTTTGAAAAAATTTCAAAATTACATTTTAATTATGTGTACATAGTTACCAGTCATTTATAAGTGTGTTATTTGGTGTCCTTGCTTTTGGATATGGGACAAGGCAGTGAACTTCTCAGTCATTCTTTACCCTTTTCTTTGGACAGAAGGTAGTAATCATGTACTCAAGCTCTTGCAAAAGTCCCACGTTTGACTGTATACTCATCTTTCTAATGCCAGTATTTGCCTGCACACACCTTCTGCCTTGGAGTATAAAGCTGAGACTTTGGAGGGGTCAGGGGGCTTACTGGCTGACGCAGTGGTAAAGAATCTGACTGCCAAAGCAGGAGACACAGGAGATGCAGGCTCAGTCCCTGGGTTGGGAATATCCCCTGGAGGAGGAAATGGCAACCCACACCAGTATTCTTGCCTGGAGAATATCATGGGCAGAGGAACCTGGCGGGCTACTGTCCATAGGGTCACAAAGAGTCGAACATAACTGAGGATGCACACACTTGGAGGGGTCAGAGCAGAGGGAAGGGGATAGAGGGGGCTCATGAGAGCAGCACTGAAACACAGGCTCTGTGAGTAACACAGCTTCTCAGGGGAGGATCTGACATCCTCACATGCTCCTGCCTTGAACACCAGAACTTATTCCATACAGAACTAGTATTTTGCAGTGAGTAGCGTAAACATCACTGGGGCTCTTGAAAAGATTTTAGGTGGTACAACAAACGTTTTTAATGATTATATGCTTATTTTAACATAGAGTAGAGAAAGTATGTAACTGGTAGACTAAACCCATGCTTTCTCTAAATGTGTTACCTAGAATCAGCAAGGATATATTTAAGTAGAAGAAAAGTGAGTCCACTTCAAGGAAAGTCGCAGGTTAGTAATGTACACATTGTACACAGATGTGGCACAGGCATGACAGCAGCACAGGGAGGACCGAGTCAGCAGGAACAGAACCCTCCCTGTGCTCCTCAGCACCCCCAAGCTCTGTGAAGACTGGCTCCCAGGAGTTCTTTTCTTAGTTTTCTAAATAACCTCCTCTGCTCCCACCTCTCTGTACCCATGAAATATTCTTCTCTTCCTTGGCTGTGTATTTCACAGCTTGGCCTTCCTTGTGGTCACCACATCAATGTAAGTCGCAGGAGTCAACAGGCACCACGCTGAACATTATTCCATCCTGAGACCTCTGGCTCTTGATCAAACACCCTTCCAGAATCTCTCTTACAGGCATGGGCATCCTATGTTTGTGGGGGTTCCTCTCATTCTGTCTTGGTTATATCTTCAAAGACAGAGAGTGTTGCAGTGTTGCCAGTGGACTAAACTTGAATAAAACATCTCCTTGAGTTAGACTTCTGGTGTTACACTTCTGAAATTATCTTGGGCAGCATCAAAGGTGTTTATTATGTAGAGATTTGTGTACACATCTATGATTCTTTTGCTTCAGTGCAATGCTGTTTTTTCTCTTTAGCTGGTGCACACACACGCACACACGAAGAAAGGAAGTAGACCTCTTTGGTGGTGAATATACTTCAGCCAATCCCTCCTTTTCAGTCCTCCCAGGATCTGCTGTGCACTGTGCACATCCATTGTTGAGCACCAGCTGTTACCCTATGAACCATAGAGGAAAACAATTAAGGACTTTGGGACTGAATTTTCTTTAAAATGGGAGAAATTACACTTATCCAATCCCAAAGAAAGGCAATGCCAAAGAATGCTCAAACTACCGCACAATTGCACTCATCTCACACGCTAGTAAAGTCATGCTCAAAATTCTCCAAGCCAGGCTTCAGCAATACATGAACTGTGAACTTCCAGATGTTCAAGCTGGTTTTAGAAAAGGCAGAGGAACCAGAGATCAAATTGCCAACATCCGCTGGATCATGGGAAAAAGCAAGAGAGTTCCAGAAAAACATCTATTTCTGCTTTATTGACTATGCCAAAGCCTTTGACTGTGTGGATCACAATGAACTGTGGAAAATTCTTAAAGAGATGGGACTACCAGACCACCTGACCTGCCTCTTGAGAAACCTACATGCAGGTCAGGAAGCAACAGTTAGAACTGAACATGGAACAATAGACTGGTTCCAAATAGGAAAAGGAGTACGTCAAGGCTGTATATTGTCACCCTGCTTATTTAACTTATATGCAGATTACATCATGAGAAATGCTGGGCTGGAAGAAGCACAAACTGGAATCAAAATTGCCAGGAGAAATATCAATAACCTCAGATATGCAGATGACACCACCCTTATGGCAGAAAATGAAGAACTAAAAAGCCTCTTGATGAAAGTGAAAGAGGAGTGAAAAAGTTGGCCTAAAGCTCAACATTTTCACTCCTCTTTGGGGAAACAGTGGAAACAGTGGCAGACTTTATTTTGGGGGGCTCCAAAATCACTGCAGATGGTGATTGCAGCCATGAAATTAAAAGACACTTACTCCTTGGAAGGAAAGTTATGACCAACCTAGATAGCATATTGAAAAGCAGAGACATTACTTTGCCAACAAAGGTCCATCTAGTCAAGGCTATGGTTTTTCCTGTGGTCATGTATGGATGTGAGTGTTGGACTGTGAAGAAAGCTGAGTGCCGAGGAATTGATGCTTTTGAACTGTGGTGTTGGAGAACACTCTTGAGGGTCCCTTGGACTACAAGGAGATCCAACGAGTCCATTCTAAAGGAGATCAGTCCTGGGTGTTCATTGGAAGGACTGATGCTAAAGCTGAAACTCCAATATTTTGGCCACCTGATGCAAAGAGTTGACTCATTGGAAAAGACCCTGATGCTGGGAGGAGAAGGAGACAACAGAGGATGAGATGGCTGGATGGCATCACCAACTCGATGGACATGAGTCTGAGTGAACTCTGGGAGTTGCTGATGGACAGGGAGGCCTGGCGTGCTGCGATTCATGGGGTCACAAAGAATCAGACATGACTGAGCGACTGAACTGAACTGATAAGATAAGTAAAAGGATTAGGTGATAGTGTATAAAAACCTAGTGTATAGAATTATCTGTACTTTTTTAAATGACAGTAAATAAAAAGAAAAAGGAAATGCAGTAACTTAGAAAATGAGTTGTCTAGCAGCTTCAGGCATGGCTGAATCTAGGGAGGAATCGAGCATTGCTTCTTTCTGTGTTTCTCTTGCCTTCAACATTGTTTTTCTCTCCGTTGTCTTCTGACTTAAGCTCTTTGTACAATAAACAAGAAAGGCACCACCAACTCTGTTTTCATTGCATCAGCCGAGCATCCATGTCTTGGTCCATTCAGACAGCTGTAACAAAATACCAGAGACTGGATAGCTTATAAGTTTATTTGTCACAGTTCTGGAAGTTGAAGATCAAGGTGCTGGTCGGTTCAGTGTCTGGTGAGAACTCGCGTCCTGATTCACTGACAGCATCTTTTTGCTTTTTCCTCCCATGGTACCAGAGGCTAGGGAGCTGTGTGAGGTCTCTTTTACAAAACACTAATTCATGAGGGCTGCACCCTTGTGACCTGAGCACCTCCCAAAGTCCCTGCCTCCTAATACCATCACGTCACGCATTAGAATTCCAACATGTGAATTTGGCACAAACGTGCAGAACATAGAAACCCCCAAAGGAGAGCCCAGTCCTCTTTCCCAGTGGTTCTTCCATCAATTCCAACATTTAACCAGCTTGCAGCTGTGGCCAGGAAGTAAAATGCAGCAACTGAACCAGACCAAGTCACCTGGTCCCATGAAGCTAAGGATGGGATCCAGTCCTCCCTCCATCAAATGGACACACAGTAGCAGAGAAATGGTCCTCCATGACAGCTGAGGTGCTGTATCCAAACAGAGGAGCAGTAGATACTGGTGGGAGAAAACATCAGCGCTAATGTAGGACCTTACACATGAGAGGTGGCCAGCAGTGGAAGCCTTTTGCTTATGATGAAAATTACATTAGTTGTGCTATAGTGACAAGTCCTTTCCCTTTCATATCAACTGGTCTGTGGCATTTAAAATACTCCTTGAAAAGTCTCATAATCATGATGTCATGGATCTCATTACCATACCCTATAATAGAATGAATATTCTGAGCATTAGTTATGTTGAAAGAAGTGCCTTAACATCCAGCTGTCTCTCACTAGCTCCCCTTACTAGTGAGAATATCAGATCATCAGAGCTGTAGCAATCTTGTTGACACAAATTGAGTAATCTCAGAAGCTGACCTTTTGTGGAAAGCTCAAACCTTTATAAAAAATTGTAGGACAAGTGACTGATTTAGCTGCAATTTTTCCCTCTTTGGGAAGCCCTAGTATAAAAGGGCACTAGCTAGGGAGTCTGAAAAGCTGTACCATTTATGGCTTCAACCACTTAATGAGCTCATGTACTTAGACCACGTAATGAGCCTCATCGGTAAAATGGCAATAATGATGATTGATTTGTTAGGTTGCATTGAAAATGTGATGAAGTAATGATAAGTAATATGACTAAGAAAATAGTTGTTATCAATGCAGTCCTTAATATATGTTCTTTCTCCATCTCAGTAAAGGGCTCTTTCATTAAAGATTTATTGTTTTAATAAATGTCCATTAATTTCTTCCATAGAATTTAAAATCTCAGATTTATGTAAGATTTAAACCAAATTACAGTTGATCCTTTGAACCACACAGCTTTGAACTCTGCAGGTCCACTTATACGTGGATATTTTTCAACAGTAAATGCTGCAGTAATGACAGAATCGAAGGTTGGTTGGAACCACAGGTGTGGAGAAACTACTGATACAGAAGAACCACATATATGGAAACACATGTGGATGGCCAACTATAAGTTACAGGCTTCCCCAGTGCCTTAGCAATAAAGAACCTGCCTGCAGTGCAGGAGACACAAGTTTGATCCCTGGATGGGGAAGATCCTCTGGAGGAGGAAATGGCAACCCACTCCAGTATTCTTGCCTGGAAAATCCCATGGACAGAGAGGAGTCTAGTGGGCTACAGTCCATGGGGTCACAGAGTCGGACACAACTGTTCGACTGAGCAGCTGTAAGTTATACACAGATCTTCAGTCGTGTGGAGGGTCCAAATCCCTAACTTGCATGTAGTTCAAGGGTCAACTATAGTTTATCTTATGCACTCAGATGTAGCACTAGCGATTTGTAGCTTAACCTTATGAGACATTATATTTACTCAAAATAACACACTAAGAGAATTTAAATTCTGAGGGTTTTGAGCATAGCATTGGAACATGCAAAATAAGAAATATGCCTGTGGCTTAGAGAAGGCCATGTATGCTGGGGACACTTAAGAAACCCAGAATCAGTGAAATGTTTTTTTTTTAATTTCTACAAGTGCACTCCTAGTGTATTTTCTCAGTGAAAGTTATTCACCAGGAACACATCTGATTTGTATCTTAAAATGAAGGGAAAAACAAAATTCATTCTAAGGAAATCTGATCTCTAGTCAACTGAAGTACAACTCTTTTTTTAAAAAAACAGGAAAAATCCCCAGCAATTTCTCATAGACCTCAACCTCTATTTGCAGTCACCTTTAGGTTCAGTTTTCAAATTCAGATTTAACAAAAATGTAATCTGCCTACCGAAGAATATCTAGTGTCTTATTAGCAACAATTACATGTGTTTTCTTGTTTTGGTTTTGCCATCATACAATGAGGGAGACATTATTCCCTCATTTTGCAGAAAGGAAAAAAAAACAAAAACAAAAACACTGAGGTTCTGGAGAAGTTACATAATTTGCCTAAAGTCACACAGGCAGGGAGCCAGCAAGCCCAGATTATCAAGCCCAAGTTTGCCCTACTCTAAGCCCAGGGATCCCTTTACAGAATATGAGTAGCATGTGTGCTGTATGCTGTGCTCAGTCACTTCAGTCATGTCCGACTCTTTGCAAACCCCATAGACTGTAGCCCGCCAGGCTCCTCAGTCCATGGGATTCTCCAGGCAAGAATACTGACGTGGGTTGCCATTTCCTCCTCCAGGGGGTTTTCCTGACCCAGCAATCGAACCCATGTCTTCTGCATCGCAGGCAAATTCTTTACCTCAGAGCCTGTAGGGAAGCCCTATTAGTAGCATGCTCCACACTCAAATGAAGTTTTTAAATGAAGTTTTATTAAATGTGTTTCGCATTTAATAGCACCTTTCTTCATCAAGATTTCTACAAGCTGAACAATTGATTTGCAAATTATTTATAGAAATCATTTCACCCATCACTGAAAGCAGCCTTCACAGAGCTTTTCTCCAAGCATGCAGAAATATTGCCTAGCAGGTTAATGAAATGGAAAAAGGAGAGATAAATTATTAGAAACTACCAAGAGTTGATGCATAAACACAGGAAGATATACATATGGAGCATAGGGATGATTCCACATGGAATTGCCAAGGCTGAGGAACATTTCATTAACACAGGCTTTTTTGATCACTGCCCAGGTCTTCTCAAGGGGTCAGGGAGAATATATCACTCAAATATATTCTGACTGGAGAATATATCACTCAAATTACTGGGTCCACAATCAGTCCTCTAACTTGGAGTATTTACCAAGACAGCGGAAAGTAGTAACTGGTGGGAAACTGAGGCAGACTCAAGGCAAAAAGCAAACATCAAAGCCAGAGAACCAGTCCTGAAGTCACATGAATGGGGAAGGTAGAACCGCAAACCAGAAGTAAGCCATGAGCTGCAAAACTCGGAAGCTCCGAAACAAGTTGAGAACCGAGGTGTGGGGCACGTTGGAACAATTGTTTCAGAATGAAGAACGTGGCCAGCAGAAGAAAGTCAGAAGCCCTTTTCTGTCACACCCACCACCCAATGTGTGGGGCCACCTGCCTGGGCAAAAGGCATTGACTTTGCTACTTGGTCCCAGGTGCAGGCCACCTTCAAGTCTTCACATGAATTCCCACAGAGCTTCCTAATGACATGTAACATTTTAATTTACTTAGCACTAGGCACGCAGGAGTAAGTCATGGCCCATTTTAACACATTCCCAAAACACAGTGAATTTTTTTTTTTTTAAACTTTACAATATTGTATTGGTTTTGCCAAATATCGAAATGAATCCGCCACAGGTATACATGTGTTCCCCATCCTGAACCCTCCTCCCTCTTACCTCCCCATACCCTCCGTCTGGGTTGTCCCAGTGCACCAGCCCCAAGCATCCAGTATCGTGCATCGAACCTGGACTGGCAACTTGTTTCATATATGATATTATACGTATTTCAATGCCATTCTCCCAAATCATTCCACCCTCTCCCTCTCCCACAGAGTCCAAAAGACTGTTCTATACATCAGTGTCTCTTTTGCTGTCTCGTATACAGGGTTATTATTACCATCTTTCTAAATTCCGTATATATGTGTTAGTATACTGTATTGATGTTTTTCTTTCTGGCTTACTTCACTCTGTATAATACGCTCCAGTTTCATCCACCTCATTAGAACTGATTCAAATGTATTCTTTTTAATGGCTGAGTAATACTCCATTGTATATATGTACCATAGCTTTCTTATCCATTCATCTGCTGATGGACATCTAGGTTGCTTCCATGTCCTGGCTATTATAAACAGTGCTGCGATGAACATTGGGGTACACGTGTCTCTTTCCCTTCTGGTTTCCTCAGTGTGTATGCCCAGCAGTGGGATTGCTGGATCATAAGGCAGTTCTATTTCCAGGTTTTTAAGGATAACTCGTGCTGGCTACCATGACAGAGTCAATGTGTAACTGGGTTAGGACTCAGCTCTGCAATGCCACTGTCTTATCATCTTCAGAGATGGCTTTTTCCAGTTTTCTTATATAATATACCTACTCTTCTCTCCTTTAGGCTCCCATCATGGGAAGAACCATATTCTAAACTTCATTTCTTCTTCAACAAGGGGAGCCTCCCAAATGAAAACAGACCTCCTAATGTTTGCCCATCAGATGCGCTCCAGGTTTCATCTTCCTTCATTTTTCCAGTGTTGTCGTGCTCAGTTACAGTGTGGAAGTGTGACCCTCCCCAGCCACATGTACTAACTGCTGGAGGACATGTGTACTGTCTCCCCTTGATTATCACAGACACTGGTTTTGACCTTCCTGTCCAAAGGCATCGTCAGTCATCAGTGCTTCTTGAGTGGACCTCTGCTCTAACGATATCACCCGGGTTCTAGAGGGAGACCCCAGGGGGTGGGGCATGGTCCTCTCTTTCCCTCAGTTTCAGCATCCTGAGGTCTACTTCGGGAAGGGATCTGTTCTTCTAGCACCAGCTATGCAGCTAAAGGAAGCCTCCCTGTCTGTATCCTGGGCCTTAGACATTCGAGTAAAATGATACAAAAAAAAAAAAAAACCAGAAAAAAAAGTTTTAAAGTTGGGGCCAATTGCCCTGTAGGGAGACACCCATCAGTTTCTACTGCCCAGAATCCCAGAGAACGCTATGCCTATTGTTTCTAAACTTGATTCCTGATTTTCTTTCAATCCACTGAATTCTCCATTTCTCTCCAATAAATTCCCTTTTCCATGTTAACAGAAAGTTTCTTTTTTGCTTGCAACCATAGACTCCTAAGGGCTAGCCCCCAAGAGGGAAATGGTAAAGGAGTCAGAGAGGAATTGCCAGGAAACATCAGAAAACAAAGAGAGTGTATAGAGCTCAGGTCCCCAGGGCTGGTGGCTCCTCACCTAGAGTCCTGGACATCAGATCACCAACAGTGTTCTTAAATGACTCCCCCAAACTGCTTCTTGCATGCTGTTTTCTTTGGCCATGTCCAACTTTTTGTGACCCTATGGACTGTACCCCGTCAGGCTCCTTTGTCCATGGGATTTTCCCAATAACAATACTGGAGTGGGTTGCCATGCCCTTCTCCAGGGGATCTTCTCCACCCAGGGATCAAACCCATGTCCTGTGCATTGCAGGCAGATTCTTTACTGCTGAGCCACTGGGGAATCCTCCCATTTAACCACAGAAAAGCTACCCTGTCTGTATTCAGTTGTTTGCTCTCAGCTAGATTTCCATCACCCATTGTAATAATCCTTGCTACTTCAGCAACAGCTCTAATTGGAAGCCTCCAATTAATAGAAGTGGGTAAATGAACTGAACGTTGTTTAATTAATGAAGTTTGGTTGACCGCATCTTTCATAAAAAAATATGATGTTTCAAAGAGATTTTTTAATAGTTCAGAGCACAATTTGCAAGCAAGATGCTGGCTACTGAGTATGTAATGTAGGTCACTTGATCAGAATGGCTGTGTGCGACCAGACCAAATGGCCATCACCTCTTCCAGACCCTTCCATTTCTAGAAGGACAGTGAGCTCATCTGCAGCCTTGAAAATACATTTCAGCATCCAGGTCATCTCCCTGGAACCCTCTGCATTCCCTCTGCTAAGGCAATCACTCTTTGCCTTTCTCCGATGCCCATTGGCCAGCTTTGTACTTGTTTCAGCCATCCCTCTCTCCCACTAATCTGTGAATTCCTTACCTGTAGGGGTTTTGCCTTCAGTGATTTTCCCACAGCGCTCATTATGGTGTCTAAACTGTAATAACTAGTAAACACTCGGCTAACATTCTTTAAAGGGATTTGCTGTCCTCTCTTTGGCGAGTTTCCTGCACTAGAATTTTACATCAGCGTTTTGCTAGGAATGAGATTTGTGACGCTAAATACTCATTGTGGGCTCATGACTTTACTGCAACCTTAGTTTGCATCTTTTTTTTACTGTAAGTCTTTTTCTTTTTAAAAACCACTGCTATCTGTTTTGTTTTGTTTTTTAATCCATCTCACTCCAAGGCAGTAGAGCCAATCAATACATTAAAAAAAAAAAGAATGGAAAATGGATGAAAGCCATTCCTTTTTCCGGAGGCTCCCTTTGGGCCCTACCTTCAAAAATCTTCCACATCTTCCATCACTGGCTAGAAGGAGTACACAAAATTAGTTCCAATAATTACGTATTTTAAGATCAACTATAGATATATATCTTTGATCCCGAATTAAAGATGCTGTGCTATTTCTTGCCGTGCATTCCTGTGTTTCCTCACACTGTGTTTCTCCTGTTCCCTGTACTGCTGCTGTGTCACACAAGATAATGTACTGATTAGACTTTGCCATGGAAACAGGCCTCTCCTTTGGGGTTTTCCACGTACCATGGCCACTGGATTGAGACTATTCCACTCCTGGCGCTCGGTATTAAAGTTTTTTCTGCTTTTGACATTTTTGTTAAAATTTATAGGAAGGGAAACAGCTCTAAAAAAGGTTTACTATTACAGGAAACAGACATTTTTATTCCTTCTAGTACTTATTAGCAATTTAAGGTACCGTCTCTCCCATTTGGGCTGACAGAATGGCCTACGTTTTGCACTCAGCCACCTTAGTCCTATATGTACCTATCTACTACCAATGCCAAAAGGAAGTTACTAAACATAATTTTGTGGGTGCTGCCTCAGCCATTGAGAATCTTACTGCTGGCCCAGGGAACATTTCCGAATGTTCATCACTGCGAGTCAGCACTTTTAAAATTAGAATCTCACTTCAGTAAATGCTCACGTAAAGCATATCCATGATGCAGGATAATGAATTTCAGAGGCCCCTAACTAGGTCCCAATTCCAGTTAACCTGCGGCACAGAGATCTGCTTAGGAAATGCCAACAGGAAGATGAAGCGGGTGGATTTGGGCAGGAGAAATGATGATAAATCAGCCCAGTGGAAGCGATCCATCGGTGCCTGTTTCGGTGGCATGAAGGAATTGTTTTTGCAAACGAGTGTTTGTCACTCCCCTGTCAAATATTCTGCAAACATAATATACTGTTTCCCAGACACAGGTTGACTGAATAAGTCACTAGAGAGTAAAAGTAAACCATCTCCCCAGTCATTAATCTGTAGCTCCTGAGAATGTGTTTGTGATGCTCATGCTAACTGAGAACAAAGATCATGGCCAAACCTGTTGCTGCTCTATTAGCAGGCTGTGTTACTGCCCACTGCTTTAGAGTCTGTGGTTGTGCTACAGAGAGAGTGTCTTGACTCAAAAACTGTTTTTAACTGAGCAAGATGAACTAGAGACAAAGGGAATGGAAACACCAAAATGCCAGTGAGACCCCATTTCTCCACTGGACCACAGATGGTTTGCTTCCTGCTCGGTGCCCCAGACCTCAACTGGGCCAAGCTGAGAGATACTGCAGTGAACAAGAGAGCCAGTACTCCTGCCCGCTTGAGATTACCTTCTAGAGGAGGAAGCCAGAAAATATATAATTTAGCAGGTGAATTTGCAGCAACATGGATGGACCTAAAGATGATCATACTAAGTGAAGTGAGTCAGAAAGAGAAAGACAAATACCATGTGATGTTACTTTATGTGGAGTCTAAGATATGACGCAAATGAGCCTATCTGTGAAACAGAGACAGACTCAGACGTAGAGAACAGACTTCGGGTTGCCGAGCAGGAGGGGTGTGGAGGAGGGAGAATTGGAAGTTTGGAATTAGCAGATTTGAACTGTCATATGTAGGATGGATAAACAGGGTCCTACTGTACCACCCAGGGAATAGAATTCAATATCTATAATAAACCAGAATGGAAAAGAATATGAAAAAGAAAAGCTATATATATATATAGCTTCCCAGGTGGTGCAGTGGTAAAGAATCTGCCTGCAGTGCAGGAGACCCAGGTTCCATCCCTGTGTTGGGAATATCCTCTGGAGAAGGGACTGGTTACCCACTCCAGTATTCCTGCCTTGAGAATCCCGTGGACAGAGGAGCCTGACAGGCTATAGTCCATGGGGTCACAAAGAGTCAGACACTACTGAGCGACTAACGCGCGCGCGCGCGTGTGTGTGTGTGTGTGTGTTTATAACTGAATCACTATGCTGTACCTCAGAAACTAACACAACATTGTAAATCAACTATAAACTGAAATAGAGTGTTAGTCGCTTTGTCATATCCGACTCTTTGCGACCCCATGGACTGTGGTCCATCAGGCTCCTCTGTTCATGGAATTCTCCAGGCAAGAATACCCTTCTCCTAGGAATCTTCCCAACCCAGGGATCGAACCTGGGTTTCCTGCATTGCAAGAAGATTCTTTACCATCTGAGCTACAGGGACGCTATATCAACTATACTTCAATATATCAACTACACTTCAATGAAATAAATTTTTTAATGTTAAAAATTAAAAAAAAATTAATTAGCCAGTTGAGAAGTACAATGGAAACACGTGAAGCAGAAAAGAGAGACAGGGAATGCTGGAGGGCAAGGAGCCTCCATTTGAAATGAGGTGGGAAGGCCTCCTTGGAAAAAGTAACATTTGAGCAAAGATTCGAAGGAAGGGAGATTTGAAGACATGAGGGCTTTTGGATATCTGGCGTGAAAGGCATTCCAGGGAGGAAGAGCAAGGTCAAGACCCTGAAGTGTAGCTGGAGAAACTTGAGCAGAGAGGAAGGGTGAGTGGGGGCCCTCATACACCTGGAGGCTCTCTGGGAGGGCTTTGGCTTCTGCTCTGAGACAGGCAGCCATCTGGAAGGTTTCCAGCAAAAGATAGGCATGTTCTGACAGCATTCTGTACAGGGTCGCCCTGCCTACTCTGCTGATAACCAGCTAAATGGGGCAGGAGGAGGAGACAGAGAGACCAATAAATAATTCAGAGATTATTGCACTTAGGCAGAAAGTGATGGGCCCAGTAGTAGCAGTAAGGGCCTCAAGAAAAAGTCAAATTCTAGATGCACACACACACACACACACACCTGATAAATATTCAGAGTGTTTCAAGTCAGCAAAAATGTCAGAGCATTTATTTATGTCAGCTCTTGACAGGAAAGAAACCTGTCACTAGTTGTATTTATGAGCTTCTCAACATTGTGAAATTGAGTTTTCAAAGGCTTTGAAGCTATGACTCTTTGCCTTAAGTAAATTTGTATCATGTGAAAGATCATAGGGATAAGGGAACCCCCAAAGTGAAATTTATATTCTCATAATTTTCACTGTGAAAATTATATATGAGGAACTGTCTTCATTTCCCATAATGTTTCAGTTCAGTTCAGTTCAGTTGCTCAGTTAGGTCCGACTCTTTGCGACCCCCGTGAATTGCAGCACTCCAGGCCTCCCTGTCCATCCCCAACTCCCGGAGTTTACCCAAACTCACGTCCATCGAGTCGGTGATGCCATCCAGCCATCTCATTCTCTGTCGTCCCTTTCTCCTCCTGCCCCCAACCCCTCCCAGCCCATAATGTTTAAGAAAGTGCAATTAGTAAAATAGATAGCCAGCAGGGGTTCAATGTATGACACAGGGAACAGACAGCCAGTGCCCTGTGACCACCTAGAGGGGTGGGATGGGGAGGGAGAGGGGTTCAAGAGGGAGAGGACATATGTATACCTAATGCCCATTCATGTTGATACATGGTAGAAAACCGTCACAGTGTTGTAAAGTAATATCCTCTAATCAAAAAAAAACAAAAAAACAAAAAGAAGGTGCAATTAAAGCACTGTTACTGCTCACGCAGCCATTTCAGTGGACGAAAGTTGGACAAAAGCGCTAGGCTTTTCAGCAGAACCTCGTCACCTGTGGGGAAGCCGCTGCAGCAGCATCACTCCTAGGTAGTCTGCTTTTTCAGTTTCATCCCTGGCCCCCACCTTCGGGCAGTGGATTCGCCTGGTTTGGGCCATCTGAACCACACTCTGCTGTCAGTGTGCCCTGACACTTTCGGCACCCGTCCTTGCCTTTGCATATCTGTGGCTTCATCTAGAGCGTCCGGCTCTCCTCCCCCACCACCAGCCTTCAAAACTCAGCCAGCAACACCCCCACCCCCGCCACTGCTTTCTGACAGGCTAAGTGTTCATCCTGTCACTTCCATTTCTCCCACCACTGCCCCCCTCATTGAGTACTTCTCAGTGTTAATGGATTTCTGTATCTGTCTTTCCCTCTAGACTGTGAATTCCCTGAGGGCAAGGACTCTGTTTGTAGTCCCCTTTGTAAAATAACATCGCCCAGCGCCAATGTGTGGAATTGATGTTTGTTTGAAAGAGTCCTATTCTCATATGTTAGATAGTTGCATTTGCAGGAACCAATTAAGATTCCTTCCTCTGGTGATGACAACTGTTTATTCCGACTTTGCAGCATCCCTGGTACTGAGTGAGGCACATAACACACGTGATTTCACTGAAGCCTCCAGCGACCCTGTGAGGAAGGCATTTTTATCCCACTGCAACTAAGGTCCAGAAGGGCAAGGAACTAACGTATATCTTTCCTTTTAGTGATATATATCTTTATACGGGCTTCCCTGGTGGCTCAGCGGTAAAGCATCTGAGTGCAGTGCAGGAGATATGGGTTCAATCCCTGTTTGGGGAAGATCCTTCAGAGAAGGAAATGGTAATCCACTCCAGAATCCTTGCCTGAAAAATCCAATGGACTGAGGAGCCTGGCAGGCTATGGTTCTTAGGGAAGCAAGGGTTGGACATGACTCAGCAACTAAACCACCACCATCTTCATGCAACCTTAGAAGTGACAATTTAGGGACTCTTGGGATACTATTTCTCTTTGACATGTAGATAAGTGTGCTGGCAATCTACAGATTGTTGGGTAAAAACCTGCCATAATCTGGCCTATGATAACACAAAGTCAGGTGACAGGGTGGTTGACTGCCTCCCATGCTCTGCTGGTTCCTGTTCTCAGTGGGAGGGCTACACTCTTGCCCTAAGGGCATCACAGTGGAATTAGAGCATGATTGCCTGGCAGCTCCTTCAACTCAGTGTACTGCCCTTTGTACAAGGCTTACTACCTTCTATGAGGTTTCTGACAGCACAGACTGACTAAAATCTATTATTTTTCTTTAATCTCCTAATTTACATTTCCATGTTTTACATAATTGATTCTCTTATCCCAGTTATCATATTATGATGGGGTGTTTCTGTATTCAGTTACTTTCAAGAGCTATATGAATTTGCGTTGCATGCATGCAAAGTCACTTCAGTCACGTCCAGCTCTTTGTGACCCTATGGACTGTAGTCCGCCAGGCTTCTCTGTCCATGGGATTCTTCAGGCAAAATACTGGAGTGGGTTGCCATGCTCTCCTCCAGGGGAATTTTCCTGACCCAGGGATCAAACCCCGTCTCTTAGGTCTCCTGCATTGGCAGACAGGTTCTTTACCTCTAGCACCACGTGGGAAGCCCCATGAATTTGCAGTTCAGTTCAGTGGAGTTCAGTGTCTAGTCAATTCCTATCGATTCTATAAAGAGTAAGAAGGTATACCTTCTTATATACCATTATATAATATACCAGATAGGCAATCTCCTAATTCCAGACATTTTTGCAAGTTTTATTTTAATGCAGGCAAATATGAGCTATTTAGCAGGAATTGGTTGAAAGGACAAAATATGTGTATTTGTTCATCATAAGGAGATCTTTAGATGTCTCCTTGACGTGCTATGGTAATACCTTTGATTTCCCTTGGGTGAAAAATAAAATTCAAGTACGGAGGACCAGAAAAAGATCCTTCAATGTTTATTAAATAGAAATAAAGTATCACATCAGACAGCAAAACCAGAGAGAAATCAGAAGGCAAGGACTTTACTTGGTTTTCTTAATCACTTCATAGGTTTATCTGCCCAGGCTGCTTAGGAGGTATTGGCGTCTACAGATACATTTCTTTCTTTCTATGGCGCTTTACTGCCGGGGACCTGGCTCTGTCATCATTGTTCATTGTTTCTTTTTATTATTATTATTTATGTGCTTATGTGTGTTTTTATATTTTATGTTTGTATTTTTACATATTTGTTTACATACTTTTTTTTTTTTGCTCTTCCCCGGTGGTTCAGTTGGTGAAGTATCTGCCTGCAGTACAGGAGACCGTCATTCGATCCCTGGGTCAGGAAGATTTCCTGGAGAAGGGATTGGCAACCCACTCCAGCATTCTTGCCTGGAGCATTCCACAGACAGAGGAGCCTGGCAGGCTACTGTCCATGGGATCCCAAAGAGTCCGACAGGACTGAGCGACTAACACTTTCACACTTTACATACATTTCTATTATATGTATGCATTTGTTTACATAAATATATAGTATAATTATATTTATATATACATAAGTATTCGTATTGTATCTATTTATATAAATTTATAATGCAGGATATAGCAGATACCATGCAGTCTAAAATGTGTATTATATTTATACCACATATAACTGAATATAGTATTTATATACACATAAATATATTTACATAGATAATTGCCAAAATACATGAGACTTGAAGGTTTTATTCACTTTATTTTGGATTTTTCTAATAAAAAACTATTTTGTTGTTGGAATGTTTATAAAGAAATCCCTTAGGTTAAGAAATGAATATTAAATAATAAAATTATTTCTCTCCAAAGCCAAATCTGTCCTTTCTAATACGTACCTCAAGAGAGGACAAAGTTTTATCTGTTTTATGTGACATATCAACCTGAATGGGATTGCCGATAGTTAAAATGTCAAATAATCAAGAGTTCATTTATCTTGTTTCATTTGCTGTCTTTAGTCTTTATCTTACTAACCTAATTTCTAATGAAAAATTCTTTTTAAAAATGTTTTCCACTATGTAAGGTTTGCATGTGGAAAAAGAGCCTACAATGTAGGGGTGGGGGCGGGGGATGGAAAATACAGATAATCAAACAAAAATCACCTATGATTTTACTACCCAGAGAGGATCATTGCTAATATTAAAGTGTATAAAGTCCAGGTTATTTAAAGAATCTAATTTTTAAATGCTATTTTCACTTATTTATGCATTCAACAAATAATTACTGAGTACGATAATTAGTAAATGCTGTTGTTTAGGAAAACTTCTTAAAACAAAAGTCAAAGTTTCTTTTTATCATCAAAACTCTCATGAAACAGTAAACAACTTTTTTCTTTTTTATTAA
Organism: Bos indicus; assembly: GCF_029378745.1. Classification (NCBI taxonomy): domain Eukaryota; kingdom Metazoa; phylum Chordata; class Mammalia; order Artiodactyla; family Bovidae; genus Bos; species Bos indicus. Next base: position 24,606,254 of record NC_091767.1, read on the forward strand.
TTTTTATTGGAGCATAGTTGCTTTATAATGTGTTAATTTCTGCTGTACAGCAAAGTGTATCAGGTATATGTATGCATATATCCCCTCTTTTTTGGATTTCCTTCCCATTTAGGTCATCATAGAGCACTGAGTAGAGTTCCCTGAGCTATACAGTAGGTTCTCATTAGTAATATATTTTATACATACTGGTGTATATATGTCGATCCCAACAGCTTCTAATGCTTGCAGAATTAACCCATTCTACTCTGACTGCTTTGGGCTAATTAGCTTGAGGTCTCTATGCTGAGGTGTAGATGAACAGTTTTCATCAGGGATATCAGAAATGTGCCTTAGAACACCATAAAGTTTGTTCACTGCAGATAAAGCAGGCTAGGCTCTACCACCTGGTGACCTGGGCAGGGAAAGACGACTTAAGAGGCACACAGAACAGTTATTCTCATTCTGAGACATGCAAGAGTCTGGGCAACGTCTGCCCCTTCTGCCCTCCCCTCAAAACACTTTTATGGGCCTGGATGTGCTCTAGAGGCTGACAGATCTGGGAGCACATTCTGGCTGTGCTTACTAGCTGTGAGTTCTTGGATAAATGATATAATCTCTCTGTGCCTCAATTTTCCCATCCATAAAATGGGAATAAACTCCACAGGATATTGTCATATTAAAATGCCTTCGCCTTCCTATTCTATTCCCTTTTCTCACACTATGAAGAGAAATAATACTGTATAAGATGTAATAATACAATTGAGCCAAATAAGATAGGATATTTATTTTCAGGTTACCAGGATAAGGATGTTTAGAAAGCCCCACAATCTTAGAGATAGACCAATAAAATGTGACACTCGTTCATTTATTCATTCAGCCAAAATTTACTAAGCCTCTTTTTATGTGTACTGAATTGTATTGAGGCTGAGGCCATACAAAGATGGAAAAGACTTGGTCCTTACACTAAAGGCACTCTAGCTTAATGAAGGATAAGGTTTTGCAGAAATAATCCTAATAGGAATTTGAAAGTAACTGAGGCCATGAAAGAGAAGGTATCGGACTGGGTATGTGCAGGCATGCATATGTGTGTGTGTGTTTGTGGGTGTGTGAAGATACCATGGGTTGCACAGGAAGGGAACCATTATTTCTAACTGGCAAGAACAATAAATGTTTATTAAAGCCAATGGCATTTGAACTAGACCTTAAAGGGGAAGTAGGACTCTCACAGGTAGAGGAGAGAAGGACCTTTTAGGGAGAAGGCAAAGAATGAGCACAAACATAGAGATATGAAATGTTCAGTGTTTTAAAGAAACGTCTCCTGATCTACCGTGTATAGCCCAGTAAAGTAGTCAAGGGTCACACTGAAGCATCTGGGCTGAATAATCTCACACAGCCCTGGGGTCAAATCCTGACTCTTACTTACTAGCACTGTGACGTAAGGAATGATGTACGTGCTCTGAGCCTTGCTCTCCTTGACTATAAAATGAAGTTAAGAGTCTGATAAGATTGAAAAATAAAATAGGCTGGGAGGATGTGAAGTGGTAGGAGATGATACTGAAAAGCCATCCCAAAAGGATGCTGGCAGTGAGCAACTGGAATCATAAATCACTTTAGTAGTTGATGGGTATATATATCCAGGCACTGCACTGCAGACTGGGGCTAGGGTGGGGGGCGGGGGTGGTGCGTGGCGGGCGAAGATGTACCAGGGGCTGTCTCCACATCCAGGGAGCTACCACTGTGGCCAGGAAGACAGACGTGTCAATTAAAACAGTATAAATACAGTGGGAGGGACTTCCCTGACAGTCCAGTGTTTAAGACTTCTCCTTCCAATGCAAGGGTTGCAAGTCTGATCCCTAGCTGGGGAAACTAAGATTCCCATGTGCCTTGTGGCCAAATAACAAAATGTAAAACAGAACCAATAGTGTAACAAATTCAATAAACAGTTTTTAAAAATGGTCCACATCAAACAGTCTTAAATAAAATATGAATACAGTGGGGAATGTACAAGAATAGAATAGGGGTCAGAGTACCTCAAGGATACTGAGGTGGCAGTGGGTGAGAGGAAAGGTCCCAGTAGGCTTCCTGGAGGAAGCACTGGGGTTAAGGATAGTTGTCCAGGGTCACAAGGTGGAGAGGAACATTTCCAGGCAGAGAGAACTGCATGATGTGGTTGGTAGAGCACAGGCAGCGTGAAACAGCTGATGTGTCAGGTGCTGGCTAGGCTGAGAGAAGCCTGATAGGAGGCTCCACGGAGGAAGAGCTCATTCTGGCAGTCTTTCCAGGCCCTTCCAAGGAGCTGACACTCCGGTCTGTTGGTCCACAGAAAGGCTTCACCCAAGAAGAGAGAGAAGGCAGTTTAGAAAGCTCCTCGGACCACAGTGGAGAGTGAAGAGCTCCAAAATGAAAAGCAAGAACACCTGTGATGTGGCTGTTAGAGAAGTCTTGAAACACTTGGCCCAGGGGGCAGACTGAGGAATGGAGAGAAGGAAAGAGGTGAACCAGTGATCAGGAGGGTATCTCCAGGATGTGGGGACCAGTCAGACCTGGGCAGGGAGTGTGGAGGCCCAGTGCAACTCCAGGCCTCTGGCTAGATTCTGGAATCATTAACCCAGGAAGGGAATGAAGGGGAAAGAAGGGTCTGGGTAGGGGAGTAGAGACAGTAACTCACAGCAGGTTCACTTCTGAACATTTTCATCTTGAGACACCTGAGGGAAATAATCAGATTGGAGAAGGAATGGCTTTGGCAAGATTTCTGTCCTTATTATTTTAGCAGCTTCTTCCTTTCATTATGATTCTTGAGATGTTATTTTGTCTTTTTATATGATAATTCATTTAGGTTATGTTTTTAAATAGCAGGGAAATCGAGTTATGTCTCTCTGGTGGAGGCATCTAGATTTATCAGTAACTCAGCTGGAAGAACAGAGTCCAGTTATACAAATACAAAAGTGCCTGATCTTTATTAATTTGTACTGAGTGTTTCATTTCAGATATTTTAAGAGAAGAGTGGATTGTTTGTGTAGCTCTGCAAGTGTGCACATAAATAGCACCTGTCGTGGTGGACACACTGTGCTTTATAATAGATAAAATGTTCTGGACAAAGAACAGAGTCCCACTTAGGGAGCAGTTTACTGTCTGAAATCATGAAAGGCACCAAGTAATGTAACCTCAGGGAAAAGGACAAGATGTCCTGCATTGAACAAAACTTAATGGTTTTAGTAACCCTTTAGAGTGGAAAAAAATCTTTTAAGGAAGAGAAAGTGCTATTTTATTACTGGTACATGCTGTTCCCATGAATTGTTGGAAATAAATATATGCTCTCTGCACTGCTTGACTTTGATTCATTTACATTCCCTTTTTAATGAAAATTTTTTCAGTCTCTGCAGTAAAAATGATGGATATTTTGTAGTTGCATGGACTAATAGACCTAGAAATAATTTTTATTTTCTTATGACATTAGAGGGTGCTTGCAATGGTCCTTAACCACTCTATACCACCTGAATTAACTCTTATTTTTCTCCCGTTTAGTTGAGGAGATGAAAAACAGGTCCCTGTACCTCATTTGGAAATAATAAGAGTGTGTCACTGAAGCATTCTAAGAAGAAAGCATTCTATTAGTTATAAAATATTTTATCAAAGTGAACCGTTCATCATGTGCTTTCCATTTCATTTTACATATATTAACTCATATCATTATCCTCACATTTTTACAGATGAGGAACTAGTAGCCTAACGAGGTTAAATGATTTATTCAATATCTCATAGCTAGTATGTTGCCGTTCCCATGTTCATACTTACTTTTGCCTGATGCCCTTGCAGAATTCTACAACCAATCCATTTCAGTTTGCATCGGTCAAGTTAGATTGCTCACAGTGAACTGTTCTCTTCTTCTCTCTATGGAACCACCAGCCACCCAGTTACTCATGCCAAAAACCTGGGCTTCCCAGCTAATACTCTCTCAGACTTGCCCCAAATCCAGCATGTTGGCACTTCCACAAGCCTGCCCACCCAGCACCTCTCAAAGTCATCAGTCTCTTCTCATCCCCACTGCCAAGCTGTCTGCATTTCTTCTTGGACAGTAGCATCCCTTCTGGACAGTCTCCTCTCCATCTGTCCTTGCACCACTTCAACTCCCTTTCCCCAGAGCCATGTTTGGGAAACTCACTCTGATAGTTTGTATCTTTCTCCTGCCTGAGGCCTCTCACAGGCTTTCCTCCAGAACAGGCAATCTGTCTAGGTAAGAGTGAGGACCTGTGATGTCACTGACCACACTCCAGGCAGCCTGATGGTCTTGGGAAGAAGACCGCGTATCTGCAGAATCAGAAAGCTGAGGTTTCATCCCAAGTGTGCTCGTTTCCTAGGGCTGCCATAGCGAAGTACCACAAACGGGGTGGCTTGAAACAACCAAAATGTATTCTCTCACAGTTCTAGAGGCCAGGAGTCTGAGATCAAGGCATTGGCAGGACCATACTCCCTCTGAAGATTCTAGGGATGTGTCCTTGCCTCTAACTTCTGGTGATTGTTGGCAATTCGTGATGTCCCTTACCTGGCATTCACATTACTTCAGTCTCTGCCGTTGTCATCATATGGCCACCTTGTGTGTGTGTGTGTGTGTGCACACGCATGCATGCATGTGGTCCTCTGGGTCCAAATATCTTTACTTATGAGAACATCAGTCTTCGGATTTAGGGCCCACCTTAAGCCAGTATGACTTCACCTTAACCTGAGTACATCTGCAAAGACCCCATCGCAAATAAGGTCACGTTCACAGGTACCAGGGACTAGGACTTGAGCATGCCTTTTGTTGGAGGTGGGGGGACATAATTCAACCCACTATACCAAGGTTTGCCCCCTTGCCTTGAACTTCTTTGAACTTTGGATTTCTCCAAAGAATTACTGTGAACAGTAATTGAGATACTACACATAAAGTGTTTATCACAGTCTGTCTCATAGAGACCACTCGGTAAATGGCAGCTATGATTTATTGCCATATTTTTCCCCTTAAAAAATTATCTATAAACTACCCCCCATTCTATGTGCATCAAGGAAACAACATTTAAAGAAACCATGCATCCAGTATCCTGTGAAACAAAGCAAATAATTGTCTCTAATTTAATGTTTTTATTCTGATTTCTGTATTTGAGTCTCCTTATACATGGACTTTTCTTATACATGGATAGATACATGAACTTTCATAAAACAAACCAAAATTTAAACTCAAACCCAAGGTTTACCCAAGAGTGCTAATCTACGTGTGATGTGAATTCAGACGTTAAGTCTGCAGAGAAACTGGTTGAGGAAATCCACCCATCCCCCTGGGGCTTCCCAGGTAGGGATAGTGGTAAAGAATCTGCCTGCCAACACAGGAGATACAGGAGATGCAAGTTCAATCCCCTGGAGAAGGGAATGGCAACCCACTCCAGTATTCTTGCCTGGTGAATCCCGTGGACAGAGGAGCCTGGAGGGATACAGTCCATAGGGTCACAAAGAGTCAACTGAGTGACCGAGCACACACACACACATAACACAGCACACATCCATCCCACTGTGGGGTCACGACCCGTCAGTGCTCAGGGCAGCAAAAGCTTCCAAGAGCAGCCCTGCCAATCTCTTGCTTCCAGCTGTCCAGCTGCTTATTAGAAAGAGATGGGAGATTGGAGGGAAAATCATTCTTGCCTGCAGATTCAGACCTGCACACCGGTGCTCTGTTCGCCACCAGGGATTGTTTCTAGAGACTCCAGTGTCTTGCAGGAGACCTCAGCAGCCCTGGGGTTGCCCATGACAGCACCAACCACAGTGCCAAGCATAGGGGCATACAGTTTAATCAGTGCAATTGGGTGAGGTTTCAGCAGACTGCAGTCCAGAGGATGGCAGAAATACTTAATGAGAGAAAAAATGAGAGCCTTGTTGGAAAGCACGATGGGCACAGTAGAGCTGTTTCTCATACTCAGAAGCTGGAGTTGACCCCTGCCCTCTGACAGCTTGTGGGATATAGACCCAGGGCTTTTCCTACTGTTCTGATCCATTCCCGTGTCCCCAAGAGTCTATTCTGCTGCCAAGTCAGGAAGCATCTTCTGTCACTATCCTTTATGTTCAACGGGGTGGGGAGAGGAGCAGATTATCCTGGGGGAAATAGAGATGGAAGAGACGCCTGCCTGTGCATTGTGCTGAATCCATTATCTTTGAAAGGAGGCCACCTGAGCTCAGGTTTGTTTGAAGCCATCAAAAGGCTACTGCTCTGGAACTTTGTTGTAACTGGGACACTAGCACAAAGATCAGCCTCAGAGATACGCTTTCCTCTTTGGGCACTCCGGAGGTGTGTGGTCTTGGACAAGTCTCTTGCCCTCCCTGAGCCTCTGTTTTCTCACCTGTGAAATTAGGATAATGATACTTTCCTTACAGGGTTGTCGTGAGATGGCAGAAATAAGTAAAAAAAGTGCTTGGTTAATGTTCGATTCCACTTTTCCCTGTCCCAATCCAGGGAATGGATCAATGTATTGAACACTTAACCATTTACCTGCTTTGCAGATGATAAATGCAGAGTATATCTTAAGTTAGAAACCAGTTTTCTTTCAAAATTAGGAAGATGAATTAATATTTGTTTAGCATATACTGTGTACTGTGCTTGCATTCATTTTATAGGTGTGGCGCTTCCCTGATGGCTCAGCAGTAAAGAAACCACCTGCAATGCAGGAGACACAAGTTCAATCCCTGGGTCAGGAAGATCCCCTGGAGGGGAGGGCATGGCAAACCACTCCAGTATTCTTGCCTAGAGAATCCTATAGACAGAGGAGCCTCTTGGGCTACAGTCCATAGGGTCACAGAGTCAGACACGACTGAAGTGACTTAGCACACACACTTGATTATTAGTAATCTAAAACCAGTAGGACCCAGAATCCACACACACATACAACACAACTCATAGGGCAGTAGGTGAGATCAATGAGCAAGTTAACTATGAGAGTGCAACATAAATCCTGAAAAAATATGTTCAGAAAATAAGCGTTAAGTCACATGAAGAAGTGGCTGTGGACAGGGTGCTGTTTGAGAATGGTGTTACTTTTTAAGGAGAGGTGGAAGGAATATTCCTGGAAGGAGTGACAGCCCATATGGAGATGAGGCGATAGGGAGTGGGTCTCCAGGTTCAGGGACTACAGGTGGCTCGGTGTGGTCCATGGGAGAATTGAAATGTGAGCCTTGGTCTCTTCCCAAGGGCTGGTAGGTTAGTTGAGGGACATGTACATACCGTGGAGAGTTAGCAACACAGGGCACCATGATCACGGCAGACTGAGCAGAGAAGACAGAAGTATGACTTGAGGAGTGAAAACTTTGAACAACCAGCATGGCTCCTTCTGTGTCCTTAAGAATCATACAGTCTCGTGCTGCATGAGACCTGTTCAGGTCTCTCCTGAGTCCTTGAAAGGTGGCAAATCCAATCTAGATGTGCTGTAAGAATAAAATATACGCTAGTTTTCAAAGACTTTGTACAAAAAATGTAAATATCTTTTATCTCCTGGCTAATTTTTATATTGATTACATGTTGAGATTATATTAATATGGATATATTGGGTTAAGTAAAATAAATTATTATAACTAATTTTATTTCTTTTTACTTTCTTTTGTGAATTATCTTTCTAAATTTATATATGTTTTGACTGTCTTTCCCAGTGGCTCAGCAGTAAAGTATCTGCCTGCAATGCCAGAGACACGGGTTTGATCCCTGGGTCTGGAAGATCCCCTGGAGAAGGGCATGGCAACCCACTCCAGTATTCTTGCCTGATGAATCCTATGGACTGAGGAGCCTGGCGGGATGCAGTTTGTAGGGTCTCAAAGAGTTGGACATGACTAAAGTGACTGAGCACATATTTTGATTAAAGTCATACATAGTTAATATATATAAGATAATGTATTTGATGTAAAATCCCATGGACAGAGGAGACTGGCAGGCTACAATCCATAGGGTTGCAAATTGTCAGACGCGACTGAGCCCGTGGTGTGCGACCTGCAATGCTGCATATACACAAACACTGTGAATGGCTACTACAGTTAAACTAAGTAACATATTATCTCCTCACATAGTTATTATTTTTTAATGTGATCAGAGTTCCTGAAATCTATCCTAAGCATATTTCCAAGAATTAATACAATACTTTTAACTATATGCCTGTTCTTGCTACTTGTTTAATGTGCCTACTAGAAGATTCACAGTTGCAAGTGTGGCTTTATATTTCTATTGGAGAGCTTGGATCTTGACATTAAAAGGTCTTGACCTGGGGTAGCAGGGAAGGACATGGAGCTTGAACAATACTGTGGAAAATGAGTGGGGCTCAGGTGCACAATGGAGAAGGCAACGGCACCCCACTCCAGTGCTCTTGCCTGGAAAATCCCATGGATGGAGGAGCCTGGTAGGCTGCAGTCCATGGGGTCGCTGAGGGTCAGACACGACTGAGCGACTTCATTTTCACTTTTCACTTTCATGCATTGGAGAAGGAAATGGCAACCCACTCCAGTGTTCTTGCCTGGAGAATCCCAGGGACGGGGGAGCCTGGTGGGCTGCCGTCTCTGGGGTCGCACAGAGTCAAACACAACTGAAGCGACTTAGCAGCAGCAGCAGGTGCACAAAAAGAAGGATTTTCCAGGAGAATGATGGTTGTGTAAACACCAAGGAGGAATGTGCAAGGTTTATTTAGGGAATCCTGAGTAAGTTGTCCGTATGGAACAAGTGAAAAACTCTCTGTGGTATTTTGATAAAATGACATATGTTGGTCATGCACACTCAGATATGCTATTAGGCTTCATATGAATGATAAGCAGAAAGAGGTCTCTATCACTGGAGGTAACAATGAATTTACAGAGAGTCCCTGGTTTTTCACTTTGCATGTTTTGCAGTCAATGATAGTCCTAGAGAATATTCAAATGCTATCTCGATTAAAGTTTCAGAAAAAATGAAAGGGTTGATGAGTCTTGTCATGCCCTTTATTTGAACTTCCTCAACCCTGTGACTTCTTGGAGTTATAAATATAAATGTGCTCAACAAAGATATGGATGTAGGCACAGGAGACAGACCCCTACAGGAGGCTCTTAACAAGAGAATTAAGAAATGTCCTTAATCTTTCATGATGACATCCTGTGGAACAATACTAGAAATGCCCCACAAGGGCCCTCTGCAACAAGAGATACTGAGCTGACTTGATGTGACATAGTATTTTTTTTTTATTCTTGTATTTATAAGCAAGATCCCTGGACATGATGATTTAACAATAATTGCTCACTCTTCTTCAAACATCCAAGGGGTAATAAAGCAAGATCCTGCCTTGATATTGTGTTGGGTGTGTTATCCAGTATTTTTTACAGAAATGGCCATGATATTTGGGGCTTCATACTCTACTATAGGGGCTTCCCAGGTGGCACAGTGGTAAAGAATCTGCCTGCCCAAGCAGGAGATGCAAGAGATGTTGGTTCGATCCCTGGGTTGGGAAGATCCCCTGCAATAGGAAATGGCAACCTACTCCAGTATTCTTGCCTAGAAAATTCCATGGACAGAGGAGTATGACGGGCTACAGTCCATGGGATTGCAAAGAGTAGAACACAAATGAGCACACACACAGAAAGACTATACCAGAGGCGGTGTGGTGAGAACTTGTGAGTTATATAATTAGTGTCAGTTAAATAATACATATACCATAGACTTGGATATGAAAATACATAAGTATAAGCAAACAACATTGTTGTATTGGATGAAAAGGAATTACAGAAAAAGATTATTTAAACAAAGAACTCCTAATGGCAAGATGTTTACCCTGTTTCTCTTATCCAGCAAACCCACAGAATCACACAAGTAGACTTTCTTATGACAGGGGAAAACAGTTCATCCCCGAATGAGAAGTTCTGTCAAAATATTCAAAAACTACCTTTTAAGCAGGATCACTAGCTGATAGCCTCAGGCAGCACCCCAGTGGGCCAAAATTACCACATGTCTGAGCTCAGCCAGACCTGAGTCCCTAGTTTGACTTTACCATTTATTAGTGTGTTAACTTGAGAAAAATGCAAAACCTTTCTAAGCCTCAGTTTACTTATCTATAAAATGGGATAGTAACACTGCCTGTCTTATAAGTATCCTGAGGAATACAGGAGAGTAGGTGTGTAAAGTGCCCAGTGCTAAAGGTTTGCAAGCTTGGTGGGGGTAGTGGTTGTGCTGGAAGTTCTAGTATAGGCTTTCCTTTTGTGAGAGGAATCAGGAAACTGCCTTTCCAGAATGAATTGCTTTTGCCCCAAGGCTTCGAAATCTGCCAGTTCCTAACACAGGACTTCGGCTGCTCCAGTAGTAAAGTAAGAGACACTCTGAAGTCATAGTGTTTCAATCTTTCTACCCACTTCCTGGCCTCTCCCTCACCTGCTGCCTCTTCTTAGGAAGACTTGGAGCCATCTCCCCTTTCTTGCCCTCACTCCTAGCTTTAGAGATTTTGAAGAACTTTTCCATTTCTTAGGTATCTGTGAGGAGAACACTTTAAATTATTCTGAAGTGGGGGGGCAGGTGTAGGTATTTTTATTGGTGCCCTGAATCAAAACTCGCCTGTGATTATCATCAAGAGAAGAGATAAGGTATAAGAATAAATACAAATACACTGAGACTGTTAAGGGTTAAGTCATCACTAAGAACTTCCCACCACCACCATGGGTGTACCTACTTATATGAATGAGTCACTTCTAAAAATAGTGACATACTTAAGAAGAAATGGTAGAGCAGTAATTACTTAGACAGCAGCTTCCTCCACCTGCTTCCCTGAGGCAGGAACCAGGGGATGTAAAGATAGAGGCTAGGGATGATCCAGGGGATAGAACAATCAGGGGATCCTCTGTGACAAAGGAAGGCTTTCAGGTCTATATACCTTTCATCTCTTTGCTTTTTAGTTCTCTTTTATCCAGAAGAATTGCAGCTTGCCCAGTAGCCAGCCTATTTGCATTTAAAAAGGACTTGGTCCCCTCACAATTCCCTGCCTGTTCACCTTAAAAATGAAGCAAGGGTCCTATAGTTTTAGGCTTTGATGGTATTCATGAGAAGTTTGTGACATATTTGAAAATCCTGACCCCCATGGACCCTGGTTTCCATTTGTCCCATTCTGAGTGTATTTGTGCCTCTTCAGAAAATCAGCTTCCTCAAGCGCTTACTCTTCATCACCGCTCTGCCATTTAACACAGGCCCAGCTGGGCTCATAATGAAAAATCAGGCATGTCATTAACACTAAAAGTACAATCTGCAACACTATGTTCAGGCCAAGTGGCATTACGGAAGTTAATTAAAGCATTGCCTTGGTTTAACCCATGTTGCTATTAGTATTATTTCAGAGGTAAGCACTTGTGCTTTGCCATCAGAACCCTAGATCCAGTTCCTAGCTTTTTCCCCTTAGGAAAGTCAGGGACCCAGCAGAAAACATGCAGCACATTCAAAATCAGTAATTAAAGAGAACGTAGTGAAAGGACTGTTTTCAAAGTACAAGGCATTGGATTAGTTTCTTAGGGCCACTGTAACAAAGTACCACGAACTAAATGATTTCAAAAACCGAAATCTCTCATCCCACAGTTCTAGAGGCTGGAAATCTGAAGTCAGGGTGTTGGCAGAGCTCTGATCCAAAACCTGGGGACTCCACCCTTGTCTCTCCCTCACTTCTAGTTCTGGCCAGCCATCTTTAGCATCATTTCACTTGCAGCTGCCTATCTCTAATCTCTGCCTTCATTCTCCCCGTGTCTGTCTTCACATGGAGGTCTTCTTATAAGGACACCAGTCATAGTGGATTAGAATTCCCTTACTCCTTATCAACTCATTACATCTGCAATAACCTTATTTCCAAATAAGGTCACATTCTGAGGTACTGGGTGTTAGTCAACGGGGGATACAAGTCAACTCATAACAGCGGGATTCAGGAAAGCGAAAAAAGGTCCCTGTGGTACCTGGGTCTGTCTCTTGCCTGAAAGTGCAAAGGACATAGAGTTACTGGAGCCCTCTGATACCTGTGGTTATAGGAAATGGTGCCTGGCAGGCAGCACTGTAACTTGGGGAGAGAACTACAGCCACTGGCAATAGACAGCCAGGCAGGGAGGGAGCTAGGGAAATACACATTATGACCTCTCTCTCCTCAAGCTGCCAATCTCCTGCTGCCACCTCCCAGTGCTGGCATCCAACAGGAAGCCCAAGAGGAGGAGCCAGCTCCTGCAGGCCTGAAAACTTGGCCTCCGCATGCACTGGGCAGGGCGAAGACTGGAGGGGCAAACAGGGAATATTTAGCATAGCCTGTTAACTTCTCCAAGCCTCAGTTTACCTGTCTGTAAATTATGAATAATAATAGTGCTGCCTCATAGAATTATGAGCTTGGCACCCAGCATATAATCATCATCAATGTTAGCTGTTGTGTTATGATGAGTTCTGGTCATCCTCCAATGACCCAGCTGCTATGCCACTACCTTATGCATCTGATGACTGTTAGAGGTATAGGAGTCATGTTTGTGAACGAGCACAGATATGCACACAGGCCTATTTCCCTGCAGTCTTCTCTGCTTTTCAGAGCCATAAACCTGAGTGAATGTGCTTCAACACCTGGAACCTGTCCTGGCCAGATGGCAGCTTGGGCAAAAGCAGGGGTAATTTCCATAGCTGAGGTGGGATCAATCCAGTGCCCACAACACATTGTTTAGGAGACACTATGACTAATGCTCTCAAGAGCAGGACACAACTAATTCTCACAACAGCTAGAACTCATGAAGGTTTCAGACTGAGAAGGAGACCAATAGTTATGCAATGGGACATCTAGGAGAATTTTTTTTTTTTCATCAGAGAGGATATTGTGGAAAGATAGTATTGGGGCTGAACCTGGAGAAAGCAGGATTTGGGCATATGGAGAACAGGCGGGGGAGGCAACAGCATAAGCCAAGATAGAGTGGACCACACGAAGACCAAGCAGGACAGGAATGCATGTGGTGGCATCAATGAGCATGGAAGAAAAGGCATAAGCCTACAATAAGGTCTGGGGAGTAATAACGCTGAAGGATCCAGAATGCCTGGCTGTCTCCACCAAAAGCATGGCACGTGAGGTCCCCTCTGACTGTCTAGGTCATAGCAGTTTGTCTGTTACGTTTTGAATATAAACTGGCTCTTCTCTCCTTAGGAGAACAGTGGAGATTGTCTGAAGAGCTGAGGTGAGAACAATTTTGAGTTCCTATCTGGCTGAGGTCACTGGAAGAGGCTGCTGAGATTGACTAGTGATGTCATCTGTGGGAATTGGAGGCAGGCACAGAGGCTTGAAAACCATATGTTTAACTTTCCAATCTGAAGGTGCCAGTTGATTATTATACAGAGTGAAGTAAGTCAGAAAGAGAAAAAAGTCGTATATCAATGCGTATATATGAAATCTAGGAAGATGGTACCAATGAACCTGTTTGCAGGGCAGCAGTGGAGACAGACACGGAGAACAGGCTTGTAGACACAGTGGGGAAGGAGAGGGTGGGACGAATGGAGAGAGCAGCATGGAAACACATCCACTACCATACGTAAAACAGATAGCCAGTGGGAATTTACTGTACGACTCAGGGAGCTCAAACCCATGCTCTGTGACCTAGAGGGGTGGGATGGGTGGGAGGTGGGAGAGAGGTTCAAGAGGGAGGGGACATATGTATACCCAAGACTGATTTATGTTGATGTATGGCAGAAACCAACACAACATTGTAAGGCAATTAGCCTTCAATTAATTTTTTTTTTTTTTTTTTTTAATTTTTAAAGGGATCACAGGAGGCCACAAGTTCGAACTGCTCCTGCAGAGCTTGGGCCACTTTCTCCAGGCTGGATTTCTGAAACTAGGCCTGCAACTATGACAAATGAGCCCCCTCTCCTAAGTATATACAGTTGTTTCTAGGTCCTTCTGAGATTGACTTGAGACTATAGCCTGGGGTTGAAAGAGGCGACTTCTAGAAGCCAGAAGTGGAGAGCTGCAAAGTAGGAAACCCAGAGCTACCAGCCAACAAAGTGTAACACGCAGAAGGCAGATCCCCAGGATTTTCAGGAGGGCTGGAGCGAGAGTCACCCTGGTGAAAGGAATCCTGGGACACAAAGAGGCCCCCACAGATTGCTGGGGGTAAGACCCCTGAGGAGCTGTATGGTGGAACCGAGGAAGGGATTGGGCTTTGCATGGTGGATGAGAGATCCCACTGGACCAGACCCAAAAGGAACTTAAGGGTACTATATATGTTTCCATGCTACTCTCCTAATGCGTCCCACTCTCTCCTTTCCCACCGTGTCCACACGTCTGTTTTCTATGCCTGCATCTCCACTGCTGCCCTCACAAACATGTAAGATAGATAGCAAGTGAGAATTTGCCGTGCAAAAACAGGGAGCTCAACCTAGTGTTCTGTGACAACCTAGAGGGGTGGGTTGGGGTGACAGATGGGAGGGCGCCTCAGGAGGGAGGGGACATAACCTGTGACTGCTTCACGGTGATGTATGGCAGAGACCAACACAATACTGTAGAGCAGTTGTCCTCCAGCAATTGTATTTTGTTCTATACTACTCAATACTGTATGATTATAATCTTCCATAGTTAAAAAAAGAAAAAAAAAGAATTTAAGGTGAGGAAGCAGGTGGCAAAACAAAATTGGGGTATTTCAGCTACCGCAACTGCAAAGAAATGGGAGGAGAAGGTAGTGGGAGGTATAGAGAGACCCCAGGTGCATGTGGGTCCTTAGGGGGCAGCGGAGCTGGAAAGAATATGTAGAGAGATAAGAACAAGGAACATGGGAGCTGGGGGAGCCTGGGCTCTGAAGGTGGGAATAAAAAGCAGGAATCTTCCAAATAGGAAAAGTGAGACTCTGGGAAAGAGAGTGAAGGCAGATGAACCCATGAGGATTTCAGAGAGCGTGTTTGGAATCCTGCAGTTATGAGAGGTGAATGAAAAAGGAGAGACTTGAAAAGGAAAGGGAAACACTAAAGATTCTTAGATTGGCCTCAAACAAGCGGATATCACTCTAGAGTTCTGAAGGCCAAAATAACATAGGCCATGCTAACCAAAAATAGGGGAGAAAATCAGATTGATAAAAATTCAACAGAATTAACCCCACAGGGCTTCCCAGGTGGCACTAGTGGTAAAGAACCAGACTTCCAACGCAGGAGACATGAGACGCAGGTTCGATCTCTGGGTGGGGAGGATCCCCTGGAGGAGGAAATGGCAACCGACTCCAATATTCTTGCCTGGAGAATTCCACAGACAGGGGAATCTGGAGGGCGACAGTCCATAGGGTCGCACAGAGTTGGACACGACTGAAGCGACTTAGCACACACCCACACAGAACAATCCTGATTTTCTAAGGTGTTTTTCGTATTTCTACTTTGATTTTCTTTTATGTTGGTTGTAGTCTTGGCAACTGCAGAAACTTTGTATTCTGTTCATTGTGGTATCTTACACAGTTTGACTTAAATGGAAGTTCTGTCTATGGAAATGATCCATTCCCTGGTTTCAGAGAGAAACACAATCTGGTTCACAGCATTGAAGCTGACAGTCTGCGATTTGCACAAACAATTCTGAAAGGGCCCACTTGTCATAATTGCCGACCAAGTTTCAGAAGTCCAGCCGGGAGAAAGTGACTCAGGCTCTGCAGGGGCAGTTAGAACATGTGGCCTCCCGTGATCCTCTTTCACAATCAACTGTGGCACCTTTGGATTGGAAAGTTAAACACAGTTTTCAAGCCTCTGTGTCCTCCCATGCACATAGAAGTCATCACTAGTCAATCTCAGCAGCCCTTCCCAGTGAGCTCAGCCAGATAGGAACTCAAAATTGTCCTCAGCTCAGCTCTCCAGGCAAACTTCCACCCACCAGCTGTAACTGCCAGGGGACTTGAGACTCATCTGCCACCAGCCACTCTTCTTATAGATTTTCATAGCTTGTGGTCTATAACCTGTGATTCGTATTAGCTAGTTTTAGATAAAACAAGTAACAAAACAAAAGAGAAATAATTTTCAGGTGCTAGGAAAGATTGAAGGCAAGAGGGGAAGGGGGCGACAGAAGCTGAGATAGTTGGATGGCATCACTGACTCCATGGCCATGAGTTTGAGTGAACTCCGGGAGATAGTGAAGGACAGGGAATCTGGAGCGCTGTAGTTCATGGGGTCGCAAAGAGTTAGATGTGACTTAGCGACTGAACAACAGCAGCAATGCCAAAGTAGTCCATTCATCTTGAAATTAAAACCCCAGGGCCTCCCACATCTGTAACACAGCCTCAAATTCAGACCTATATAAAAGAGGTATCCATCACTTCAGAGGAGAAAAATTCCTCATGAAGTCCATATACCTCACTGTAGCGATATGTAGAAAATGAGTTAATGATTTAATGTTCTTAGTTACCCAGGGTCTTTAATAATCTTGTAGACTGTCTGTGTAGACTCAGGCAGAAAATTGGAAGACCGTGAGACCACCAGAAGCTGACCAACAATGTTCTAGAGATGTAGAAGCTGATAGGAAGAGAAGATGTCTTCTGCTCCATCTCTAGAAGTACGCAAAATATTTTTAAATATGTTCCAGACATGAAGGGCTAAATTAAGAAAAAATTAAATTGTGTCTAGTATACTCTGTTTCCCAAGCAAAGAAGGATGTAATGAGTGTTTCTTAAAAAGGTTTCCATCAGAAATGATACAGGATTCTGTTATTTGGAAGATGAATTTGTTCGTAATTCTCATTTGATGTTGTGGCTAGCGAACTGCATTAATTAGTGAAGGGTTTTCTTCACTACAAATTTATAAATCTCTGCAGTTATATGAATTCCAGTCACATAAATGCCTTCTAAGAAAGCACAAGAAAAACTCTCCAGTGATGGAGAATGATGGACATGAGTCTGCACAAGTTGTTAAGGTGGCCAAAGAGAACACGTCTGAGCTGAGCAAAGCAGCTGAACAGCCACGAAATCATGAAACTGGAGTGATGAGCTGGCTTGAGGATGGTGAGGGCAGGTACAGAGGATATTCATCACTGAAAGAGAAAGAATCTCTGCCTTCAAGTTGTTCTTAAAGAATTGTATACAGCTGGTGTGAGGTTCTCAGACCTGTCAGAGATTATTTTTAGGACAGTATTAAACATCATATTTTGCAATGCCTCCTTTCTTTACCTGGAATGAAATTGACAGGTAATAAACCTAAGTGAGAGGGAAGATGGAAGATAGCCTCTGGGTTCCTCACCAAGGCAGTGAGTGGTCAGAAAAGGGGGGCTATTAATCAGGTAAGGAGAAGGGCTGGTTCTCCAGGTGGTTGGAAACAGTAGTGTGTCACTCAGGAGAAGAACACACGACTTAGGAAGCCTCACTTTCCTGGAAGCACACAGATCTGCAGGGCAAGGCAGCCAGGCCAAGTGTCAGGAATGCACCAAAGCCAAAGGCCCAGGCAAGACTGAAGACAAGCATGTGCTTACGGATGCATGCGGCAGGATGGACGAATCTCAGGAACATGTGAAGGAGCCAGATACAAAAGACTACATTCTGTGTGATTCCATTTATATGAATGTCTAGAAGAGGCAAAACTCTAATAACTGAAAGCAGATCAGTGGTTGCTTGGGACTGGGGGTTGGAAACGGGATTGACTGCAGATGGGCATTAAGGAACTTTCAACATGATGAAAGTGTTCTGTACCATGAATGTGCTGGTGGTCCACGATGGTAACATTGGCCAAAACTCATCGAACTGTGCACTTAACATGGATAAATTACAAACAAATGATGCTTCAGTTGTGTCCAACTCTTTGCGACCCCATGGCTATACAGTCCATGAAATTCTCCAGGCCAGAATACTGGAGTGGGTAGCCTTTCCCTTCAGGGGATCTTCCCAACCCAGGGATTGAACCCAGGTCTCCCACATTGCAGGAGGATTCTTTACTCGCTGAGCCACAAGGGAAGCTCAAGAATATTGGAGTGGGTAGCCTATCCCTTCTCCAGCAGATCTTCCTGACCCAGGAATCAAACCAGGGTCTCCTGCATTGCAGGCAGATTCTTTACCAACTGAGCTATGAGGAAAGCTGCTTTTAAAAATCAGGTGTGTAGACTGGCCTAGAGGTGGAATCAATCACATAAGACCTTGACGCTGAGGCAGCAGCTCTGAGGCCCAGCATATGAGACTGGGCACAAGACATAGGGGATGCCAGTACAGATGCCAGTACAAATGTACCTGCACTGGGTGTTAGACTGGGGTGTGTTTTTTTTCTGCAAACATACATTGCACATCTACTACATGCCAGGCACTGGACTAGGCCCCCAGTATGAAGTGATGATGGAGGAATCACAGAGTTCAATTTGGAACTTGGGATAAAACTCCAAACTCGACTCCAGGCTCAACAGTCTACTGAATTTTGACTGATAAGTAAGCTCATCACAGCATGGCTACTGAAATGACTTTAGATTAACTTTTCAGCTGGGAATGATGCTTTCATAATGAAGAATATTCATCAGTGTTGACAAAGGATGAGGACACTAATCCCCTCTGGCAGAGATATTTCTTCATGATGAGTGCTAGCTTGTCGTTGTGTTCATTCAGCATATTTCTTGAGCACCTAGCACGTGTTAGGCATGGAAAAAGACATGCATATGAATGAATCCGCATTCTCAAGAGGATTATAAACTAGAAGAAGAGAGAAGACTGTCTTACTACTCTGATCATAACCAAGGTGGCATGCGATCAAGTATCCTAGGAGAACATCAATGTGCTACAGTGCTCAGAAGAGCCTGTGCCCACTTCTTCAGGCTGTGGAGGGGCATTTCCATGACAGATCTTGTTTGCACTTGGCTCATTTAATATCTGAGGCTGGGCCCTGAGAGTGAAAGGCCTTTATCCTCAGGGAAGCAGATTCACAATTTAGCTGTCGTAACCAAGACTGGGAGATGAACAGGAGGCATTCTGAGATAGGTTAAGTTTATCACCAGTTTCGAGGTCATCAAGTGGAACGGTGAAGGTGAAGCCAAGCTGTGAGTTGGCTCGTCAGACTATTTGAATTTTTCCTGGCAGATACTAAGATGGTGCATGAAAGGTGGGAAGAGTGGCTGGAGCAGAAGCAGAAGGGGCAGGTCATGTCACACCATATTGTAGAAGCAAATGAGGTCATCAGACCTTCAGATCTGTGCTGCCTGTGACTGTTAGGTCCACCTCTGAGCTTGTTTCTGAAGGGGTACTTCATTTTTAGTTTTCACATTTTAGAAGGTAGCACATTATTTGTCTTTGAAGCAGGTTGATGTTCCATCAATGCAAGTTGACCACTCTATGAGGTCTCTTCACATGGAAGTTAGAGCATATAGTTCTCCCCTTCAGAAGTCTTTCAACCCTGTCCACAGAACTGACTTTATAGAAGGCTATTGATGTTGGCACCAGAAAAAAAATAGAAGCCGATGTGTAAAAATATCTGTGAATTAATGCCTGTTTTAGTTGTAAATCCTGTTTGTTGTTTGCTTTTGTGTTTTTATTTGTGCTTGTGTGTTTGCATATCTGCCTGTGTGTACCATACTTTGTTTTCGTTGCAGATGGCTTGGCTGTCTGTGAAAAACTGGCCTACTCAAGGACATTGCTGACTCTTTTTAATGAGGCCAGCGTCATGGCTTCAGTTCCCATTTGGCCAGTTAGCTTTGCTCTCTGCTTCCTTTTGTAGCCAGAGGCTGCTCCCTAATCATCACATCCAGCTGCCTCCCATGGGATGGGAGAATAAGAGGAAAGGCAGATTATCAGGGCTGGTCCTCAGCTGCAGTTCTAGCTTATCTTCAGCCAGAGGCCTCTAGAAATATTGGCTATGATCATTCATCAGGTTGTTCTTTGTCTTCACATGAACCACTTCTT
The DNA here is from genome assembly GCF_029378745.1 of Bos indicus. Taxonomy (NCBI): domain Eukaryota; kingdom Metazoa; phylum Chordata; class Mammalia; order Artiodactyla; family Bovidae; genus Bos; species Bos indicus. The sequence continues at coordinate 24,626,069 of NC_091767.1, forward strand.
AATTTTCTTTGGGTTGGGTCCCTGAAGAAATCTGTTTTAAGCTCTGTTCTCTTAACCAGTAGACTAGATTATTTCAGCATCCATTCTCTTTACCACCAGAGTAGACTCCTGGGACCCAATTAGTACCATTATTTTTGGTCTTTGGAAGGTATTACATCTCTTGTTTCTTACATTTTCAGCTCTTGAATCTGTTGCCAAAGAATCTGCTAACAAGAGCTAACATTTATTGAGTACTTCCTCTATGCCAAGGCCTTCTACATGAATTATATCCTTAATGGCTTTTGAGATAGAACACACTGTTCCTTTTTTCCAATGAGGACCAAGGTATAGAACAGTTACATTGCCAGGTGTTCACAAAGTTGGGATTCAGACTCCTGCAGTCTGCTTCCAGATCCCGTGCTCTTCAGACACCGTCATGACTCTTCCCTGCAAATATGACAGTGTGGGCAGAAGACCTAGAAATTGAGTGATTATTGCAGATTTACACTGCTCTGAGTTGATACTGATTTAGAGGAGGAATTCCCTGGTGGCTCAGAAGGTAAAGCGTCTGCCTACAATGTGGGAGACCAGGGTTCGATCCCTGGGTTGGGAAGATCCTGTGGAAAAGGAAATGGCAACCCACTCCAGTACTCTTGCCTGGAAAATCCCATGGACAGAGGAGCCTGGTAGGCTACAGTCCATGGGGTCGCAAAGAGACACGACTGAGCAACTTCACAACTTCACTCACTTAGATGAGGGTACCCTTTAGGAAGGCTTTGAGAAACCTAGACAGCGTGTTAAAAAGTGAAGACATCACCTGCTGACAAAGGTTCATATAGTCAAATCTATGATCTTTTCAGTGGAGGTATGGATCCAGTGTACAGATGTGAGAGTTGGAACATAAAAAAGCTGAGCACCAAAGAATTAATGCTTTCAAGTTGTGGTGCTGGAGAAGACTCTTGAGAGTCCCTGGGATAGCAGGGAAATCAAACCAGTCAATCCTAAAGGAGATCAACCCTGATTATTCATTGGAAGGTAAATGATGCTGAAGCTGAAGTTGAAGCTCCAATACTTTGGCCACCTGATGCGAACAACTGACTCATTGGAAAGACCTCTGATGCTGGGCGAGATTGCAGGCAAAAGGAGAAGAGGGTGGCAGAGGATAAGATGGTTGGATAGCATCACCATTTCAATGGACATGAATTTGGGCAAACTCTGGGAGATAGTGAGGGAGATGGTGATGGACAGGAGGCCTGGCGTGCTGCAGTCCGTGGGATCGCAGAGTCAGACACGACTTAGCGACTGAACAGCAACAACAGCACCTCTTCATTATGTCACCCTGGTTGGAGCTAGATCCCAGATAGCCACCTGGCAACTGTGCAAACTGGAAAAGCTCTTTCTGTGCCAGCAGTTAAATCTTTTTCCTGTGCACTGTCATCTTTCTTAGTTGAAGCGCATGCCACTCAGTGTGGGTGGGCTATTATCTGGATCTCCGAAATATTGTATTGGACAGAGGTATTTAAACACCCTACTACTTGTGACCAAATGACACCTGTATTTGAGGCAAACATTGACTCACGTGTACTCTCTCCATAGGTCAATTTTGGGAAGTGATTGTCAATACTGCAAGAAACTCCATGTTAAAGTCCAAGTATAGTGTTCTCCCTGATGGCTCACACCCCCAACCTTTACCACGAAGATAGGTTCTGGTAGCTTAAGAAGCTGAATAGTAAAACATCAGTGGGTTTTTTTTAAATGCACTAATATTTCATATCTCCCTGTCGCTTTTGAAATACCTCAAAACATTTTTGAGTAGGACAACTCAAGCTGTAGATCAACAAATATTATCTTAAAAGAAAAAGTTTAAAATTTCTCCATTCTTGTAATAAAAGTGAATACAAAATGCCTAGAGCCTCATCTCAAGAAACAAAAGTTTTTACACCTTGATCCTTGAAACTATTTAGTTGTTACTTCAAACTTCTGCTCTTTAGTCGCTCAGTCCTGTCCAGCTCTTTGAGATCCCATGGACTGTAGCCCTCTAGGCTGCTCTGTCCACGGGATCTCCCAGGCAAGAATACTGCAGTGGGTCGCCATTCCCTTCTCCAGGGGATCTTCCCAGAGATTGAATCCACATCTCCTGCTTGGCAGACAGATTCTTTACCACTGAACCGCCTGGGAAGTCCGCTTACAGTGTTTACAGGTTGGCTAATATTTGACCCTGATTCCTTTTCAGTATCTAAATGGTGACTGAGTGATCTTTGATCTTGAACTCTTCTTGATGACTTCTATATTTTCCATCATCCACATCTTCTGAAGAATTGCTGGGGGGATTGGAGACAGGGGGTTATAGTTTGTTTTTAATCAACATTGGTAAAATTCACTAAGTCTTCTTATTTTGGAATGAGTATCTTTAGACCCAGACAATTTCTCTAAAGCCAATTTTATTAAATAACTTTGAGTCATTTCCTCCTGGTCTAGCTTTCTCAGCCTGCCAGCACACGTGGGTGGTACAGAGTCTATGAAACTGAATACAGTCTGACCCCTTTCAGAGATTGTTTTATAAACATAAAACCCAATAACTGATCCTAACCCCTTAAATCCTCTTGCATTTGATGTCCCTCCTTGTCGGTGGCTCAGTATCTACCCAGATCCCTTCTGCCCAATAGAATTAAATATTGCTTTCCCTATTCCACAGAATACCCTTACAAATTGTTTCCTGGTTTGGGCTTTCTTTCTACAGGTGAATTTTATTTCCTTCACTTCTCCTTAAACAGTCTGGTTTAACTTCCTTGTTTTGTAGCATTCTCTTATGTTGGTCCAGGGGCTAACTTTAGTCAATTTGATTCCTTTCCTTACCTTAACTTTTTCTCTTGTGTTCTGAAGTTCTTTCCCCATGTAGCATCCAACTCTTTGCCAGGGGAAGAGGGGCGTTTAGTTTTTGTTTTCTAATTTGCCCACCTAGTCTCCTGAATCTAATTAGTGTTTGAAATAATATATTAGAGTCTCCTGAATCTAATGTGTTATCCTTATTTGGCAGGTTTTTATTCTTCATTAGAATCAGGCATGGTACTACCAGTTATTAATTGGATGCCTTATGACTTGCTTGACCTTGCTGTCCACCTGGAGAATGAAGGTCATAGTACCTAATTTTCGGGATTGTCCTGTCGGTTTTATTAACTAATGACTCCGCACTGCATAAGATGGCTTATGGCACTTCAGTCAACGTTAGCACCACTTTTACTTATGAGAACTAGTTCATAGAGTTGTCTCTGCTCATGGGCTTTCCACCTTTTATTCTCCTTTGTCACCTTTCACAACATCCTCATTACCAATAGGAGGAGAGAGTGGTTTCAAACCAAGAGTTCACAGTCCTTATCTGAATATCCACTGTTAAATGGATGTTGGCCAGCTTAAGTGAGATGCCCTGTGACTGCGTTTTTCACAGGCCTTCCCTTTGTGCTACTTGTGATATCAAGCATTTTCCTGTCTACTGATAGAAGGTAATAATTCTTGTAAAGGTAAGAACCTAAATTCCCTTGAAAGATTTGGGTTAATGGTAGAGATATCAGTGGTACCCAGGTGATTCATTTGGTAAGCAGTCTTTCCTGCTGAAAATGAATCTTGTTTATTCCACCTTTCATCTCAATGCAAAAATGTTTTTCTTTTGTATACATTCATGTGAAATTACCTTTTATGCTCCATTTCCTGGCCGTTCCATGGTGCTTCTTGATCAGGAGTGGTATTCTGAGCAGTGCTTGCTGTCTCCCTTGTCTTGGGGACATCTGTCACGTGAAAATACAGCCATGACTAGCCACCTCTTTCCCATCATTCCCACTGCTCCTATTTCTCTAATGTTAGAGACCTCTTTGGGATCTTTTCCTCTTTGACAAAAATTTCCAGTAAAGGAGTTTTAGGAAATCCCAATACAGACCATCTGTTAAGTTCCCTGAGATAAAAAATGATGACTTTGAACCAGTTTTGACAGCTAAATGTTCCTGTAAATACCTTTATTAAAGTTTTAGTTTCTGTGAGAGAAGAGACGCTTAGATGACTGTGAGAATCCTTGTCAGGGATGAGTTCACACATAGGAGGGAAACAAATAAAAATAACCTGCTAAATCAAGGCAGACTGTCAATACTACTGTAACAGAGGAATCCTCATGATAAGAAGAAAAAGGAGATTAATTTTACCTGGGAAAATCTTGGAAGGCTTCATGGAAGAGGTGGGGGTCAAAGGATAAATGGAAATTCAACAGACTTCTTCAGTAGGATGAGCCAAGGATAGTATTCCATACAAGGGATATAGCTAAACAACTGGTGACTCCTTTCCCTCAGAGTGACTGTGTGTATGTGTGTGTACAAAAATGTGTAATAAAAGAAAGAATTGCAGTGGCAAGTACATGCTTGGGAAAATTGGTTGCCACCATGGTTTTACAGCTGTAAAAGCTACAAAAACTTACTTTCATTCTAAACAAGCTCAGAAAGATAATATCAGGTAGGGAGGGAAGGAGAGAATTGGGGACAAGTGTGTTTATATCTCATTCCTGTCTGATTTTTCCTTTGAAAAGGGAAAGCTTTTTATTATCTATCAGAATCTTTCTGGTGGAATTGTGTCTGTCAATCTTATCCCACCCAATTTGAAGCCCCGAACACAGGTCTGTTCCTCACAGCCATGACCTTTCTTTAAAAGGCAAACCTGGCCTGACATCACTGATGTTTTGAATTCAGCAGTCAAAGCTTTGGAGGGATCTCTTTCTGAAGGAAAGAAAGTGTGTCAGCCCTAAAGTGACAGCCCCCTGCTTGCTGCGGAGAACGATACTGGTTTTTGTGATAATCAGTGGCAAGGGCAATTTCAGAGCTGAGAAATGATCTGTTGGTGAAAGCACAATTTCTCTTCAGATCTTCTTCAACAGGAGTCTGACAACAAGCAAGAAACTCAAATAGTTTATGTTTTACTTGGTGAGGGAAAAAAGACATGTCAGATTTCTATGCACCAAAATATACCTGTTTGATGCTTAGTTGTACAAAATGCCGAGGGTTCCTTGCATTCTGTCTAAAGCTCAGATCCTGCTCAACTGTGCGCCTAACGTGAGTTCCTTAATGGCAATGATTGAGTTGCTTTACATAATTTCCTAAGTGATATCATAGACATGTTCCAATTCAGTCTTCCTAGCACTCCTAGAAAGGATTATCACAGTGTTACAGCCAGGGAGGCTGCAGCCAGAGAGGCTGATAGCGTTCCCAAGATCACACAAGTGCAAAGATGCTGGACCAACCCCAGATCCAGTGCCCTTTGTGTTTCAAACAGAACTGCTTCTCTAAGGATGGCCTTCTTTCTCTTTAAAAAGACAGGACCCGACAAGAACAATTCTCAGAGGTTCCTTACAAACCTAAAACGTTTATGTTTGTGATTCATAGTGAAAAATTAGTGTAAGGTCTTCTTTCTTGCAGAACCAATGTAGGGAGCCCAAAATTGAGGTGCGGGGCGGGCCAGAGCCCCTTGGTGCTTGGGCTACTGGAGACGCCCTCATTATCACCCCCCAATGCTGCTCTTGACCTCAGACCCACTGTCTTTGAGATCCATCTGGAAAATGCTCATCCTTTCACATTCTCTCCTGAGCCCCACTTGTTCCACACTCCTCTTTGCCATCATGCAATAAAAACACACATTTATGTTTTGCCACCATGTTGGTGGGCTCAGATGATAAAGAATTTGCTTGTAATGCACAGACCAGGGTTCAATCCCTGGGTCAGAATCATCCCCTGGAGATGGGAATGGCCACTCCAGCATTCTCACCTGGAGAATTCCATGGACAGAGGAGACTGGTGGGCTAAAGTGCATGGGATCACAAAGAGTTGGACACAACTGAGTGAGTAACCCTTTCATTTTTTTCTTTTAAAATATACCACATTTATTTTGTTATTTGTGGAAATTTCACTCTGAAGTACAAAATATGTCCTTACTTTGCTCTTAACAGCCACAAGCTCACAAAATAAAATATGCTAAATCAGAGTCCTGAATAATTAATTATAGCAGTGCAGCACAGGCTGTGAGGAACAAAGACATTTTTTAAGGTTGAAAAAAATAATGTCACTTTATAGTCAACCACCAGTATAAAATATTCCTTAAACGATGGCAGTTCCCAATATCATGGAATTAGAAATGAATAGGAATAAAATTACGTTAATACCGTAGCTCAGGTAATCTCATGGGACTTGGATGTATTATAACATCCAAGCATCTTTTATGTCCTTGGTTATATGCCCCCTCTGTCTGTATTTTTACAGTGTATAGCTGGAATACTAAAATTATTCTTTTCACCAATGGGGATTATGAGCATCTAGGGAAACTATACAAAATAGAATGTAATAGAATAGGATGTCTTTTCTCACCTTTGAAAGTGAAAGTCACTCAGTCGTGTCCTACTCTTTGCGACCCCATGGACTATACAGTCCATGGAATTCTGTGAAATTCCATGAATTCCAGAGACCAGAATACTGGAGTGGATAGCTGTTCCCTTCTCCAGGGGATCTTCACAACCCAGGGATCGAACCCAGGTCTCCCGTATTGCAAGCAGATTCTTTACCAGCTGAGCCATAAGGAAAACCCAAGAATACTGGAGTGGGTAGCCTATCCCTTCTCCGGTGGATCTTCCCAACCCAGGCATTGAACTGGGGTCTTCTGCATTGCAGGCAGATTCTTTACCAACTGAGCTATCACACATGGACACAGAGACCCACGAAATCAAGCTGACAACAGGGACACACAGGCACAGAGGTGCCCATTGACAACATGACATCCAGGCAGACACACAGAAACACAGTCATCAAGTGATGGACAGCCCAACACACAGACACACTCACGGACCTCTTGACACAGAGGACAAACAGGCACTGACCATCTGATAGAGACACACCCTCCAACACACGCCACGCCGAATTCTCCCTGTGGCATTCTTAAGTATTGTGTGCTTCTTATCCTCCTTGTGCAGTTTCATTCCTGGTCAAAGTTTGTTCTGGACGTTTCAATCAAAGATATGTTCAGGACAAAGGCCCTATTTAAGTAAATACACTTTTAGACTTAGTGATTAAAGAATAAGAATTACTAATGTAATCATTTACCTACAAAATTTTCAATGTGAACAAGTAGCATTAACGATGACAAATATTCCTAATGAAGAATCCTAATTTCCCATATATACAAGTATCCCTTAAGCAAAATGTGAAAATGGCATGATTTTTTAATAAACATGGACTATATATATTAAGCATATTGTGTAAAAATATAGAGAAATTTTACTTAAGCTAAGGTCAAATGAGGAAAACAGAACTGTAATTTGAAATTAAAGAAGCTAGAATTGGAGGTAGAGAATAGCGTGATGATTAAGGACACAGACCTTGGGTAGACTGCCTGGATTCAGACTCAGCTCTTTCATTTACTACAGGAAGCTTTAGGCAAGTAATTTAATTTTCCCCTTCCTCAGTTTCCTCAGTTTTGCCCTTCTAAACCATGGAGATAAAAACAGAACCTATCTCACAGGCTGTTATAAGGATTCAATGAGTGAATCTATATGAAATATGTAGACCCTTCCTGGCATAGTAAGCACACAGTTAAGTGTCAACTTTAAAAATTACATACATGTTAATTGAGGCTGAATGCCCTTATTCCTCAGAAGCCAGTCTTGCACCCACATTCATTTGAATCTTGTTGTCCTAATACTCTATTTCCAGAAGAGAACAGAAATCAACAATTCTAAGCACTATCTCTCCCCACCATCAATAATACCAGTACTTTTATCATCAGTATCTCCAACACTTCACCTTATTTTCATTTTGCATAAATCTTTGAACTTGAGGTGAGAGATCCTCTTCCTCCCTAAGCTCCAACTCCCTCCCTAAGCTCACAACTCCCATGTGGAAAGGGACTAGTGTGTTTTCAGGTGGGCAGCATGTCATATGTAGTTTATATTCATAATGACTAAGTACCCAGATTCATAAATTTACTTTCACTGATTAGTTTCAGTAATCTCAATAAACTCAGCCTCACTCAATTGAGTTCCAACAAGCTTCCACCGGGAAGAAGGGGGCAAAGATGTAAAGTTATGGGAAATCCTGTCCTCTGTGGATTAAGCACATCCCTGGCACATTGCGTGTGTGAGTGTCATACACTACAGTATCATACTCACGTGCTGCAGGAACAGTTAGTGTTGAGAACTGCTGTCCTAAGCGACATGCTAACAGTGACGTATTGCCAGTGCTTTGCAAATTGGAACAGCATACACAGATGTTCATCATCATTTTTGGTAAGTATATGTTATAGAGAGAAGGCTCAGACATGACACGTCTGCTCTTTCCAAAGCATGAGAGAGTGTTTGGGACAGTTGTCCTGAGACATGGTGTCTGTGACAATGAGCCTTTCTTACCCATCCTCTGGAGCATATCTGGATTAGGCTTGCCTGCTGGCCCATCAGTACCAAACACTCCACATACACAGAAATACACCCCAAAGATTCCATGCTCAATTGCTACCTTTTAGGGACATTTCCCGGAGAAGGCAATGGCAACCCACTCCAGTACTCTTGCCTGGAAAATCCCATGGATGGAGGAGCCTGGTAGGCTGCAGTCCATGGGGTCACGAAGACTTAGACGCTTACTGAGCGACTTCACTTTCACTTTTCATTTTCATGCATTGGAGAAGGAAATGGCGGCCCACTCCAGTGTTCTTGCCTGGAGAATCCCAGGGACGGCGGAGCCTGGTGGGCTGCTGTCTATGGGGTCGCACAGAGTCGGACACGACTGAAGCAACTTAGCAGTAGCAGGGACATTTCCACCAGTAATGGTGGTGGCAAGTGTGGAGAAGCAGCAACATGTCAAAAAATAAGCTAGAGATACTTCAAACAGAAAAGATCAATGAAAACGTAAAACATAACAACTGACCTGGTCCTTTGATCCTGGAAACAGACAATTTAGTAGAAAAGAGCTATTAAAATTAACATTTTAATACTATAATAGCCACTGAATTTAGTAAAATGCAGGTATAAGTAAATCAGGTATTTATAACTTTTCAATATTTAACATTAAGACAAAAATCCTTCATCTTAATAAAGTCAGAATAGCTTACATTTGATATGCAAAAAAAAAAGAGCAGTCAAGATCAGTAGTTACTAAATCAAATCTGCTGATTTTTGTTAAGTGGGCAGATGATTAATGAATTCATTCAGATCTGTAAGGAAAAAAAAAAAGGATCTTAAGATCACGAAACATGAAAAGTCATAGCATCATAGCCCCATATAAGCCACCCTCAGAGTCAGATCTAACAACAGCAGATCAGGTGAACAACCTTCATCCAGTCTGTGTGAGCAGGACTCATCGATGTACTGCTAGCTAAGTTTCCTCCACGTTAGTGAACTGGGCTCCCCAAGGAGTCAGCTTGGCACGTGGACCCTGTGGTTTGGTATACTGCCACCTAGTGGCAACCCTATGCCAGGCCATGGATTCTGAGCCCTACAGACTGAGCTCTGGCTGAGCATTGTCACCAACGCTCTCCCATTGGGCAGCCTCCCAGATGGTAACTGGACACGTCTTCACTGAGATCACCCTGCTCCCTCCAAGATCGACCAGAGGCACCTCCCGGGGCCTGCTGGAGTATCTCTCCCTCTGGCCCTGGATCCAGATGTGTGGACCCAGTACAGAACGTGAGGGAGCGTGTGTGTGCTTAGTCGTTCAGCCGTGTCTGACTGCGACTCCATGGACTGTAGCCCACCAGGCTGCTCTGTCCATAGGATTACTGGAGTGAGTTGCCATTTCCTTCTCCAGGGGACCTTCCCAACCCAGGGATCAAACCCGCATCTCCCACCTTGGCCGGCATTCGTTACCACTGAGCCCCCAGGGAAGCCTGAGGGAGTGTGTGCAGTGGGCCTAAAGGCCGCCCTAGCCTCTGTGCTACCTGGGGACACCCAGGCACATAAGGAACCAGTCCCCCTCAGCCTGCATCTTCCCCCTCCCAAAAGCCAAGCCAGTCTCCCTCCCTACCACCTGTGCTGGATATTTAACACACTATCCCCCCACAACCCTGCCATTCCAGCGTCTTCCATCCAGGGCAGACCCTATCCTGAGTACATGGGTGCCAGGTGCTCAGGAGGCCTACTAAAGTTGGTGCTGATGTTAGTAAAAGAAAAATGGAGACCTATTTGAGCAATAGAATTGATGGAATTTGCTGGTAGAGTGGATGTAGGAGAAAGGAGAACGAGAAAAATGCAGCAAGACAGCTAATTTTGAGGCTTGAATAGCTGCGTAGATGACAGTGCCTTCCTCTACTGAAAGATGGGGAGGATTAACAGGTTTGGGGAGCAGAAATAAAAATTTCCAGTGAACATGTGTTGATTTTATAGTCCAAACACGTACATGTTAAGTGTTAAAAAAATATTTAAACAACCTAAAATAAACCAAAGAAATATGAAGATGTTTTGTAACATCTAAGTTTGTCATTGGACTGATTCCAACAGTGCAGAGAGAAATATCAATGAACACGAACTTTGGCTTTGTGAGGTCTGCCCACTGGAAATCGAATGGAAAATGGCAGATGGACAGTTGGATGTGCACATTTTGAGAGGACAAGTCAGGACTAGAGGTGTCTGTTGATGGTACTTAAGGCCAAGGGGTTTTTCAAGGGCAGAAGAGGGCAGAGTCCTCAAGACTGGGGAGGAGGAGTCAGTGAGGCAGGAGGAGAACCAGGAGAGAATGTCAGGAGGAAGACAGAAGCTGAGATGTCCGGTGAGATGTGGGGACAGGCACGTGGCCACTGTCTTTACACCAGAGTGGCCTTTGATGACTTAGGTAAGAACAGAATCACTAGACGAGAGCATCAGCCTCCTTACAAGTCTCCTAGTTTCCTCATTTGACCTCCATCCAATCTATACCTGATCGCTCAGTTGGTAAAGAATCCACCTGCAATTCAGGAGATCCCGGTTCAATTCCTGGGTCAGGAAGATTCCCCTGGAGAAGGGATAGGCTACCCACTCCAGTATTCTTAGGCTTCCCTTGTGGCTCAGCTGTTAAAGAATCTGCCTGCAATGTGGGAGACCTGGGTTTGATCCCTGGGTTGGGAAGATCCCCTGGAGAAGGGAAAGGCTACCCATTCCAGTATTCTGGTCTGGAGAATTCCATGGACTGTATGAGTCCATGGGGTCACAAAGAGTCAGACTTGACTGAGCAACTTTCACTTTTCACTTTCACTTTCCAATCTATACAGCAGGCAAAGCCATCTCTTTGAAACTTCAATCCCATCAAGCCCCTGGTTGAAAACTTTCATTAACTTATCATCTCAACTTAAATCTGAACTCCCAGGGCAGAAACTGGGGTACAGTGAGTGATGTATAAAATTTAAGCAGGCATCCCAAATCCAAGTTCAAGATATATCATATTTTAATGCAGTACTTTTTTAAAAAATCACATTGAGGAACTGTAGCCCATGGACCAGATGATTATTTTTATGAATCAAGTTTTATTAGAACCAGGGCCAGGATTAAGATAAGGTACATGAGAAAGGGTTATGCAAGTACAGGGTTCAAGCCTATCTTTATTTAAAATTTTGATTTTTTGTGCATCATCCAATCTGTGCATTAATTTTGATTTTTGAAAGACAGGCTTCATATCATTTACATTACTGAGTTTTTTTGATGCCCCCTTAAATTTTGTGCAAGATACCAGTGAGACATTTCCCTCACCCTTGTCCTGGTCCTGCAAACCCCACATCAAGACCTATACCTTCCAGTGAATATGTATTGTTTTTATTGTGAATGATATAAATATTTTTTTTTAATGTTGAGGCAACCTAAAATAAACCCTAGACATAGGGAGATGCTTTACCCAACAGTACAGAGAGAAAGGCACCTAACTCTAATGTCTAAAGAAGGTAAAGATTCAACTTCTTATTTTCCAAATGGATCTGATCTCACTTATACAGTGAGTACTCAGCAAGCCACAGGGATTAATAACAGCAGGAGAGCCATTTTTAGATAGAACTGATGATGCTTTCATGGAAAGGTTCCAGGCAGATTAAAGTCATATAAGACATAATGCTTTTTGACTGCCTAAATAGGCTATGATCATAATTTTATTTTGTGACCTCTTCATCAGAGAGAAAGGGAGGTTTTCTTATTTACCAGATTATCAACCAGAAAAACTAAGAAGTTTTAATTTCTCCATTTCTCAAATAAATTCAAGTCACTATTCTGGAGCATAAATGATTTTAGAAAGCTTTTAACAAACATATTTTTAGAAGTGCATATGGCTTGAGGTTTGATTAATAGAATAAATATTTGTAGGTTTTCCAAGTTAATAAGAAATATTTTCTTTCTTGTTAGCCTCTCCCTACCTCTTCCCTCATCACTATGCCTTATGTTTTAAAAGTTGGTTTACTTCCCTTGAATAACTGTGGATAAATGGATTCTGTAGGACCTAAAAGCTATTGGCTCTCATCTTAGGCTCTTATATTAAAGGAGATGTGTCTATCAGTTTTCATATTGGAGATCTGAGAATCTGATGATGTGAAATATCATTATCATTATGCTGGAAATTCATTATCCAGATATTGCCAATATGACCCCATATCCAAACAAGGTCCTTGGTGAGAAACACACACACATGTAGGTATGTCCCACACACATACATGTCTCCAGAGTATTTACTCCATTGTTTAGTGGTAATATCTGTCATCTGGCTAGATGATGGCTGGCGTGACAGGGGATAACTAGCCAGCTAGCCTGGGCTGGTTCACGTGGAGGCTGGGCAGAATTCTAAGGCAATGTCTACTTGCATGCAAGGGCCTTTGAGACCTAGTCTGTCACCCCGTCACTTCCACCACATTCTCTTGGACAAAGCAAGTCACAAAACCAGCCCAGATCAAGGGGAATGGAAACCAACTCCACCTCCTGATGCAGGGGAAATACAGTCACTCTTGCAAAGGTACATCGATAAAGGGAAGAGAATAATTGCAGCCATTTTGCAAATTAACCACCATGTAAAAGTGTAAACCACCGTGTAAAAGCCCACACAATTACCTATAGTATAGTGGTTTCATCTGGTTACTTTTTTTTTTACCTGATTACTTTCTAACAAGGTTATGAGAGAGGGATCTCATTATGAGAGAGTGAGCGAGAATCTTTGTTGCAAATGCAAAATGAACCATTTGCAAATGCAAAATGACAATTATTGGATGAGAAAATGAAAAAAATTGAAGCAGATTCCCTTCCCATCTATCTAGGATGAGAATGACTGACTTCCCCAGTTCTCTGTGGTTCCATGAAATTGAAATTCTTGGCCAAAGCTTCTGAGAGATTCTGGATTTGTTCAGGGTTATGAATTTCAACCTGGCTATCTGCCATCTCTGGGTTAGATATTTAATTCTTCCAGTTGTAACTTCTTGTAGTTTTGTATTTTCATGCATGTTTATGAGGTGATTTAGAAATTTTGCATATGTCATTCAGTTTGATATTAAACAGTCTTCTTATACAGCTGTCATCTACATTTTACATGTATAGGAATGTAGGTTTAGAACCCCCCAGCAGCTAGGTAGAGGCCACGGTACTAGCACCTGGCAAGCCAGGAACTTTTAAAACACTTTCCGTTATTCTGCAGTGTCATTCCATGGCTTTATCTCCTTCAATCGTACTTGTTTTTAATGCTTGATGTTAGAAATACAGATGTCACGGTCTAACTCACTGGGATACAATTGTTCCATGACAGAAAGCAAACAAAACAGATATCGCAAGATATTTAAATTCTTGTGACTCTCCAGTTCAAGAGAAGGAACAAATAAAAGGAAAGTATTAGAATCATCTGCCTAATGAATATTCATTGGCCATAATGATAAATTCAATTTACTAAAACTTGATTTCCTGAAGAACTTCTCAAGAATGTATGTATTGCATAAAAGGGAGGGGGGTTTATTTGGAGAAAACAACCTTTCCATATTCAACTGAGTGCTCTCTAGTGGCCTGAAAGTCTGTGCCCTCTCAAATGGTGTATACTTCCTGACCCCATAGCCTCAAGTCTGCAGAGAAGAACTCCTTTCTGACCAAACAGTGCTGGCATGAACCCCAGCTTTATCTCCCTCTGCAGCTTTGGGCTATTTGCTCAGCCTCATTGAGCCTCACTTTTTCCAGCAGTAAAATGGGATTGTTACTGCGTATGGAGCTATACATGTTAAATGGGATAATACATCTAAATCAGTTCGTTCAGAAGCTAAGTGCTATTGATTTGTCTCTCTCCTGCATTTTTTCAATATAAACTAACATAAAACAAAGCACAGTAAGTGAACAATACCACAGAACCAAGGGACTTTACTTGTTTATTATTCTTTATCATTTGTGTTCACACCTGTCCCCCACACTAAATATTTATGATGGGAAATGGCATTCAAAGACATGGGTTCTGTTATTAAGAGAGCAGATCCAAAGAGTTTTCATCACAGGGGAAAAAAGACATAAAAAGAAATTTGTGTCTATACTAGATAATAGATTGAACTATACTTATGGTGCTGTACATCAATTATATCTCAGTAAAACTGTAATAAATAAATATAAAATCCCTCAATCATAACATTAGAAAAAAGACATAAGTTCTAACCCTAATCACTGGAGTCCCGTTTCCATAGTGTAGTGGTTATCACGTTCATCTCACTCACTGGGTCTAGTTGTCTTTTCTCCATCCAGTTGCTTCATCCATCTGAGCTACACTTCCTTCCAGCTACCAAACAACGGTGCAAGGGAGATACTTGTAGTTCTGCTAATGCCCTGAGATAGCCTTATGAGAACACCTAGCACAGTTCTAGTGTGTCTTAATGCTCCTGTTTTATTCCCTTTGGCATTCTTTCTCCAAAATGGACTGGCAGGTAAAAGAGGAGACATTTTCCTTTTTCTTACTTGTCTACTTTGGGTTCCTCTGCTTCCCCCTTCTGTGTTTCTTCAAGGTGAACACAGTCATGGTTTAAGTCACCCTAAAGGTTGCCAAAACCTGCAGAGGAGGGGGCCCATTTGGAACAAACACAGTTGGATAAGAGGAGTGCCTGGTCCCCAGAGCTGTCCTTTGGCACTCTGCCCAGTCTCTGCCAACTGAATACAATTGGATCATCTGCAGTGACTTTCGGATCTTTCTCCTGAAGAGTTTGAACTAATGGAGAACTTGTCAGTGTGTGTAACATGCTTTGTGCTTGCCCCTGCCAGAACCGCTCGGGTGGCATTGGGCTGTCACTCATTGAGTAAACTAGATGGCTCCTTTCAGCATTCCTCCTTTCTATCATTAGCAGTTGATCATTTGTGCCCTTTGTAATAAGGTCCTGTAAAAAGGGTGTTGTGAAAGCCTTAGATGAGTGATTCATAACCTTTCTAGGGTCATAAACACTTTGAAGAATCTGATGGAAGCTATAGATATTTCCCCACCCTTGAAAATTCATGTGCACACCAAATGTTATACATAGTTTCAGAGCTTTCATAAACTACCTTCTTAAATCCAGACTATGGATCAGATCAGATCAGATCAGTCGCTCAGTCGTGTCCGACTCTTTGCGACCCCATGAATCACAGCACACCAGGTCTCCCTGTCCATCACCAACTCCCGGAGTTCACTGAGACCCACGTCCATCAAGTCAGTGATGCCATCCAGCCATCTCATCCTCTGTTGTCCCCTTCTCCTCCTGCCCCCAATCCCTCCCAGCATCAGAGTCTTTTCCAATGAGTCAACTCTTGGCATGAGGTGGCCAAAGTACTGGAGTTTCAGCTTTAGCATCATTCCTTCCAAAGAAATCCCAGGGCTGATCTCCTTCAGAATGGACTGGTTGGATCTCCTTGCAGTCCAAGGGACTCTCAAGACTCTTCTCCAACACCACAGTTCAAAAGCATCAATTCCTCAGTGCTCAGCCTTCTTCACAGTCCAACTCTCGCATCCATACATGACCACAGGAAAAACCATAGCCTTGACTAGACGAACCTTTGTTGGCAAAGTAATGTCTCTGCTTTTGAATATGCTATCTAGGTTGGTCATAACTTTCCTTCCAAGGAGCAAGCGTCTTTTAATTTCATGGCTGCACTCACCATCTGTAGTGATTTTGGAGCCCAGAAAAATAAAGTCTGACACTGTTTCCCCATGTATTTCCCATGAAGTGATGGGACCGGATGCCATGATCTTCGTCTTCTGAACGTTGAGCCTTAAGCCAACTTTTTCACTCTCCACTTTAACCTTCATCAAGAGGCTTTTTAGTTCCTCTTCACTCTCTGCCATAAGGGTGGTGTCATCTGCATATGTGAGGTTATTGATATTTCTCCCGGCAATCTTGACTCCAGCCTGTGTTTCTTCCAGTCCAGCGTTTCTCATGATGTACTCTGCAAAGAAGTTAAATAAACAGGGTGACAGTATACAGCCTTGACGAACTCCTTTTCCTATTTGGAACCAGCCTGTTGTTCCATGTCCAGTTCTAACTGTTGCTTCCTGACCTGCATACAAATTTCTTTGTATTGACTTGTATTTCTTGACTGTGTGATCCACACAGTCAAAGGCTTTGGCATAGTCAATAAAGCAGAAATAGATGTTTTTCTGGAACTCTCTTCCTTTTTCCATGATCCAGCGGATGTTGGCAATTTGATCTCTGGTTCCTCTGCCTTTTCTAAAACCAGCTTAAACATCAGGAAGTTCACGGTTCACATATTGCTGAAGCCTGGCTTGGAGAATTTTGAGTATTACTTTACTAGCATGTGAGATGAGTGCAATTGTGCAGTAGTTTGAGCATTCTTTGGCATTGCCTTTCTTTGGGATTGGAATGAAAACTGACCTTTTCCAGTCCTGTGGCCACTGCTGAGTTTTCCAAATTTGCTGGCATATTAAGTGCAGCACTTTCACAGCATCATCTTTCAGGATTTGGAATAGCTCAACTGGAATTCTATCACCTCCACTAGCTTTGTTCGCAGTGATGCTTTCCAAGGCCCACTTGACTTCACATTCCAGGATGTCTGGCTCTAGGTCAGTGATCACACCATCATGATTATCTGTGTCGTGAAGATCTTTTTTGTACAGTTCTTCTGTGTATTCTTGCCATCTCTTCTTAATATCTTCTGCTTCTGTTAGGTCCATACCATTTCTGTCCTTTATCGAGCCCATCTTTGCATGAAATGTTCCCTTGGTATCTCTGATTTTCTTGAAGAGATCTCTAGTCTTTCCCATTCTGTTGTTTTCCTCTTATTTCTTTGCATTGATCACTGAAGAAGGCTTTCTTATCTCTTCTTGCTATTCTTCGGAACTCTGCATTCAGATGTTTATATCTTTCCTTTTCTCCTTTGCTTTTCGCTTCTCTTCTTTTCACAGCTATTTGTAAGGCCTCGCCAGACAGCCATTTTGCTTTTTTGCATTTCTTTTCCATGGGGATGGTCTTGATCCCTGTCTCCTGTACAATGTCATGAACCTCATTCCATAGTTCAGCAGGCACTCTATCTATCAGATCTAGGCCCTTAAATCTATTTCTCACTTCCACTGTATAATCATAAGGAATTTGATTTAAGTCATACCTGAATGGTCTAGTGGTTTTCCCTACTTTCTTCAATTTAAGTCTGAATTTGGCAATAAGGAGTTCATAGTCTGAGCCATAGTCAGCTCCTGGTCTTGTTTTTGCCGACTGTATAGAGCTTCTCCATCTTTGGCTGCAAAGAATATAATCAATCTGATTTTGGTGTTGACCAGCTGGTGATGTCCATGTGTAGAGTCGTCTCTTGTGTTGTTGGAAGAGGGTGTTTGTTATGACCAGTGCATTTTCTTGGCAAAACTCTATTAGTCTTTGCCCTGCTTCATTCTGTATTCCAAGGCCAAATTTGCCTGTTACTCCAGGTATTTCATGACTTCCTACTTTTGCATTCCAGTCCCCTATAATGAAAAGGACATCTTTTTGGGGTGTTAGTTCTAAAAGGTCTTGTAGGTCTTCATAGAACCATTCAACTTCAGCTACTTCAGTGTTACTGGTTGGGGCATAGACTTGGATTACTGTGATATTGAATGGTTTGCCTTGGAAACAAACAGAGATCATTCTGTCGTTTTTGAGATTGCATCCAAGTACTGCATTTCGGACTCTTTTGTTGACCATGATGGCTACTCCATTTCTTCTGAGGGATTCCTGCCCGCAGTAGTAGATATAATGGTCATCTGAGTTAAATTCACCCATTCCAGTCCATTTCAGTTTGCTGATTCCTAGAATGTCGACATTCACTCTTGCCATCTCTTGTTTGACCACTTTCAATTTGCCTTGATTCATAGACCTGACATTCCAGGTTCCTATGCAATATTGCTCTTTACAGCATCGGACCTTGCTTCTGTCACCAGTCACATCCACAGCTGGGTATTCTTTTTGCTTTGGCTCCATCCCCTTATTCTTTCTGGAGTTATTTCTCCACTGATCTCCAGTAGCATATTGGGCACCTACTGACCTGGGGAGTGTCTCTTTCAGTATCCTATCATTTTGCCTTTTCATACTGTTCATGGGGTTCTCAAGGCAAGAATACTGAAGTGGTTTGCCATTCCCTTCTCCAGTGGACCACATTCTGTCAGACCTCTCCACCATGACCCGCCAATCTTGGGTTGCCCCACGGGCATGGCTTAGTTTCATTGAGTTAGACAAGGCTGTGGTCCTAGTGTGATTAGACTGACTAATTTTCTGTGCGTATGGTTTCAGTGTGTTTGCCCTCTGATGCCCTCTTTCAACACCTACCGTCTTACTTGGGTTTCTCTTACCTTGGGCATGGGGTATCCCTTCACGGCTGCTCCAGCAAAGCACAGCCATTGCTCCTTACCTTGGACGAGGGGTATCTCCTCACAGCCACCCCTCCTGACCTTGAACGTGGAGTAGCTCCTCTAGGCCCTCCTGCGCCCGCACAGCCATGGCTCCTTGGACGTGGGGTTGGTCCTCCCGGCCGCCGCCCCCGGCCTTGGGCGTGGGGGCATGGGGTAGCTCCTCCCACCCACTGCCCCTGGCCTCGGGCTTAGGGGCATGGGGTATCTCCTCCCAGCCGCCACCCCTGACCTTGGACGCAGGGTAACTCCTCTCACCACTGCCCCTGACCTCGGACGCTGGGTATCTCCTCTCAGCCGCCCCCCCGACCAGACTATGGATCCTAGTACTAAATAGTATTTTTTTTTTAACATAACCTTCTTAAATCCAGACTATGGATTCTAGTACTAAATAGTATTTTTTTTTTTACATTTATACATATCTGTGTGGTCAGTATTGTCTAACAATGAGCTGATACCAAAGTCAGGAAATGAATTTTGTGTCCAGAGCAATTTTTTAATGAACCAAATGATTTTTACTGATCTGTTCTCATGGGTTTGTGGGATAAATAGGAAAGAAGGAAGTCATAACAAATAAAATAGATGCTTTATTTTACATACACTTAATAACTAATCAGCCTTGGGGACAAAATTATAAATATAATAATAGTTGATCATGTTTCCCAGGAAAACATCTTAGTAGTATTAGCCAGTTAAGGCAACATGCCACCTATTACATACAGACAAAATTCACACACATAATATATTAATGATTATGTAGGAGAATGACCATGTCCTTAGAAGATAACATGTGAAATGTTAGCATGATACCTGCCACTTACTTTAAAATGATTCAGAAAAAATATAAACTTATACATATATTTATAAAGCAACTATAGAAAATGCTAATTATTACTGAATGTAAGTGGCATTTCATTGTACACTCTTCAGGCTTTATCGATATTTGATATTTTTCATTATAGGTCCTTAAAGAATAAACATGCATTATTTTGGGAGAAATGTCGACATAAGCACACTCTTTCACTCTTGGACTGGATTCTCTTCATTCAATCAGTGAGCATCATTTTCCCACAGGAACATCCTTTTGCTGTATTAGAATCCTGTCCTAAGGTGTCCAGCATTTCTATAGCTGAGTAAATAGTAATCTTTCATTGGTAATATTATACAACATTGTATGATAGATCATCAGCATTTAAGATGCTCTCTGATGGCTCAGTGGCAAAGAATCCTCCTGCAATACAGGAGACCCAGGTTTGATCCCTGGGTTAGGAAGGACATGGCAACCCACTCTAGGATTCTTGTCTGGTGAATCCCAGGGATTGAGGAGCCTGGCGGGCTTCAGTCCACAGGGTCACAATGAGTTGAACATGACTGAAGCGAGGGAGCATGCACACGCACACACATACACACACTGGGCAGTAAGCTTGTGCCCTGGAATCTGCTGCAAAATGAAGTCTCCGGAACTATCAAGAAGTTCTCAGTGTATAAATCCAAGGCTTCAGAGCCAGGAGCAATTAGAAAGAAAGCTATTTCTACAGGATATTCCTCATGTCATTTTCTCCTGCTTCTGCAACAGATTTTTAATTCCAACACTGAAAATAGTGCTGAGTATTTGGCCAAGAAGAGGGTACTGTCTGTAACGTCAGATCTTCCTGGCTCCATTTGACACTAATGCAGTTAGGATTCCCAGAGCATATCTTTTTCCATTTCTGTTACTGCAAGGCTATGTCTGTTCTCAGTGGTACACTGCTTCCGTTGTGCTATTGACAGATAGCAGATAAGATATGCCTTTGGAGACCGCAGCCACTAGGTGGATCCAGAAATTTTATTTTAAGGCCTAAGCCAAACTCATCAGTCCATTAGTACTTCATTAGCAAAAATAGAGCTGTCCTTACTTCATGACGGATCTCAATTTCATCTCCATTTTTCTGGTTTGCACTTTGTATGATTGAAAGGATATACGATGTTGGAAATAATAGCTTATTTTTTTAATTGTGTACTTTTTGTTCAAAGCAAGGCTAATGAATAAAGCTCCAGATTTTCTTGAATAACTCTAGGAAGGTTAGAGGGCTTCTATTTTCTGAATAAGTTTCCTTCAGTCCCACATGGAAGGTGAATTCAGAGTGTGTTTTATGTTTACTTGGGGAATGCAGAGAGTGATGCCTTGGACCTAGAGAAGTATAGCCTTAAGAGCACATAGTTTCAAGTTAGATTTCCTGTATTTCAACCCCAGTGCCTTCATTTACTACCTGTATGACTCTGAGCAACTCAGTTAACTTCACTAGACCTTCCACACCTAATCTTTAAAATGGATATAATAGCAATTAGACATCCATAGGAAAATTGGATCATGACCAAAATACATATTTTATACAAAAATTAACTCAAAAAAAAACACCACTCAATACTCTGTAATAGCCTGTATGGGGAAAGAATCTTAAAAAGAATGGATCTATGTATATGTGTAACTGACTCACTTGACTATACACGTAAAACTAACACAACACTGTAAATCAGGTATACTCCAATTAAAAAAAAAAATGGATCAGGGACTTAGATGTGAAACATAAAACTAAAAATGTTTAGGAAATAAATAGAAATAAAATCTTCAGGACTGAGGACCAGGCAGAGAATTCTTAAATGTGCTATCAAACCTGATGTGTCAGAGGAAAAAAATGGATAAATTAGACCTCATCAAAATTAAAAACTTTTGCTCTGTGAAAGACAGTGTTAAAGAGATGAAAGTACTAATTACACATGGGAAAATAATATTTGCAAACCACATATCTGGCAAAGGACTTGTATCTAGAATATGTAAAG
This sequence comes from Bos indicus, assembly GCF_029378745.1. Lineage (NCBI taxonomy): Eukaryota > Metazoa > Chordata > Mammalia > Artiodactyla > Bovidae > Bos > Bos indicus. The sequence goes on from NC_091767.1 coordinate 24,647,692, forward strand.
AACTCTTGAAAGTGAATGTCACTCAGTCATGTCCGACTCCTTGCAACCCCATGGACTGTAGCCCACCAGGATTCTCTGACCGTGGAATTCTCCAGGCAAGAGTACTGGAGTGGGTAGCCATTCCCTTCTCCAGGGGATATTCTTGACCCAGGGATCGAACCTGGGTCTCCTCCATTGCAGGCAGATTCTTTACTGTCTGAGCCAAAGAACTCTTGAAACAGAACATTTCAGTTAGGAAGTGAACAAAAGAGAGGCCAAACATGTCACTGATAAAGATATACAAACAGCAAATAAGTACATGACAAAATGTTCAACATCATAGGCCATTAGAGAAATGCACATTAATACCACAATGAAGTATATCTATTAGGACGGCTAAAATAAGAAGTAGCAGTAATACCAAATGCTAGCAAGACTGCAGAAAAAACTGGGTCCCTCAAACATTGCTGATGGGAATGTAAAATGGTACCACCACTCTGGAAAATAGTTTGGCAGTTACTTTTAAAACTATAGATGGGTTTATAACCAAGAAATTATAATCTTTATGCATATATATCAAAGAAATGAAACTTTTTTTTGCAGAAACTTGTACATAAGTGTTCTTATCATCTTTATTCACTGTAACCCCAAACTGGAAATTATGCAGATGTTTCTCAGTAGATGAATGTGGTTGATCTATATCATAGAATACTACTCAGCAATAAAGGGAGCAAACTATTGATAACTATTGATATCTGTTACAGCGTGGATAACCCTTAAGGAAATTAAGTAGAAAAAGTAAGTCTCAAAAGCATATATACTTCATGATTCCACTTATATAACCATCATGAAATAATTATAAAGATAGGTAACAGATTAGTGAGTACCAGGGGAGAGGGATGAAGAGAGAAATGGATGTGAATATTAAAGGGTACCACAAAGGAATGTTATGATAATGGTAAAGTTAAGTATCTTGATTGCAGTGATGATTACAGGAAGCTTCACATGTTGGTTTAGAGGTTAAAGCATCCACCTAGAATGCGGGAGACCCAGGGTTCGATCCCTGGATAGGGAAGATCCCCTGGAGAAGGAAAATGGCAACCCACTCCAGTACTCTTCTTGCCTGGAGAATTCCATGGAGGGAGGAGCCTGGTAGGCTACAGTCCATGGGGTCGCAAAGAGTCGGACACGACTGAGCGACTTCACTTCACACATGTGATTGAGCTGCATGGAGCAACACAAACACCATACACACTATATACAATCACAAGTAAATGTACACAAGAGTGGCAAAATTTGAGCGAACCCAGTAGATTGGCCATGCCAGCTTTCTGGGTTTGATGCCGTACTATGGTTGTATAAAATGCTATCTTTGGGGGAGGCTGAGGAAAGTGTACACAGCACTCCTCTGTACGTTTTTCACAACTACCTGTGACTCAATAATTATTTCAAAATAAGAGGGTTTTTTAAAATGCTTCTTAATAGAACCTTCCACCTAAAATGATCATGAGGAGTAAATGAGCATTCAGCACTATCTCAAGTGTAGTTAATGCTCAATAAAAGTCAGCAGGGATTTTATATATTAATGGCTGCCTTTGCTACTTAATTGGAAGACTATCTATGTCTTAGAAGGGAGATTTAAACAGAATATAAGTTATACAAGAACAGGGATTTGGGCTGTTTTATTCCCTAGAACATCCTCACCTAGAACAGTGTAATGCATATAAGGTGCATGCGAAATACGTGTTGAAGGATGGATGAAATCATCTTGAAGGTGCCATGAAGGAAGATATCAGGCAGGTAGAGCATGAGGGAATAACTTAATAATATCCAAGGTAGGACACAGATAAAGTAGCTAAAATGGCAATTTGTCTGGGCTACCTATGAGAGCAAAGAGTAGGAAAGACAAGTGGTCCGAGTAATAACTTTAAACCTTAATGTGATTCTCATTATTGTAGATGGCATCAGCCTTAGGGGGAAAATGGAGTGGTAGCTGTCATTGTGTCAAGCCCCAGTGGTGGGATTCCTAGTCTTGACCGTGTACCTTACTTTTCTAGGGTGTGAATGTGTGTAATGGACAGTGTCCAGTGGAACTGTTCCTTCCTGCCATGTTCTCCTCTTCAGTACCTGATGGTCCCGTTCCATTCGATGCTTCCACCACACCCCCCTCTGCCACTACTATGGCAGGTCCCGTTCAACCACCAAGAAGACTGACTCTCTTAGTTTAAAGGACCCATGCAATAGTGTTTGGGCACAAGGTCTAGGGACTAAGCCAGAGAATCGGTACCACTCTGTATTAATCCAATGAGTTTCTACTGACCACGCGCTAAGCCCAACACTCGATCCAGGTCCCTCAACTCTTTCCTGTATCAGAGTGATTTTGCTGCCTATCTGAGCATCCTCCTTCCTTTCAAAACTCTATCCCACAACTTCCTAGCTGTCCATCAAGAGATTGGTGTTTGCTGAGCACCTGCAGGGCGCTGGCACACAGGCAGACAAAACACAAAATGCAGAGATGTGTAACATGTAAGACACATGCCACAGAGTAACTAAGCCCACCTGCCACAACTATTGAGCCAGAGCTCTAGAGCCCACGAGCCACCACAGCTGAGCCCACGGGCCACAACTACTGCGGCCTAAGCACCTAGAGCCCATGCTCTGCAACAAGAGAAGCCACCACAATGAGAGGCCAGTTCTCCACAACAAAGAGTGGCCGCCGCTCACTGCAAGTAGAGAAAGTCCGAGAGCAGCAATGAAACCCCAGCACAGCCATAAATAAACACATAAATCCTTTTTTAAAAACTGTGGTAGAGAATCAATGTACTGCATTAACGAGGTAGCAGTGTACTAAGAGACCATAAAAGTGAAAAGGTACATATTTCCAAATCACAAAGCTACACTACATTCAAATTATAGTTTTTTGTTCTCTTTGAAGTTCAGTTTATTTTTTTCTTTAAAGTCTGAATGTTTTTTAAAAACATTGGCAAGGAACTTTGTTGCCAATAGTATCATCAAAAATTAAATCACATCTTCAATGTTATTCTTTTCAAGATGTACTTTATCTAGTGCCCTTTGCTATATATTGTTTATAATTTTATAGACACAGTCATGTCTTTTGTATTCTTTATAGTGTTTGCTAACCTCTCTCCAAACAAAAATGCATGCTAAATCCAGGACTAGTAAACTAAAAAAAGTATGAATACAGAAGTGATGGTCAGGCCACAGTTAATACACTTAAGAATATATGTATTTTTTTTTTTGACCACAGCACTTGTGGAATCTTAGTTCCCTGACCAGAGATCAAACCCAGGCCTGCAGCAATGAAAGGACAGAGAGTTCAGAGTCCTAACCACTGAACTGCCAGGGAATTCCCAGTATATGTTTAATTATACCAATTTTAAGTGATCTAACTACTACGTATTCTTTCTGTCTAATTTTATGATAATAACATATTCGGGAATGTAACTACCTGAAGACAGAGATTTTTGTCAGTTTTGTTCATGTGTGTATCCCTAGGAGAATGCCTGGCCTGTACGAAGTGTCCAAAAAGCATTATCCAATAAATATTAAGTGATGGGCCAAATAACTTTTCTTTATTCAAAACTTGCTATTCAGTGTCTTCCATTGATTGCTTCAGACACTGGGAATGTGATTATTGCATTTTTGAGTTGTTTTTTTCTTGAAACAAAGAAACAGCACCAGTCTGTCAAATGTCAGAAATAAATTGAAGACTGGGCACACCATGCTTCCAAAAAAACTTGAGTATAGACTAGTATCACATGGCCACGGTGAGAAATGGACTACCTAAGAGAGGACCCCACTCTTTCCACCTGCTACTAAGCTACAAACTCCTTAATACAAGTCAATGTGATATATGGATAAACCAGTTTGAAGTGTTACTTGAACCTATGCTGTTTTGAAGGTCATAAACATGCCTCTATGACCTTCAAGAGATATTCAGAGGAAATTTTATGACAATGGTAGACAAGTCTAAATAATAATGCTGGAAGAGACAGAAGACCAGAAAATAACCTCTCTACTTTTTCTATTCCCAGGTACCAACTTTTTGTACCGAATGAACACAAATAAAATCTGTCATTTCTGCATCCACAGCAATCACTTGGCAATGATTTTCTGGTTTCCATTGGAAGTCAGAGCTCATAAATAGTTCTTAATATACATAAGCTATTTTTACTGTATTTGCAGTTTCCAGCCTCCTTCCCACAGGCCACTGCAGGGAAAATTCCACTTTCTTGTTTCCCCAGCACTTCGAGAGACTCTGCAGCCCAGGTGTCTGAGTTCATATCCCAGCTCTGCCTCTTACTGGCTACATGGCTGTGGACAAATTATCTAACCTCCTTCAGCCTCAGGATCCTTATGTATTACAGGGGGCAGGAGTGGTGATAATACCTGCTATTGTGAGGATTCAATGAGATACTATATATGAAGCCCTTGGCACATGTTGAGCTTTCAATAAATATTGTCCATTATTACTAGAATTTGCTTCATTTACCGCAGATTATTCTGTGGTAATCCAGCACCAACATTTGTTGAACTTTTAAGTTCACATCATCTTAGACCCTCTTTCCTTAGAAGTCAGGCAATCTGGATTTAATATATGAGCACATTGGAGTTCTTTACCAGTCAAAGGAAATTTGTGTGACTAATGCCAGAACACCAACAGATTGTGTTTGATTGGCATATCAAAATGGTTCATTAGTAATTGTGAGAACTGCTCAAACAATACAGCAAAGTATTATATTGGTAACATCTGGATTTTTCAGGGGGAGGTGAGAGATGGTAGTAGTTGTTGGGTTGTTAATTCCTAAATTAAGTGAATTAACAAAGGTGCTCGGTATCCCAAGTACAGGAACACACCTGGGGCACTTCATCCTTCTCTCTTTCCATTTATAAAATGAGGGGTTAATGTCTTCTATGTGCCTATTTAATAAGAAGGATTCAATAAGGACTATAAGGAGTAGATTTAAATAACCATCATTACTACTAGTTTAGGCTGTGGAGCAAGCATCAGAGGAGCTTTGGTTCCTGACGAAGGACCCCGCAGTCCCCACTCCTCCTGAGTGGCCTCACTCCCTCCTGCCACCTGGTTGCACTTTAGTGGCCACGTCAAGAACGATAGGAGGCAGGTGAATCCTGCTTTCAGTGATCTTACAGTCTCCACTATTTGGGGGAGTTGGGTGTGCTACACACCCAGTACAACTTACCAATTTATAGAGAAGCATTTAAACTCCTTTTCTGTTTTTATTTTGCTTTCTCCAGCTTTATTGAGATATAATTGACATATAAAATATAACATCTATAAATTTTGGGGTCCTACCTTCTCTGAATCTTTTAGTCTCCAGAACTTCTTGATCAAAATCAGGCCCGCTAAGGTATACGAGATGTGAAATGCAAGCCTTGCCTTGCCCGTCCTCTATCCTTCAGACAAAGCTGATTCATGGGACAGGGATGGAACCTGAAGCCAAGCCAAGGAAATATAATCTGTTGTGTCATCTCCTCTTCCCTTGGCTGCCAACCTCGGACATGCACAATTAACTGTACTCTGGCATCCTAAACAAATCATCTTGCACCATCCTGACCGGTGGAATTTTCCTACTTCACATAGAAACCACCCTATTCTCTAATCCCATTCACAACCTTGAACCTACTTTTGTCATAGAGTTTGTCATTATAATTTCTTGTAGCTCCTGTTATTAATAGTACTGATGATAGCTAATACATAGTGTTTACCATGTACCAAACATCATCTAAGTGCATTATGTATATAAACTCATTGAAGCCTCCCAACAACCCTCTGAGGCAGTTACTATCATTATCCCCATTTGACAGATGAGGAAGCTAAAGCATAAAGACATTAAGTAACTTGTCCAAAGTCACAAGACTAATAAGTGACAAAAATAGGAAAATGAACCCAAAGAGTCTGGACCTGAATTCCACATTCTTAATAACTACACGACACCACTTCTCATCCTACGTTATTTCTTCTCTTGTACAACTATTTAAAAGGTAAAATGTTGTTCTTTGTCTCTAAGCAATTTTATTCCATTTCCTTTTTTTGAAGGCTATCTATTCTTCTGAAATTTCTTTCCACTATTCCAAATATTCAAGACCATGAGAATTACTTGGATAAATCATCAAAACACTTTGTTTGCAAAGTGTGAGTTTTCACTACTGTGCTTTTTACTTGATTTTAATCCTTTCTCTCCATCCCACCCCATCCTAATGTGTTTCTTTAAAACCAGAGTGGGTATTATTGCAAGTGGGTATTATTGCTGTCTGGGTGGCCGCCTTCAGCACTTCACTAATCTTTGAGAGTCTTACTTTCCTAAAGGACAGTGACAGTGGCATAATTACCCAGCAACCAGTGGTGAACATAATTTGAATTTAAATCTCTTAGTAGTCCTTTCTTTAGCGCTTCCCAGTTGGCTCAGTGATGAAGAATCTGCCTGCCCATGCAAGAGATGCAGGTTCAATCCCTGGAGGAGGAAATGGCAACCTACTCCAGTATTCTTACTTGGAAATCCCATGGACAGAAGAACCTGGTGGGCTACAGTCCATGGGGTCACAAAGAGTCAGGCACAACTTGGCATACTGAGCACCAGTCCTTTCTTTAGGAATTTATTTAATCTCATTCCCCTTAATATTTTAGGGAGTATGTTAGGGGCACAATAAAGGGAGGCAAAGGAACATGATTTTGCATCTGATTAAGAAATGGTTGTATTTCTTTCCCTTTAGATTTCTGATCTGAAGCTTTTACATAGTTTACCTAGTCTTCTTATAGGCTTTGAGGATTATTCATTTTTAATCAGAAGAGAGATTTTAAATGTTTTTGCTTATTGCAGGTAAATATACTGAAAGAACAAGGAGATATCATTTCACACTTTCTTGTTAATTTTTTAAATGAAAATCAGTCATCCCTCACCCGAATCACACTTATGACAAAATAATTATACTTTCAGGTCTTTTCTTAAGGACTTTATAGTGCCTCTGAGTCCTTGGCACACTGAATTTAGGTACATTTCACAGAACTTCGTCAAAGATTATGGTGGTGGAAGTTTATGGTTGTTACTTGATTGTTGTGAAAATTTGCTTGTCTTTCATATCTGTTTTTTTTTCTTTTTATTATTATTTTTTTTTACCTTACAATATTGTATTATTGGTTTTGCCATACATCAACATGCATCTGCCACGTGTGTACATGTGTTCCCCATCCTGAAACCCCCTCCCACCTCCCTCCCCATACCATCCCTCTGGGTCATCCCAGTGCACTAGCCCCAAGCTTATGCCAGGTCATCCATCCTTTATTTTACACACTTGTCTTTTGGCACATGAAATCTTCCCAGTAACCCATCTGATTATGTAATTTGCAGGTGGGTGATTACTACTCAGAGTAAAACAGGGGCTGTGTATTCATGATGTAGCTAAACTCTGGAGTATTTACCTGATGTTTATGTGTGTGAAGTGGTAATGGGGGTCTGTGTGTGGGGCAAGGCTCTCTACAAAGTCACATCAAAACTACACTTCGCACAAAAACAGAAATATAGACCAAGGGACCAAGATAGAAAGCCCAGAAGTAAACCCATGCACCTATGGGTACCTTATTTTTGACAGAGGAGGCAAGAATATACAATGGGGCAAAGACAGCCTCTTCAATAAATGGTGCTGGGAAACTGGACAGCTACATGTAAAAGAATGAAGTTAGAACACTTCCTAACACCATGCACAAAGATAAACTCAAAATGGATTAAAGACCTAAATATAATATCAGAAACTATAAAAGTCTTAGAGGAAAACATAGGCAGAACACTCAATGACATAAATCAAAGCAAGATCCTCTATGACCCACCTCCTAGAGTAATGGAAATAAAGACAAAAGTAAACAAGGGGGACCTGATTAAACTTAAAAGCTTTTGCACATCAAAGGAAACTATAAGCAAGGTGAAAAGACAACCCTCAGAATAGGAGAAAGTAATAGCAAATGAAATAACAACAAAGGATTAATTTCCAAAATATACAAGCAGCTCATACAACTCAATGCCAGAAAAACAAACAACCCAATCAAAAAGTGGGGAAAAGACCTAAACAGACATTTCTCTGAAGAAGACATACAGATGGCTAACAAACACATGAAAAGATGCTCAACTTCGCTCATTATTAGAGAAATGCAAATCAAAACCACGATGAGATAGCTCCTCACACCAGTCAGAATGGCCATCATCAAAAAGTCTACAAACAATAAATGCTGGAAAGGGTATGGAGAAAAGGGAACACTCTTGCACTGCTGGTGGGAATGTAAATTGATACAGCTACTATGGAAGAAGGTATGGAGATTCCTTAAAAAACTAGGAATAGGCAGAAGAAAGGTATGCGGTGGAAAGGTGATCACTTACTCCAGCCATCACGTCTACAATAACTTGACTGAGGAACACAAGGGCCGAGTGGCCTTCGCTTCCAATTTCCTGGCAGGAGATGCTTCCCTGCATATTGAGCCTCTGAAGCCCAGTGATGAGGGCGGGTACACCTGCAAGGTGAGGAATTGAGGGTGCTATGTGTGGAGCTACGTCATCTTAAAAGTTTTAGTGAGACCATCAAAGCCCAAGTGTGAATTGGAAGGAGAGCTGACAGAAGGAAGCGACCTGACTTTGCAGTGTGAGTCATCCTCTGGCACAGAGCCCATTGTGTATTCCTGGCAGCGAGTCTAGGAGAAGGAGGGAGAGGATGAACGTCTGCCTCCCAAATCTAAGATTGACTACAACCACCCTGGACGTGTCCTGCTGCAGAATCTCACCATGTCCGCCTCTGGGCTCTACCAGTGCACAGCAGGCAATGAGGCTGGGAAGGAGAGCTGTGTGGTGCGAGTGACCGTACAGTAAAACAGATGTACAGAGCGTGGGCATGATTGCAGGAGCAGTGACAGGTATGGTGGCCGGAGCCCTGCTGATTTTCCTCTTGGTGTGGCTGTTGATCCGAAGGAAAGACAAAAAGAGATATGAGGAAGAAGAAAGACCAAGTGAAATTCGAGAAGATGCGGAAGCCCCGAAGGCCCGCCTGGTGAAGCCCAGCTCCTCTTCCTCGGGCTCGCGAAGCTCTCGCTCCGGCTCCTCCTCCACGCGCTCCACCGCCAACAGCGGCTCCCGCAGCCAGCGGACCCCATGCGCAGAGGCGGCGCGGCGGCAGGGGCTGGCCGCCCACGCCTACGGCCCGGTGGGGCCCGAGGCCAGAAGTTCTGAACCAAAGAAAGCCCCCCATGCTACCCTGACCAAAGCAGAAAACACCCGCAGCACGATCCCCAGCCAGAGCAGAGCCTTCCAAACTGTTTGAGTTAGAGTGGACTTGACTTGCCGGCCTTTCCCAGGCGTCAGGGCTCTTCTGGTCATCAACGCTCAGTCACCAGCCACACGACCCTCCTCGAGCCCAACAAGGGGTCATTTAAGTAGCAGCAACCACTGCACAGAACAGATTCAAATGAACACTTTTCTTACATGACACCAAACGAGGAAAAGGATGTAAGCTGATCATCTCCAAAAAGGCACCTCACTGTGCCTTTAGACCAGAGTGCATGGGAAATGGGGGCCCAAATCTGGGTGTTTGGGGACCAGGAGCCATGGTGAAAGAGTTGGGGAAAGGGGAAATGAAAACACTTAGAACTTCTCACTTGCAGTTTTGTATCAACACGTTGACTCACCATTGTCAAGAAACGAGGTGTTGTTCATAAATTTTCTATGCATTTCTGCAAACCTACTGGATTATTATGACTATTCAGAATCAAGCAGAACCTACAGCCTTATATTACACCTATTTGCACCATGAGAAACTCCAAAAAAGGAAACACATCTCTTCTATCCTGACTTGACTTCATTTACCACAAAATTTGGGTATTTCAAGAGGAGTTGAAATAGTGGGAGATGGAGAATGATTGAACTTTTCCACGACTTATTGGTTGAATACCAATAATCCACGATCAATCTTCCTACTTATATTGAACCATAAAAGAAATAAAAAAGTTCAAAATGTGTAATGAGGGACTGTGAATAACTTTCCATTTTGATGTTCAGAGGGCCACTGACAAATATCAGAAATATATGCTGGAATAATTGTGGATTTTCCCTCAAAGTGGATGTCTCTAAGGATTTTCTGCTGGATATCTGTGGAGCAAGAAAACTAGGTGTTTTAACATTTAACAGTCTCCTTAGATGGAAATCTTTGAGAGAAAAGGTCTTTTCAGGATGCTGGAAGATCATTCAACAAACCATTACAGTCTCTTCTTTCTGTGAACATATGAAGTCAGAATTTCAAGACTGACTAGACCAGAAAGGGAGATTACATCAGTTTTCTCTTAGTATGTCAAGGAGTGATATCAGAAGTTCAGTATTGCACCAAACTTGGGAGTTTCCTCCACTTCTTTCCTTTCAGGAGGATGTGAACGTGGGACTTGTATTGATTCTAGGCCTTAAATTATCAAACAGATCAGGGATTGCCAACATTTCCTGGTGGCACTGTATGGACATCATAACATTCCCTCCTGAGAGGCTGAGACAGACAGAAATTCAGTACTTTCTCAGTTTAGCCTGTAAGGAAGCCTAGCTCTAGGCTGGAAGGAAAGGAAATGAACATTTAGGGAAGAGATGGTGAGGATAACTAGTGGGTGGCGGGGGGATCTGGGTTAGTGCCTGTTAAATATTGTCAGCATTTTGGAAAGATTTGCGGAAATGATTCACCAGGATAGCTCTCACAAGAGCTGACTCATGGGAGAAGAAAGGTGGGGTCTGCGAAATAAAAAGAAAGCAGCCTCCCCCCCCAAAAAAAGAAAACTAGGAATAAAACCACCATATGACCCAGCAATCCCACTAGGCATATACCCTGAGGAAACCAAAATTGAAAAAGACACATGTATCCCATTGTTCATTGCAGCACTATTTACAATAGCTAGAACATGGAAGCAACCTAGAAAGCTAACAAACACTTGAAAAGATGCTCAACATCACTCATTATCAGAGAAATGCAAATCAAAACCACAATGAGGTGCCATCTCATGCCGGTCAGAATGGCTGCTATCAAAAAGTCTACAAACAATAAATGCTGGAGAGGGTGTGGAGAAAAGGGAACTGTCTTACACTATTGGTGGGAATGCAACTAGTACAGCCACTATGGAGAACAGTGTGAAGATTCCTTAAAAAACTGGAAATAGAACTGCCATACGACCCAGCAATCCCACTGCTGGACATACACATCAAGGAAACCAGAATTGAAAGACACACATGTACCCCAATGTTCATCGCAGCACTATTTATGATAGCCAGGACATGGAAGCAACGTAGATGTCCATCAGCAGATGAATGGATAAGAAAGCTTTGGTACGTATGCACAATGGAATATTACTCAGCTATTAAAAAGAATCCATTTGAATCAGTTCTAATGAGGTGGATGAAACTGGAGCCTATTATACAGAGTGAAGTAAGTCAGAAAGAAAAACACCAATACAGTATACTAACATATATGTGGAATTTAGAAAGATGGTAACGATGACCTTATACGCAAGACAGCAAAACAGACACAGATATAAATAACAGGCTTTTGAACTCTGTGGAAGAAGGTGAGGGTGGGATGATTTGAGAGAACAGCATTAAAACATGTATGTTACCATATGTGAAACAGATCACCAGTCCAGGTTTGATGCATGAGACATCAAAAACAGATCACCAGTCCAGGTTTGATGCATGAGACATGATACGCAAGACAATAAAAGAGACACAGATATAAAGAACAGGCTTTTGGACTCTGTGGAAGAAGGTGAGGGTGGGATGATTTGAGAGAACAGCATTGAAACATGTATGTTACCATATGTGAAACAGATCACCAGTCCAGGCTTGATGCATGAGACAGGACACTCAGGGCCGTTGCCCTGGGATGACCCTGAGGGATGGGATGGGGAGGGAGGTGGAAGGGGGGTTCAGGATGGGGGATGCATGTACACCCATGGCTGATTCATGTCAATGTATGGCAAAAACCACTACAATATTGTAAAGTAATTAGCCTCCAATTAAAATAAATTAATTTAAAAAATAAAAAAAGAATAAAAAAATTTTTTAAATGAACTTGTGGTTCATACACAATGAAATATTATTCAGCCATAAAAAGGAATGCATTTGAGTCAGTTCTGATGAGGTGGATGAACCTAGAACCTATTATACAGAGTGAAGTGAGTCAGAAGGAGAAAGATAAATATCATATTCTAATGCACATATATGGAATCTAGAAAAATGGTACTGAAGAATTTATTTACAAGGCAGCAGTGGCGGAACGGACATAGAGAATAGACTTATGGACATGGGGAGAGGAGAGGAGAGGGTGAGATGTATCGAGAGAGTAACATGGAAACTTACATTACCATATGTAAAATAGATAGCCAACAGGAATTTTCTGAATGGCTCAGGAAACTCAAACAGGGGCTCTGATCAATCTAGAGGGGTGAGATGGGGAGGGAGATGGGAGGGAGGCTCAAGAGGGAGGGGATATATGTATACCTATGGCTGATTCATGTTGAGGTTTGACAGAAAACAAAATTCTGTAAAGCAATTATCCTTCAATAAATAAAAAGAAAAAAAAACTTTACTTCAAATTAAGGGTATCTTTTTTTTTGGCCGTATTATCTTAGTTCCCCAACCCTCGCCCACTTCAGTGGAAGTGTGGAATCATAACCGCTGACTCGCTAGGAAAGTCCCAGGGGAATTATTTTTAACCAGTGGCTTTCAAGGGTCAAAGGAAGAAAGGTGATTTAAGGATTTGTGAATGATTTATAGAGTTAAAAATGCTTTGTAAATGAGCTATGTGTTTTATTATCAGGGGTGGAGGAATGGCACTTTCAAAACGCATTTTGAACTGGTAGCAAAATTGCCACATGGAATTGGGTTTCCAGCAGGAAGAACAACAGATAGTAATGGCATCATCTCAGTTGTTCAATTACTTGCAGTAATTAGGGAAGGGGTCAGTTTAAATTAAATAAAGGATTGAATTACAGGATACTTTATTAAGTAAAAGATGTATTCCTCAAGAATTGTTGTGGAATACTACAGATTTGGCTTAACAAGTCTTTCCTATAACTGGCAACAGTCTTTGAACAGACCACCAGGAATTGGGCTTTCAAATCAGTGTAGCCCAAATGTATGATATTTAAGTGTGTTTAAAATTAAGGAAATTTATAAAACAGAATGCCAAAATTAATCCTTAAAATCACATAGGTCCTCTTTTGAAGAAGTTGTCTTTTCTGTGACATCCAGTGAGTTCGAATAAACCAGATGTTCAATAGCCCTGAAAAGAAAATCACAACTTTGAGCCCAACCCAAAACCTGGATACTTAGCTACATAATCCAGTGCTTAGAAACACTACAGGATGTATACATTTGGATCGTTTCTCTGGTCCTTTACTAGTTACCTGCAGTGTAATTAAAATCCCTTTAAAATTGAATTTCTAACATAATCAGAGGCACATTTCCAGGACTGTGAGGCTGCTTCAAGGAATGATTAGATGGAGGCTAAGTCAGGTGAGCATTGGGAATTACGAGTAGAGGTGGGTGAAGCCCTGAAAATGAACAATGACCATCATATGTCACATTTCTCATCTTTTTTTGCAACAAAGCTACATAAAAGGAAAGTGGAGGCCGTTGAATGACCTCAGTTGCCATGTGTCAGTATATAAATGTACATGTTGCAACCTGATGTATATTCATGTCTGCAAATTACACTTGAAAGTAAACTAATGATGTCAACTTGTGCTGACATTAGGCAGTGGGAAATTTTGAAGGGGATTTAGAACTTGCCCTGCACTGTTTTATCTTGAAAGAATCTATGTACAAAGCACTTTCTTTCCATCTATTGTGTCTTATGAGCCTCCTTGCTTGTGAGAGAATAAGCAAGTCATTGGAATAGGTATTTTTTTCTTCCTTTCAGACCAAAAAACAGGTTTGGATTTTTTTTTCCTTCTTCAAGTATTTTTTTAAATATGTCTTTTGAATCTATTCTCTCTGCTGGTGATATTTTTGTTCTTATAAAGACCACCCATTTCTTTCCTCAGTTCTATCCCGTTCCTTTATGTTCTGTAGTATCGCTGGGGTATCAAATCTCAGCTCATAATTATTTGTCTCCCATTTAACCACAAGGTGTAAATTTGCTAACTGAAAAGGCGTGCTCTGACAGTTAATCTCCATGTGTGTCCAAAGGCTGAGCCAGCTGCCCTGGATAATTTCCCTGGGGGATTGTTCTGTAGAATATGGGGCCATTTGTTGAGCTCTCTGATGTGGGAGACGAGAAAATGAAAGGACTGCCAGAGAGAAATGGGATCATGCAGTGCCTTTCAGAGCAGAAACAGAAATCAAAGGACAGTTTCACGTCCACTCCACTTCCCCAAGCATGTTCCTGGGACTAGGGAATCAGGGATATTTTCTTATTAGTGTTTCTATAGAAGTCACGAAGACAGAGCCCAGTATTAGGAGCTTATGGCAAATTTAGTCATGCCTGTAAGATATACTCAGAAATGATTGTTTACTCACTCAGTTATGACTCTTTTGTGACCCCGTGGACTGTAGCCCACCAGGCTTCTCTGTCCACAGGATTTCCTGGACAGAGAATACTGGAGTGGGTTGCCATTTCCTTCTCCAGAGGAATCTTCCCAACCCAGGGATCTAACCTGTGTCTCCTGCATTGGCAGACAGGTTCTTTACCACTGAGCTACTAGGGATGCGTACTCAGAAATTACCTCCAACCTAACCGCTTCTGTCTGTGCCTGAAACTTACAGGTTCTTCAAGGGTCTGCACAACTGTCTGGAACCAGAAGAAAAAAAACATATATTGATATCGACTCTAAAATCCAAAAACTATCTACGAGATTATTAAATATTTAATTGAATGTCAACAAAATGTGTAATATCAGCTTTATTAAGCATTTTGCTAGTCTTCTTAAAACTTCCATGTGAAACCAAATCACAGGTTCAGTTTTGTCGCTTGCCAAGACTTCCAGCATGCCTATCATAAGTTCAATGAATTGCCCATAGCCAGTAATTTAAATGCAAAATTATAATTATCCTTCCCATTTTTTTTTACACCAAAAAAATTGTATATTTTAGGTGGAGTGTGGGGGCATCTGAATGTTCTTTCTGTGACATGTTTGGTAGGGCTAAAAAAAGAGAACCCAGGGCCCATGAAGCTATTAAAGTAGTTCTGCCAGCATCTTCTCTTCTTGCTGTGTGTGATTAGTCCTGAAGACAGGTCAGCAAAGACATTAATGGGAGGACCAGAGGGAAGACGGGGGAAAGATTCCAGTTTCTTCTTGCTCTTTGAACCCATAGTCGAGGGGAAGTGACAGAGACAGTGGTCTGATCATGAGGAAGTTCCCAGGGTACCTGCATGCTCTTGGAAAGATTGTAGGACTGTGCCTGGTTCTGTTGAAAAAGGAGTTTTCATTTCATAGAGGAAGCTAAGCCATCCAGTTGGGACCTGGAGGAAGAGTGCCAGAGTCCCCTTGTCTGAGTTATATTCTCGCCAACCAGGCTTCCCAGGTGGCTCAGTGGTAAAGAATCTATCTGCCAATGCGGGAGACACAGGTTTGATCCCTAGGTTGGGAAGATCCCCTGGAGGAGGAAATGGCAACCCACTCCAGTATTCTTGCCAGGAGAATCCTATGGAGAGAAGAGCCCAGCGGGCTACAATCTGTGGGGTCGCAAAAGAGTTGGACACAACTGAGTGACTGAGCATGCAATGGATGGCTGGCCCTCCTGGGCCCTTGTGTTTTGGTCAACTTTTCTCAAAGCGACAGATACTTCGTTTTTTAGAATGAAAAACTTGAAGGGGTGGGGCAGGAAAGAAGGTGGGTCATCTGGATTCCACGTGTGATGATCTTAGTCTTCACTGGCTTCATGTCTTCAGGCTTTACTTGATGTACCACACTTGGGGTGGTGAATGTTGACTCCGTCTGAAGGACATGGAATATGACACATCTGTGTAATCTCAGCCCTTGATACTAACCACTAATAAGAATAACCACTAATGATTCTTGCAGAACTTTTTTCTTTATATGTGCTAAAGTATTATTAATTTATTTTCTTTTGTAAAATGAGATAGTAAATAAGGGTTTTAATTTTTTCACTGAATGATATATCTTAGATATTCTTCCATGTCAGCAGATGTGCACTTACCTCATTCATTGTAGTGACCACATGACATTCCGCTGGATGGCCAGATCACAACTAATTTAACTTTCTTCTGTCACTGGGCATTTGGGTTGGCCATTCAACTTTGATCTTTCAAGTGAAAGTACCATATACCTAAATAACCACATGGTACCAGTGATAAAGAACCCACCTACCTGTGCTGGAGATGTAAGAGATGTGGGTTTGATCCCTGGGTCAGGAAGATCCCCTAGAGAAGGGCATGGCAGCCCACTCCAGTATTCTTGCCTGGAGAATGCCATGGACAGAGGAGCCTGGCACAGAGGACCAGAGGACAGAGGACCCTCTGACAGAGGTTGCAGAATCCCTATGAACAGAGGAGTCCATAGGGTCGCAAAGAGTTGGACATGACTGGAGCCACTTAGCACGTAGCGTACACTCTTAATTCCCTGTGTCGGCATAGTCTTTCCCAGGAGCAGAAAGAACCAAATCTTGCCCTATACTGATGCTTGTGTTTAAGTGTAAAACCTATATGTGACTTGTTGTTTATTTATTTCTTTGTCTTTTGTTTCTGCCTTTTCCTCTTGTGCAGTCCTCTACAGCCAGGGACAAGGATGAACAGACTCTACCGGTAGGAAGCAGTGGCCTTGTCTGTACCTGTTCCTGTGCCTGTGGACAGGGTTGGGAGGGGTGGGTGGAAGAGGGGCTCTTGTGCTCAACAAGTCATCCTCTCCCTTGGAATCCTTAAAGTGTTTAGTCTGCAGGTGTATGAATGTTCTGTCCTGGTATTAGTGTCAACTGAATTCTTACATTCAGTGACAAATGATTTCTAGGACTAGGTTTCAAAAGAATTTGAGTTCCCTCTTTCACTTGGCATGAAAAAGTTGAAAGAGTGAGGTATTTTCAAATTCCATTCCAAGGGATGTTGAGCCGCTATTTGGGGACAGTGAGGGATCTAATGCTTGGTATCTATTTCTTTATGTATCTGCATGCACCTGGTTTTTTTGGTTGAAAATTTCTTTTGGTTCCATCAAAAGAAATGCTGCATGAAGTCTATACATTCAATATATACATAATGCCCGGAAGAATGCTTTAAGTTCCATAGATATAATCGTAGGATAAGGAACATTTCCATAGAAGAGTTCCTTTGGTTTCCCCAAATAAGGAAACATAGTAACAGTGATTATGACATATTATTAACAGCAAACACATTTTCCAGTCCCTATCCAATTAACACATCACATTTTGTATTGTGAAGCTTGGCAGGGAAATGACCTTCAGAGTTTTTATGCTCAGTCATCAGTGATTACATTTCAACTCTATTCAAATCTTTTAACCTTGCCCCTAACATTTTCTAAGCCTTAATCTTCTGAATCAAATAACACAGCACAATTTTTTTTTTAAGTTCCAGATTTCTGAGTCTGAAAGGACTAGTAATGAAGATAGATATGACCGCATTCTTCCTCCTGTGATGCTCAGAGTAGAGACTTCTGACATGCATTGGGAGTCCATAGGATATACCAGATCCAGTACTGGGCGAGGGGTACAGACCCAGGCTCTTCCTTTGTGAACCATGATCTGGTTCTGAGATACGAGTCATCCCCTCAGATTCTTCCCCAAACCCTGTAGAATTGGAAATATTATTTCTAATAGAATATCAGGTATAATAAAATCACCCTTAAAAATTCAGGTTTCTCCATGTATCTTGTAATCACATTTTACCAATACTTCAGGCTTACTGTGGGTTTCATGTTTCCCTCCAAACACATGGATCATTGTTAATAAGTGTTCTACAAAATAAGGGATGAATGAGCAATGCTCGGAAACACTGTCCAAGTAAGCCAAGTTAATCACACTTTTTTAGTGTTAGACTTAATGTATCTTAGTGTCTAATACATATCCTAAAACTCTAAAGGTGAGTTAGCCTAGGATGTAGCACTTTCCAAATGTCTCTTGTGGGACTTTTCTCAGGAAACCTCCTTGTAGATGTGTAGTGTGATGAAACATTTTGCAAAACCCCATAAACTAAAGGCCCCTTTGGAGTCAGGGAGGTTCTCTGTGGAGACATAATAGGAGGATCTCTCTCTTCAGATCTCACTTAACACAGACTGTAGGGCTTCATGGATGAGAGCCATGGTTCCCGCATGGAATGAAGTACCCCGAAATGTGTGCCTGATGTTCCTTTGTGGAGCAAGGGGGAAATCTTAGCACCTCTGTTGTTAACTTTCTATATTAGTCTTCATAATTTCTACTCTTGTAAATGCTTTATGGTATATATGCACTTGTTTTAGTATGTGTCTGGATAGAGACACATATTCATATAGATAGATACACATATACACACTCAAAAGTTTTACTGATAGGATATGCAATCCAAACATTTTAGAGACTACCCACTGGTTCAGAGAACAGACGGTAAGTGAAACAGACCTGCAACCCACTCTTGTAGCCTCCATTTTTTTGTCTTTATGACCCAAACACCTCATTTTGCTTCTCTAAGACTAAATTTCTTCATCTGACTAAAGGAAACAGTAAGAATGCCTAGTTCATAGAGTTAAGTTTGAGAATGAGATCAACTAATGGAGGTGAAGGATATAGTACATTGAGCATATACTAAGTTCTCAAGAAACAATAGCAGTTGATCCCTTTAGTTGCAACGGATGTGAGAACGCCATTCCTTCCGGAGACTTTGAAGGAATGTACGTCAAACATCTTTGGTTCGATTGTGTGTGATGCTATGACAGACGAGGTGAGGCGCTTGCCTTGCATTTCGGAGCACTCACAGCATCTTTGTCTGGTTTCTTTGCTCAGGTGAAGCCGCGTCTGCAGCGGGGTGGAAGTTCCGCCTCCCTCCACAACAGTCTCATGAGGAACAGCATCTTCCAGCTCATGATACACACCCTTGACCCACTCGCTGAAGGTAAGCATCAGGCTTTGGTTTGGGGACTTGTTTGGGGTGGAGGCAAAGGCTGGGAAAAGGCCTGTCTTCATAAAACGCGTTTGTGCTTCCATCACAAACCCGCTAATGTCCTCATGTGTCACCTCTGCCAGAGGCAGCCCCAGCCCTTTGGTGCGCTTTTTCTACCCCCGCCCAGTTCACCATCAGAGGTTCTTGTACCAGGAACAGGAGCGGAGGTCCGTTTGCTAATTCTGTCTTTTGATGCCTCCAGCATAAATACAGTTTGTTACCAGGCAGAGCAGACAAAAGAGCTTTTTCTCTCCCTTCCAGCTAGAATGACAGTTCTCTTTCATCATCCTCCTCAGTTTCAAAATGAAGTTGTATATCAGGATAAATTGATAAATTGTATATCTTTAAAAAAGAGAGAGAGACAAGAACTCCATGACTTAGCAAGGCTGGGATTAGTTTGGGGAATGATGTTCACTGCAGAACATTAATGTTGTACCTAGTCTTTGGCAATTGGAAGATGAGGGGGTAAGCTTCTAAACACCTAAAGAGCACTCTCTAAGATAACTGCTTAGGATCAGGTTGAAGAACCACCCTGGTTCCCCTCCTAGGGTCATCATATAAACCATCACCAACAGTCTAGTATTGTGTTCTTCCAGTTATACTCACAAGGAAGCCAGATACATTGTGCTTTTTTAATTGCATAAGTATGCTAAAAACAAATTAATTTTTCAAGGCAGTAGGTATCTGATGCATCAGATAAATATAGGAGTTAGGCCACTAGCAAAGGGCTCGTATATTGCCAAGTCATCTGTTCTACCTTCATCCCTGGACCTTACAACTGAGCCTGATGTTACACAGGGGCAAATGACATGGAAACAGGTTTCTGCCAGTGAATGAACACATGGGATGAGATTAATAAATCATATCACACAAATCAGAGCTCTTTACCAATGTAAAGCTTTGCAAAGTAATTTCAAGGGTCTAGATGAAGTCAAGAAAACCTGGGATGTCGCGAGAGTCTCCCTAGGTCCTGTTTCCCCTCACTGAACCTTCACCCAGAATAATAAGTGAGGATCACAGGCTCACTCTCAACGTGGAGCACTGTAGTTATAACACATTTCCACCTTGTGGCCCAGGGAGTTGCATAGCTGATGTGATGTTTTCCAAGGAGCCTTCCTTCATCGATCCTGGGTTCTGTGTACTCAGGGGCAGTCGTTTGCCAGGAACATCCGAAATATCATTACTCTCTTTACCAGAGGTCCATGTGACAAGGAAATTAGCCCTGGTCACTAGCCTTCTTTCCCCTCCACTGCTCAAGGTCACCCCCAGAGAAATGATCTCAATGAGTGAGGGGATCCCAGGGCAACCTCCTGCCGGCCACAAAGCAGCTGTGTGACTTTGGGCAACTTAGAGCCTCTCTCGTATCTCATTCCTTCATCTCCAATAATAATTACCTCAGTCTAGTAATTTTAAAATTGGCAAAGTATTTTCACACCTGTGAATCTATGCTTTCTAATAACTCTTCACAGCTAACATTAATATTTTAATTTCATAAAGTAGAGTACCACCAAAATAGATCTCAAGGGTATCTCTTTCTCTCTCTGCGAGCTCTTCATTCCAAGCCATCTTTACGCTTCCTAGCTGATCTTCCACTCCCTCCCTTGCCTCTTTCTTTGCATATTTTCCATCTAGCAGCCCAAGTAACCTTCTGAAAAAGTAAATCAAATCATGTCACTCCTACTAACCTGCAGTGGCTTCCCATGGCTTATACGAAAATGGCGAAATACTTGCCATGGTCTACACCATCTGTCTCATTCTCCAAACTCACTTTGGCTTACTTTGTGTTAGCTAGACAGATGCCTTCTGTCCTAAAATAGATACTTCTTTCCTGCCTCAGAGTCTTTGCTTAGACTGTTCCCTCCACCCAAAATACTTTTCCTTCTCCCATTTTCTTCCACTTTCCCCTGCTTTATTTTTGCCCAATCTTCAGCAGTTTGTGTAAATGACACCTCCTGACCATTCAGTATAAATGAGGGCACCAGTTGTCATCTCTCGGTGCATCCTTTAGTTTTTCTTTTTGCCCACTTTACAAGTTGTAGGATTATTTGTTTACTACCTGTCTCCCCCAGGACACAGTAAATTTCTAGAGAACAGGGATTCTATTTATTTATCTGTTGTCCCTAAGGTCTAACAAGCTACCTGGTACATAGCAGCTGCTAATGCTTAGAACGATTAAGCCAGCTGGCCATAGTCATGCCCTGATAGTCACACAGTTACAAAGCTTTTTAAAGCCCCATGCATTTAAGGTTGAATCTTGGTTATTTTGAGCTACCATCTTCCCCACCATTACCCAGAAGAGCAGGTGAGAGAAGAAATGAACTATCTTACCTGCCCCAACTCGATTATGAGCAAGCAACTGAGTATACTTATTTCTGGCAAGGCATGTTATACAGTAATTGAGGACAGACTCTAGAGCCAGACTCTCTGGATCCAAATCCTAGTTCTGCATTTACTAGCTGTGTGACCTTGGATAAGTTACTTAACCTCTCTGCACCTCAGTTCCCTCATCTGTAAAAATCAGGATGGTATATAATAATGTCTACATCATAAGGTTGTTATAAGGACTAAAGGAGTTGAATATTCATTAAGCATTTAACACATTGCCTAGAAGATTGTAAGTACCATACAGGTTTGGAATTACTGTTTCATTACATTGAAAAATAATACAGCCTATGAATGTTTTAATTTAAAAAATTCAAAAGGCTGTGGTGAGACTTTCCTGGTGGCTCAGTGGTAAAGAATTCACCTGCTAATGCAGAAGACACAGGTTCAATCCCTGGGTCAGAAAGATCCCACATGCCATGGAGCAACTAAGCCCGTGCACCACAGCTGTTGAGCCTGTGCCCTGGAGCCCGTGCGCCACAACAAGAGAAGCCACCGCAACGGGAAGCCTGCTCGCTGTAACTAGAGGGCAGCCCCCGCTCGTCACAACTAGAGAAAAGCCCACACAGCCAAAAATAAATAAATAAAATTTGCGGGGGGGGAGGCTATGATGAAAAAAATAAGTCTTCCTCCTCCAACAAACTCCCAGTTTTCTCCAGTCCCCCAGTTCTTTCAGAGGAAATGACTGCTACCAATTACTTGGGGTTCATTCCAGAGATGATCTGTATATATACAACTGTGTGTGTGGGGGGGGGGGTGTGTGTGTGTGTGTGTGTGACCTTGCCCATACGTCTCAACAATCTAAATTTATGTGGTTTTTGTCTGAGGGAGTTCAGTTTCTGTTAGGGCTTGGTTTTGTTTTTCTATCTGGTGGGAAGGTTATGCTTTGTTTCAGTGAGATAAGAGAAGGTGAATCTGGGTTATCTCAGGGTCAGGCCATCCGTAATTTTCTGAATCACCTGGCCCTTGTAGGGTTGTACAGCAATTAAAGTGTTTGTTCCTGCTGTAGCAAGATGTGCCATCTAAATCCAGGCACCTCCATTCAAGGTGAAGCCTCTCCCTGAAAGACGTGGAGTGCTCCAATGGCATGAATCTGGGAGAATGCAGAGAGCCATAATCAGTTCTGGATTTGAGTGATTAGAAAATATGGAAAGGACTTCAGTGCTTTCAAATTGCTCCACAGCACTTTGCCAAGAAAGCAGATTGCTCCAGTATTTTTCCCCAAAAAAATTCACAATCATTTCCCATTCCAAGAACATTCCAAGCTCTCAGAAATAGTCATCTCTCTTTTTGTTTGCATCTAATCACTTGAACTCACACATCCTCGTGCCAAACTGTCACCTCT
This sequence comes from Bos indicus, assembly GCF_029378745.1. Lineage (NCBI taxonomy): Eukaryota > Metazoa > Chordata > Mammalia > Artiodactyla > Bovidae > Bos > Bos indicus. The sequence continues at coordinate 24,670,547 of NC_091767.1, forward strand.
TAACAACATAGAGCATGCTGGTTACGTCACCAGGTTGATGGCATGAACGCTGTAGCAGCTTCTCTGTTGCACTGATTGATGTTCCTGGCATCTGCCTCGCTGAGTCGTACATTGGCACAGCATGGCAGACAGTCCCATTTCATAAGAGATGTTTTTGACATCATCCAGAACAGATGACCTGTGAAAAGACATTTCTCATCTGTGCCATTCGGGTGTCAATCCAGTGATGGAGCCCTTGCTAAAAGCTTTAATTGGTGGTTGGTTCAGTCTCTGAGCCTGAGTCACAAGATCCGGCAGTGTTTGTGTTTCTTATCCATTGATACGTAACAAAGCACCCAAGACTTAGTGATGTAAAACCACCCCCGTATCATTCCTGCTCATAATTTCATGGGTCAGGAATTTGGGTGATTCAGGGATCAGCAAGGTGATTCTTCTGTTCCATGTGGGGGTCATTTGATGTTATTCAGCTAGGAGATGGGCAGGTTAAAGGATCCAAAAGGGCCTTGCTCACATGTCTGCTGTGTCTGCCACCTTTGAAGGCACAGCTGGGAGGCTGGGTTCAGCTGGACCCCTGACTCTGCATGTGGTCACAGGGCTTTTCCACATGCTTGGTCTTCCTGTACAGTGGCTGAGAGCTCCATGAGCAGACCATCCAAGAGGCCCAGGCAATAGGGGCAGGGCTTCCCAAGACCTAGCCTGGGAAGCCCCAGAATGTCACTTCTACTATAGTCTAACTAGTCACGCCATCCCAAAGGCGAGACCAGACTCAAGACACGGAGGAGGAGACTCCATCTCTGTATGGGAAGATACCAGAGAATTTGAACCACCTTTCATCTAACCCAGTCTGTTTCAGGGGACACACATCACTGACTGGTTCATCCATCCATGGTTCAGTGGTGTTTTCTGGGCAAACTACTCAGTGTGGAGGGGACAAAGCCATAGGTGACCTGCTTTGGGTGAGAAGACAGTACAGCTGTCTTTTTTAAATTCAGAAAATCCTTAGTGTTCCCAGAAGTAGATTTCCACTTACATCACATGGGCTGGGACAGGGCTATGTGACCACCCTGACCTACAAAGAAACCAGAAGTGGGCTCTCTGCCCCCTCAAACATGAAACTCCACAGTCAACCCCAGTGAAAGTCAGAGTTCCCTTTCTCCTTCTCATCCTTAGTAACCTTCATCCTGTCTTTTCAAGTTCCTGATTTACAAAGAGATACAATGTTCCCCTTCTTCCTCCCTTTTAAAACATTCTCTGGTGGCCCCTGAGTCCAAATTTTATACAGTGGCCCTGAATCCTCCCCCAGCAAAAGCATATCCCAATACTTGCCATCTAAGGAGCCTGGTTACCCCAAGACATAGGCAAAATCATGCCCTGCTAAGCTGCTGCTAAGTCACTCCAGTTGTGTCCAACTCTGTGCGACCCCATAGACGGCAGCCCACCAGGCTCCTCTGTCCCTGGGATTCTCCAGGCAAGAACACTGGAGTGGGTTGCCATTTCCTTCTCCAATGCATGAAAGTGAAAAGTGAAAGTAAAGTCGCTCAGTCGTGCCCGACTCTTAGCGACCCCATGGACCGCAGCCCACCAGGCTCCTCCATCCATGGGATTTTCCAGGCAAGAGTACTGGAGTGGGGTGTCATTGCCTTCAGTTCAAAACCATCTCACCAGCAGGAAAAGTCCTAGTTTTTGTGGTAGCCCTAAGCCCCCTGTGACCTGCCTCTCTTCTTTCCTCCCTCCTTCCCCACTCTCTTTTTTCCCCCTCCAATCCTCTCCTCCTCTTTCTCTGCCCTTCTCTCCTTCCTCTCATGTGTCATTCCCTTTGCTGCACTCCTCTGATTGACAAGCAGCTCCTCACAAGTTCCCAGCACCCTCCTGCACCAGGGCCTTTGCACATGTTCTCATCTTTCTCCATCCTGCTTTCCCTTCCTTCAAGTCAACGTACGCATGTTACCTGATGAGAAAGATCTGACTCAGTTGCTGTTTTTGAAAAACAGCAAAATCAAAGCCATGATAATAAAGCAGAGTTCTGGACCTTCCTTGCCTGCCTGTTTATTTGTCCATAAACACCATGAATATATTTATTTGTTGTTTGTATCCTATCGGACACGACTGAGCAACTGAACTGAACCGAACTGAACTCCTGTCTCTACTCTTACATCTTGGACAGGGCAGGCACTCCTCTATCTCCAGGGCCCAGAGTACGTGGATCCCAATCCCTGTTTGTTGAATGGATTGAATGAGTGCTTGCTTATATAATGTTTCTGCTGAAAAACATATGACTAGCCATGTAGATTATCTTAATCCATGCTCTGTCAAGAGACTCTTTGGATGTGACCCACGAAGTCCTATTCAGTTAGTGGTTGTCTCTGCAGTAGTGAGAAGCAGTCATGTCTCCTTCCGTGTGGAATTTCAAATTTTGATTTACATTTTTTCATCATAACAGCAATTTTATTATCAATAGCAAAGTTTAACAAATAAGTACACTTGGTGCCTTAGAAACACAAGAGCAAGGATGATACTGTGTTAGCCTAGGGGGCTTGTAATTGAATTGAAGGATTATTTAACCTCAGGGCACGAGACAGTTTAGAACAGCAGGTCCCCAGGCCTGATGTGTGTTTCTCTTGAGACCATTTTCATGACAAAAATCTTCAGAATCCTGTAATGAGATATCTGAAAATGACACCATACTCACAGTACGATACCTGCTTTCTTTGCTATTAAAAGACAGACAAGCTTCCCCCACGGTAAATTCACTTCACGTCACACGGCTGGTCTCTGCTGTCACTTTCTAGCCAACACATTTATGTTGCTTTCATTTAAATTGACTGGAAGGGTGTCCTGAGAGCCTTTCCCCTGCGTTTCTGAAGGGACCGTTTTGGTCCCTCATTTTCCTCCCACTAAGATCCTGTGACATCCTGATGGCAGCTCTGCTTTATCAGTCTGACTCGGCAATGCAGGGTGACGTGAATCCCAGGACATCTTGATCATAAAGCCTCGCAAATGAGTAGCCACTATTTATTGTTTCCCTGTCTTCCCTGTACCTTAGATTATAGGTTTTCAAACTTGTTTCTCAGTAACAGCATAACCTTTTGCTCAAAGGGATTCCCACAGGGAAGAATACATATTTTTAATAGTTAAAACTATTAAGAGTTTACTCATATCAGATCCTTTTATCAGTGTGACCAACTCAATTGCTTTCCTATAAACCATCAATGTCAAACATAAAATAAATAAAGACCCACTCAACAAAATGCAACAAAACCAAAAAGTGCCAGGGATTAACCCAAAGAAAATGTTTAAGAACTTTAGTGCAAAAACAGTAGTCATTTCTGAAGAACATGGAAGACGATCTAAATAAATGTTGATATATTATAAAGATATCGCGTTCTCCTCAGATGGAACTCTAAATGCAACTCAATTCTAATTGAAATCCCAAAAATATGTTTATGGAACTTCAGAACTTGACTTTGAAATTTATATAGAATAAGCAGAAAAGGCACTTTTCACGAAGAACAAAAAGGGAAAACACACCCAGCAGAGACCAAGATGTATCACGGAGCAACAGCTTTTAGGTGCTCTGGTTGAAGGATTTGGGAGGAAGGGGAGGAGGCTGGACCAGAAGCAACCAGGATCTCCCCAGAGGTGGCCCTCAGGGAGCAGGAAGAAGCTGTGAGCACCTGCCCTGTGGGGTCTGCCAGCTCTGGCTGAAGCACTGGGGGATGGGAGCAGCTTCCTGAAGCGCTAGAATCAGCTGTGATGGAGCAAGGCCCTCATTCCCAAGGTGGTGAAAGCGCACACGTTCACGGAATCGACATCACATCCTGACAAGTGCGGATTAATAAACCCAACAGGGAAGCCCGGCTGGTGCGCAGACAGCGCAAGCTGCGCTTGCCAAGTCTTCAGGAACATCATCCTAGGTGTGAACCTGAGGGCAGGGCCATCAGGAAAGGGTCCTTCTGAGAAAGTGACCTTCAAGAGCAGTTCTCAAAGGCAGTGAGGAACCTGGGCGGGCAGACAAGGTGGTGAGGAATCGAGGGCAATGGAAGTGGCTGGAGAAACCCAAGCTATGCGTGGCTGGCCTACCCGAGCCAGGGCTTCTTTGAGATGAGCGGGCGTGTGTGTTTGCCTGCTTGAATGCTCCAGCGGGCTCTCCTGTCCAAGGGCACTTGCAGTGTGTGTGTGTGTGTCTGTGTATCAGTGTGGCTCTGTTTGGTTGTCTGTGTATATGTGTATATATGTAACTGTGTCTACATGTCTGTGTGTATGTGTGTGTGTCTATGTGTGAGTGTCTGTATCTGAGTGTGTGTGTCTGTGTATGCATCTACCATAACTATGTGTGTGTCATTTCAGTGCCAGAAACTAAAGGCCTAAGATGATGTTGAAGAGAAAAAACAAGAGATTGGAACTTTTGAAGTGCTTATTACTCAGTGCCACACACCTGACAGTCACCTCCTGTCATTCTCCAATCAGTGGCTATGGGAAGTATTCTGCTTTACCTCTGAGGAAACTGAGGTTCAGAGAGGTGACATTACTTGCTCATAGTCACCCAGCTCCTAAGTCTGCCTTCAGAGCTTGAACACTTTGCACTCACACAAGACTCTCATCTGTAGCCATGTGTCCATCTCCCATACATACAGCCAGACATCTATTCTGCAAAATCACTTCAGTGCTTCAACATTGATGTGTTAACTTAAAGCTGACATGAAGATTAAACTTTTACTTGCTTGCTGCGTTTTCTTTTTCTTTCACCCAACGGCAGAACTTATTTCCCCAGCTTCTGTTTTTAAAAATGGCTTCAATATGCACTTTCAAAAATTGTCATTTGATCCTAGAAGAAAGCCATTTTCATGCCTATTTGATTCAAAATGTGGAGACGTTATCCCTGAAAGGCAGTACTGTAACCTTTCTTTTGGTCCCAAATCGTGGATCAGTTTAAATTAGCGAGAAAGATGCTTGCGTGCTGCCTCAGCTGGTGAGTGGACAGGCAACAGGAGTGAAAATCTTCACCGGGAAAGAATAAAATGCAATCTGCTGGCTTTGTTTTTAATAAGATGACAGTCGTTTAAATGCCTGGATAGAGGAAGGCAGGCTGTTAATGCCTCTCATAGCGCAAATGCAGGGACAAGTTAAACAGCTCTTCTCTTTGGGGAATAGCAGAGCATTACTCTCAGATTTGAGCATCAAAGATGGTCGAAATTGAATCTCTCTTTGTGTTGTACACATTACAAATACATTTCATTTGGGGTATGAAGAGAAAGTGAATGGTCTCCCTGAAATGAGTGCTTTTGAGGGTAGAAATAGGCTCTCTCTCTCTCTGTCTCAGGTTTGCCTTGAAGTCAAGTCCACGAAGGTCTGTGACCAAATTAATGACTTGATGCCATTTGAAAGTAATCGCTGCGCACAGAAAGCAAAAAGCAATGAGGCATCCATTGTTATAGTTTCATCTTTATTCTCTTGAACTTATCACGCGCTCTAGAGATGCAGTTAGAACTCCTTCAAAGGGGGAACCCAGAGTTTCCCAAGATAGCCACGGTGATGATGCATGCCCCCAAAGGTTGGGGCAATCGGTGACGGTGGAAAAGCACTTTAATTTTGTCCGTGATGGCCCATTCCAAAAGCATGTTGATGTAGAAACATCATTCAAAGGAGTTTTCTCTCAAATGAAACGTTAAAGACGTCTCTGCTTTGTTCCATCGATAGCTGGGCCTTGAGTCATGGAGTGCTGGTTGGACGATTTGCATTCGGTTCAGAGACACTTACCCCTGACGGTAGTCAGGTTTCTTGCTAGTGGGTCTCTGGGTCTGGGATTTGCACCATGCTGTGCACTCACCTCTGGGTGTTGTCATACTGTAAAAACAAATCCTCAAGCTGCTGTCAGGGTCCATTTATCTCCTAATCTCATGATAGCAGAGCCACCAAATCTGGCCTCTTCACCTCAGCCATTAAAAAGAATCTCGTGACCCATGTCAAACTGTCCTTTATAGGTTGTCTTGGGGCTCAGTGAGACTGATACACACGTGTGCAGGAGCGCACACACACACACTCACATAAAGAGCCATCAGCATTGTGGTTTATATAAATTTAAGGGTCTACAAATTTGTTTCCTGTTTGTGTGTATGGATTCATGTATTCATTCATTCATAAAACACACTCCTATTGCAGGCTGATGTGAGTGGTCACCCCATGTGAGGACATTTCCCTTTACAAGCCCCCACTTTAGGTAAGTCTCTAGGGGAACAGAAGCCAGTGCTTGCCCCAGTCTAGTTAACTTCCTGAAAACCAGCATAAATGTCCTTGTTGTATCTGAGTTTTAGCAATGCAGTTGCAACAGCCTCTGTAGCTACTTGTGTGCTGGTAATTTCTCTCTTTGACTTCCCAGACTGGCAGCACTTAATCCCACATGGCCAATAGCAAAGGTAGCTTTGCTTCAACTCTAAGGACTTCAGGCCAGAACCACCATCACTGGCAGGAATTAAAAATCATGGTGAGTCCATCTAATTCCAGAAAACTCTTCATGATAAAAAGTCTCCTCTGGCATTTCTGAAAAAAAACTTTACCCAGTTGTTTATTTTCCTTTCCATGCATCCTGTTCCCATTCATAGTACAATAGGTCACACAGAGTTTCCTAACTAGTTGTGGTTCAGTCACTAAGCTGTGACCCTTTTGTGACCTCCCCCCCTTGACTGTAGCCCATCGGGCTCCTCTGTCCATGGGATTTTCCAGGCAAGAATACTGGAGTGGGTTGCCATTTCCTCCTCTAGGGATCTTCCCGACCGAGGAATCAAACCTCCATCTCCTGCATTGGTAGGCAGATTCTTTACCACTGAACCATCTAGAAAAGGTTACAAATTCTTTTCCTGACCTCAGGACTGTTCCCCATCTTCTTTGTGCTAGGGAGAATTAGAATGTGAGGAGCTTATCCATGGAGCTTAAAGGTAGCATCTTGCAATATGCCCATGTAGACAGGCTGTCTCCCCTGTTGAGTGTGTTCGTGGAGGCATCTTCCCACTAGGCTCTTGGGAGAGGGAATACAGTATAGTTGTTCAGCAGACACACTATGGAGTCAGCCACCTTGGTTTGAACCCCAGTTCTGCCACTTACTAGTTGTCTGACCTTGGGTGAGTTATTTAACATCTCTGTAACTCAGCTTCCTATAAATAGGAAAGATAAGAGCGTCTATCTCTTAAGGCTGTTGAGTATATCCAACAGAGAGCTGTTTACAGAGCACACAGAACAGTGCCTGTACATCTGTAGTTGCCAAATTGCTTTCAGTTCTTTTTTGTTTCTTGCAGCTGTCATTTTTCAGGCAGTCCTCAAAGGTTCAGTAGTAATTCATTGAATTATCTTATCTCCTTTTTCACTTAAAAAGAAGTCTCTTTATCATGTACCAGTTTTTAGATCCTGCCATACCTGTCTATAAGATGGAAACTGGTCTTATTGGCAATCTGGCTTTTAGTTGAGCAGAAGTTATCCTGAAGTTGAATAACTATACATTTTATATTTCCAAGTTCTTCTGTTCTTTGTACAATGAGGAGTAAATCAGTGTGACATGGTACTTGACTCATTTCCCTTCAATAACTCCCAGCTTCCTCTGGGGTCTACAGATTTTTGGTAGACTGAAAAAAAAAAAATTCCTCTTTCCAACATATTGGTTAAAAAAATCTGAAAAAGCAATTACTGTACTAATTTTTTAATCCTGGTGAAATGTCCTTAGGCCACTGTTTATGTAGTTAGGACTCATAACCTACTGCAAGTCCCTGCCTTCTCCTATATCATCAGATCTCTGGTTCACAGCAGGCATTTGCCGTTTAATGTAAGGTTCATAATGGGCTACTTGTGAAACATGTCTTAATCTTCTACATTGTCTTTGCATCCTGGATTTTAAATTCACTCCTATCTTCCCACTTTTTATGGTATTTAAGTAGGAATAATGGTAAATGGATTTCTACTTCAATGAAATTTAGAGGATTGAATAAACATTCTTTGTACTTTGATCCTGTAATTTTTTTCATAATTTGGGGTGATTGTTTCTATTGTGGTAGGGAGCCAAGTATTCAATAAAGTGACATCCTGACCAGAACTGAAGTGTAGACTACAAAATTATAAGAGTAGTTTGAATTACTTCCCTTTCAGTGGCCTTAATTTCCTTTGTCTTCCAGTCTTTTTCCCTCCATTTCATTCTGTTTCCAAATCTTCTTGCCTTCTCATTCTTTTCATCTCTTGCCCTTTTGTCCCTCTTGAATAGCTGAAGTTTGTTTGTCCATTTTATTGCTTTTCCTCCCCTCTTCTAGGACACATTTCTGATATTTTTTGATGCTCAGTGCATTGGAGGGTAGAAACTCAGCTGTGCTGACCCGACGGCTGGATATAATTTAGCACTGATTCTCTCTGCCTGGCAGACTCTTCTGAATCCAGCCAGGCTGCAGGATGAGATCCAGGAGAACATCCAAATTGTTCTCTAGCCAGCATGCAGCGTCCATTCCACTCATCAGTCAGGTTGGGTTTTTTTCTTTTTCATCTCCATTTCCAAGCTATTGCCGCCATCTTGTCTTCTATATGCTGAGCACTCTCCTGATGGCACGTTGGTATGTTGTAAATCCTCCTGAAACTGGTCTTATTGGCCGTCTGGCTTTTAGTTGAGCAAAAGTTATCCTGAAGCAATGAAGAGGATTCCAACAGTTGAGGCTACATGCATTTTCCCTTCGCAGACTTCCTTCCTGCAGAGATATTGAAGACAGAATAGTTGAAACTGTGGAGTTAGAACACTAAAATGGAAGGAGTCATAGGTGTCCATACCAAAGGCAACCAGGCTAAGGAGGATTAACAGAGCACTATTAAATAGAGATTTAATTCAATTCAACAGCATCTGAACACCTACAGAGTGCCAGGAACTCTGCTGGGTGCTCAATTAACAAAATGAGTGTGTTGATTCCTTGCCCTAAATGACAGAAAGCAAGTAGGTTAAGGTGCCTTTGATGAGCACACACAGAAGGGTATACTTGAAACAGACACAGTGGAGGGAGTGACTTACACTAGGGATGGGGGGGCATTCGGGAATGCCGCCTGCAGGAGGGAACCTCCAAGTGAGTCACTAGATTAGAAGATCTCGTAAGATTCCAACACAAAAAAAGGATGTGAGGGATTTAGAGAGATATGTCCAGTTTGTGTTCTGAAAGCCTTATGCTGGTAACAATGTGAAAGACAGGTGAAAGGTGCCAGGACAAGACAGTAAATGGTAAGAAAGAGAACGAGTAGGTGGTAAGAAACAAGAGTTCAAATAGGACTACTGCAGTAACCTCAGCAAGGCTTCCGACTAAGGCAGGGACAGTAGGAATGGAGCAGAAAAGACAGAACTGAGGCTGTTCAGGGTGGAATTGATAGGGCTTCATGACAGTATTCGTGGGCTTCCCTTGTGGCTCAGCTGGTAAAGAATCTGCCTGCAATGCGGGAGACCTGGATTCAATCCCTGGGTTGGGAAGATCCCCTGGAGAAGGGAAAGGCTACCCACTCCAGTGATCTGGCCTGGAGAATTCCACAGACTGTATAGTCCATGGGGTCACAAAGAGTCGGACACGACTGAGCAACTTTCACTTTCATGACTGGTTGGGTTGTGGGTGTGGCCACAGAAGCATCAGCATCACTTAAAGCCCCAGCCTTTGGATCTTAGTCATATGTAATATAACCAAGCTCACATTTCTGTGAAAGAGAACAGTGGGCTTATCTGTATGTGTCAACTCAAAAAAATCCTTTTAAAAAAAGGATAGGGGAAGAGAATGGAACCTCTTGCCACTTTCAAGACTGAGCAATAAATGTGTGTGTACCCCCCACCCCAAATTTGATAAGACTTAAGAAGAAAGTACCTTTTGCCTGATTTTGTAAACATAATCATTTCATTTACAGAGATGCAAGAATGCAAAGATGTAGATGTCATCAGTGAACATGTTAGCTTCTTAACCCCCTACCTATACAAAAAACTTACCGAGAACATGTTTTAGAAACTTGCTATTAGAAGGACTCAAACAGATTTTTTTTTAAAGAAATAAATTCCAAATGTTGCATAGATGGTATCTAATATTGTATATTCTTTGCTTTCAAACCATATTCCTTTCACTGTCTTTGACAATGTCATTTTCTCCCTGGAAATGCCAGCTGAAAAGTAAGAGAAGTGAAAAAATATTGACTATTCAGCCAGAATTCTGGATTGATGCCCATGGAGGCAATAATAATGAAAAATGGAATGACTAACCCTGATTTCTTACTATGTGCCAGGCACTGTGCTAAGCATTTTATATACATTAACTCGTTCAATTTTCAGCATCATCCTATGAGTCTGTTACACTAAAAACTTAACTATATTATAACCTCTTCTATTATAACCATTTTACTGATAAAGATACTGAAAGTTACAGTAGTAAATAATTTGACCCAGGGATAAGGGAAATCATAGCCTGGTTCAAATCAAGGTTTGTTGGACCCCAGAATTCACTTTCTTAACCACTGAATAATACTACTTTGAGAAACAGCTGGAATCCCTTTGAAGCTTTCCTTTTGAAAATCAAAACTTATATTATCTCTTTCCCTGAGTTACACATTCTTTAAATAGTGCCAACAGTCTCTATGTATCTGATGTCATTACAAAAGAATTTGACATTTATAGACTTCCTTTGGCATGACATAACTAGTTATTATTTTTTGTCATTCTTCTCCTTTGACCTTTTTCTTCTCCAGTATAAACTTGTGCAGAGAATGTTAGAACAAGGCTCTAATCCTGGGTGCCCACTTATTGTGACTATAATAAGTGAGCCTGAATCCACATCACTGCTGGGCTTTGACCCAGTCATAGAATGATAGCTCCTACATACTGAGAATTTCCAGTGTTCCCAGTGTCACATAAACCCCCTTAGAGCAATGCAGTAAGGGAGTACTAGAATTAGCCCCATTTTGCAGATGATGAAACTAAGGCTTTCAAAGGTCATGCAGCTAATAAGTAGTAGACTGTGGATTAGAACCCACACCTCTTGACTCCAGAAATTATGCTGAGTGCCATAAGATCACCTTGTTCATCTCCGTGGTGATAAGGGCTCCTGATACCAGCTTCACTCTGGTTTTGTGATGATCAGAAGGATACTATGATGCGAGTTCCCTGATTTAGTTGAAGGGAAACTAATAAATGCTTTAAAGTACCTAATAATTAATACCTATCACATACATAATGAATATTATTTGCCAATTATGTGTTAGGTATCTGTAATATTTACCACAACCCTACAAGGCAGCTATTATTGTTCCCATCGTATATGAGTGTGAGAGCTGTGTGTCAAAGAGGTTAGCTAACTTGCCCAAGCTCTCATGGCTGGTGAGTGGCAGAGCCAGTTTTCAAGTCAAAGTCTGTGGGGTCCACAGTACAAATGATGGGGCTGTCATGCTGTATCATTGCATGCTTTTCTCCATCCCTTTGGGAAAAAGGAAGAACATTATGACAAAGTATCAGTGTTTAAAGTTAACTTAGGACTGTTGCGATTTTTAATTACACAATTAAAAGGTCACATAAATGTCCAGGAAATCTTTTTTTTTTTTTTAACCACACTGTTTGGGGTTAATTCTCTTGCCTGGGCGGCTCACTGCTTTTCTTTAAAAATCCTTTCCAGAAACCTGCTTGTTCTCTCCTGTTCTCTTCCCCTCCCCAACCTACCTCAGCAGGGAAGGAGCAGAACAGCTCTTCCTGGTCCCATTTTTCTTGTTTGATCATCCAGAGCATGTAAATTACAGTGAAATATGGCCTGAGTCAGCTTCTCACAGGACAGAAATCAGTAACCATTGATATTGCTAAGCAACACCGCAGAGGAGCAAGACTGCAAATTAGGTGACAAATTTATAAGAAGTTGGAGTGTCTGGGGACTCTCTTGGGTGTTTCATTATGAACCATCTGGATGATCCACAGTAATGACCACACATTATTGTTCACTGTTCAAGGATGATAATTCCCATATAATTATATGGCACCTCCATGTGTGATCCTCACCTACCTTTCAGAATCTTTCACTGTGTTTTTCACAATCCAGATATTTCCCTGAAAAATAATTGGGAACAGTTACACCTAACGGACAATGTTCATTCCTCTCCTAAATAAGATTTTTTTTAATTACTCTTTTGACTCATGTGGTGGCATAGCTAGATGGCAAGAATGTGCAAAAAAAAAAAAAAAGAGTGTGTTAGTCATGGCATACTAGCATTTCCATTGGCCTGACGTGGACTTAGCCTTGGTGTCCCAGAGAAGCCTGAGGTGATGAGACTCGTAGTCTGCTCCTAAGTCAGAGATAAGCACACGGTGGTACTACACCAAGGGAGATAGCTAAGCCTCAAGGGAAATGAGGAAGGGAACCAAAGCCTTTGGCTTTTCCAGAAGGGTAGCTGAGCAAGGACCCCTCCCTGGTCTCACTTGTTCATTCATTCACTCATTCACTAATATTTATAAGAAAATTGGACTCACCATCCTGATTTTAAACCAAGCCCAGAGTGGTTTGCTTTTTTTAAATTTGGAATTGGTTACCAACATTTAAGGTACTTCCCTGGTGGCTCAGATGGTAAAAAAAAAAAACTGCAGTGTGGGAGACCTAGGTTTGATACCAGGGTCAGGAAGATCCCCTGGAGAAGGGAATGACAACCCATTCCAGTATTTTTGCCTGGAGAATTCCATGGACAGAGGAGCCTGGCAGGCTCCAGTCCATGGGATCACAAAGAGTCGGACACAACTGAACTACTAACACACACACACACGCACTCCAACATTTAAAAGTCAGGAATTTTCACATAAAAGTCCAGATATCTGGCTTCCCTGGAATAATCAGATCTCTTAACACTGTCCCAGCCTTTCCTCATGGAGTGGGAGCTAAGAGGCTGTCACCCCTTTAGGCATTCACTGGCCACTTTTCCACAGTCCCTACCGCTCCCTATGTTGGCCTCGGTCCACTGTCCTCACCCACACACCTGGCCCCTGTGGTTCATGGGTGCTTTATCACTGGGCCAGCTGCTGGGGATCTTTGTGATCCCTAATTTGGCCACCAATGTAGTATCAGTAGTTCTAAGGGACTGGGGCCTCAGAATGATATCAGCCGATTGACATCAACAAGGAAATACATGTAGAAAGTAAGGGAGACCAAAACAAGAACAAAGCAAAACAAGTGTGTCTGGGTTTGCTGGAAGCTTGAAAAGGAAGAGTGAGTTTTTTATGAAGGGGCTGGATTCAGAGGGTGTGAAAATCAGGTGATAAATGTCTAAGAGGCAGTGATGTATGTAAGGACATAAATCCGACTTGACACTCAGTAGCTGAGGGAAGGTTACTTACAAGTTCAGCCTTTTATTTTCATTTGCAAACGTACTGGCTTGCTTCCAAAAGCCTAAGTGAGAGATTTTAATCCCATAGAAGAAAAAGAAGCACTCGTTAGCATAGATTTGCAAGAGCTGAATATGAGAACTCCATAGGACGAAATCACCTCTGTTTACACCTTGTGTATGACATAGATATGTTACCACATGTTGGGTAGAGTGTCCCCAGGCAACTGTGTTCTCAGTTAGGAGGCTCCCAGGGAAGTTTAACACACAAACACTATTCCCCTACAGATTGCTAAGCAGAACTTGTGCAGTGAGTCAGTGCTCTGAAAGCTTTTTTTGAGTGAGAATTTGAATTTGAAGGTTAAAATATTCCTTTTATTCTGACTTGAGTCTGAAGTGAGAATATGGTTGTTTCCTCATTTAACCTCCATCTCTTAAGGGTTTTTTTTTTTTGACTTAAGAAAAGTACTTGCCTTGACAAGAACAATTGTTATAAAGGAGTGATGACCAAAGAAAGCCTTTTAATGGAAAGCAATTAATTTTGGTGGACCATACAGCCCTTTTTTAGGTAAATCAAACAAAAAGCTTTCAATTGGGCTGACTTAGAAATATCTTTTAGCTCGGAATACATATTGATTTTGACAAAAAATTTTCACACAGGAAGAGAAGAGAAACAAAGTCAACCCAAATCAAGCACTGTAAGGAACTTTAAAAAATTGTATGGATCTACAAATATAAATGTTATGTTTGTAGGGAGTGGATGGGAAATGACAAATACATAACTCCCATACTATTTATTCACAAAACTTCAATAATGAAAATAAATTCACAAATTAAAAAAAAAAAGAAAACACCTTAGACTAAAATGTTAATACTACCAAACATGGTTCTGGAAGTTAGCCAGGGCAGCCTTTCATTAAACTGAAAGTTTTCCTTTTGACATTCTTCCTTGTGTTTAAGGAAAGGCACCTGGGGAAGGAGGGCTGTGGGGTCTTGACTTGCACATTTCAAGTTTTGACACTGACATTGGTGCCCACCCACAGAGATAATGAGAGTCTGATAAGATTTAGCAACTTCATGCCGGGCTGAAATAGAGGTTCCCGTTGGAACTTTGGCAGACAAGGAAGAGAGATGTCCATCGGCAGACGAATGGATAAGAAAGCTGTGGTACATATACACAGTGGAATATTACTCAGCCATTAAAAAGAATACATTTGAATCAGTTCTAATGAGGTGGATGAAACTGGAGCCTATTATACAGAGTGAAATAAGTAAGAAAGAAGAACATCAATACAGTATACTAATGCATGTATATGGAATTTAGAAAGATAGTAACGATGACCCTATGTGCAAGACAGCAAAAGAGACACACAGATGTACAGAACAGTCTTTTGGACTCTGTGGGGGCGAGGGTGGGATGATTTGAGAGAATAGCATTGTTCAGTTCAGTTCAGTCGCTCAGTCATGTCCGACTCTTTGAGACCCCATGAACTGCAGCACGCCAGGCCTCCCTGTCTATCACCAACTCCCGGAGTTTACCCAAACTCATGTCCATTGAATCAGTGATGCCATCCAACCATCTCATCCTCTGTCATCCCCTTCTCCTCTTGCCCTCAATCTTACCCAACATCGGGGTCTTTTCAAATGAGTCAGCTCTTTGCATCAGGTGGCCAAAGTATTGGAATTTCAGCTTAAACATCAGTCCTTCCAATGAACACCCAGGATTGATCTTTAGGATGGACTGGCTGGATCTCCTTGCAGGCCAAGGGACTCTTAAGAGTCTTCTCCAACACCACAGTTAAAAATCATCAATTCTTCTGCACTCAGCTTTCTTTATAGTCCAACTCTAACATCCATACATGACTACTGGAAAAATTATGGTCCGCCTTGACTAGACGGACCTTTGTTGACATTATGTATATTATCATATGTGAAACAGATCGCCAGTCCAGGTTCGATGCATGAGACAGGGTGCTCAGGGCTGGTGCACTGGGATGACCCTGAGGGATGGGATAAGGAGGGAGGTGGGAGAGGGGTTCAGGATGGGGAATACATCTACACCCATGGCTGATTCATGTCAATATATGGCAAAAACCACTACAATATTGTAAAGTAATTAGCCTCCCAAAAATCAAGTAATGGATTAACTATCAAGTGTCTGAAACATTTTCCTTTAAGCACCAAATTTAACATTCACTTTAACATAGGCATTTTTTTTCTAAAATTGATGGCAGTATTCTATGCCTTTATGGAAAGAATTTCTTAATGGAAATTATTTTTAATGCTTAAGGATATGATGATGAATGTTATTGCATTCTTTTAAATATAAAATCTTTAAAATTACTGAAGTACATAAAATTATCTACTTCTACACTTAAAGGCCCTAATTTGCAATTTTTGTACTAGTTTTTCAGAATCTCTGGCATCTTGTTCACTGAAACGATACCAAAGTAACTTTCTTTTGTAATTGAGAATTAGTATCTAGCAGTCATTAATACTACATAAGCCTTGCCTCAGAAAAGTTGGGTTTGAGTATAGGGTATTTCATGGAACTCGGTTAAATCAATAACCTGATGATCCCTCAGTTGTGACAATAAGATCTAACCTAGAGTATCATACTCTAGGTTAATTAAAATAGAGGTTTAATTAAACTAGAGCATGCGGAGCTGCTTGAGTACTAATAAACAGTCAATAAATGCAAAAAAGGAAGAGAGGTACCAATTATTAAGGATACCTGTGCCACGTGACACAAAGTGCATTATAGATATGTTCTTATCTGATCCTCCAAAAACCCTCCTGAAAATAGGTATTTATTGTTCTTGTCCCTATTTTACTGAAGAAGAGACTAAGGTGCAGAGAAGATCACCAGCTCATAAGTCATAGAACCAAGCTTTGAATTAGCTATCTTAACTGTCTCAGAAGCCCTCTGTTTTTTTAGTTTATTTTACTGAGGTATAGTTGATTTACAGCGTTGTGTCAGTTTTACTGTACAGCAAAATAATTCAGTTACACATATATAAATTATTTTTCATATTCTTTTCCACTATGGTTTATCACAGGATATTGAGTATAGTCCCCTGTGCTATACACATAGGACCTTGTTGTTTATCCATTCTAGGTATAATAGCTTGCATCTGCTAATCCCAAACTACCCTTCCCCTACCCCCCTTAACCTTGATAGTGATATTATGGGATCAGCAGTCCAGAAGCCTTAAGTATCAGTGTCTGCCGTCCTGACTTCAGCAAGTCCAGGGAAGTTCAACAAACCAAAGTACTGTTATTTGGGAGCTGTGCATTTATATGCTTTGATTAAGAAATATAAGGAGCGCATGTGATACACAAAAAGCACTGTTCTAGTTGGGAGGGATCCAAAGAGGAATACAGTCTCAGTCTCCAAGATATGGACATCCTAACTGGAGAGACAGACTGCAAATATTACAGGGAAGAGTGCATAGGTCCCAAGCTGGAACACTGGGGATCAGAAGGATGAAGGGTCTGCTTTTCACATCCTGTTCGCATGGTTATGGTCCATGTTTTGACACTCTTCGCAGATTTGAGAGTAGAAGAGGAGGAGGATGGAGAAATTTCTTTTAAATTCTAGCTCAAAGGGAAGAATATCTTTTATTGTTGGACACCGATTAGCTATTTTAAACTTCTGTAAATACTGTTGAGTTAGTTTCAACAAACCTGTGTAAAATAGCAAGTTTTCTTAAGGGTTCTGCTCCATATGCCATGGGTTCTCTTTCACTCTTCTTGGTGGTGCTTGCAATAATGAAGCTGCTTATTATTGATTGCTTAGTGGGTATTATTATCTCACCTACTCTTCACCACAGCTTTGTGAGATAGATATTAATACAAGCATGCCCTTTTATAGCTGAGGACACCAAGACTCAGAAAGGCAAAGCAATTTGCTCAAAGTCACACAGCTAAAAAGTGGCAGATCTTGGGTTCAAACCTGGACCCTGGCTTCAAAGCCTGTGTTCTTAACTTCTTTTAGCTACTGAAAATAATCCTTTCCTGGATGTGATGTAATCTGATATCTGCATACTTCCTTAATAGGTATTAGACAACTTTACCAAGGAACTAATCTCTGTGTTAAGAAAATCTAAAATCTAAATTTTAGATCTACAAATTCAGTGTCAAAAATAAAGCAGCTCTTTGATTTAAGAAAACACACATTATTTTTTCCATCAACCAACACTTAATGAATGTTGCTTTCACTGATTTCTCTACCTCTGCTCTTTATTCTAACAAAATGAATTCAGCATAGATTTTTCTGTTGACTTTCTGTTTTATATGTCAGAATTTTGAGGCCTGGAAGGTGCTGCTCCTATCTGGGGAAATTTGTTGAGAAAGTGGTTGAAAATGCCAGAGGTTCCAAAAGTGGAACTGAGAAGGTCAATGTTGGAAGGAGAAATCTGTGTCCATACCCTTTTTAAGAAAGGAAGAAATTAGGGGCCAAAAAGCACTAGTTCTTGGTTGCAGATCCGTTGAGACTGAAGATCTTTTCCTTGACTTATCAACCAAGATGGCGGACAAGAATTCAGAGGTACGTTAAAGCCAGGTGATGACCTTGCTGGAAGGCCTGAGAGGCAGTGGGCAGAGGAATATCAGTAGATTCAGGCTCTCCTAGAGCCCCAGGAGCTTGGACGCCCATGGATCCACCTGCCCAAATGGTGACCAATCATGCCATGTTAGGCAGCTGATCAGCTCATAGGCTCGTCTCAAACACCAGCCACTGGGTTCCAGACTTCTTCTTAGAGAAATCTTATAGAGAAGAGGCACTGGATGGTAATCAGGATGATCTTCACTACTGATTCATCCCTTTTCCTCGTGCTCAGTTGACATAATGGAAGTTATTCAATGGTATTAAACAGCCCCCTCTTGATCCCCCTCCCTCCTCCCTCCTATCCCAAGAAATTCAGCTTGGATTGGGACCACTTTGAATCCTAATCCAATGGTGCTAAAGTTGCCATGGCTACTGTCCATGGGGAGTGTGCTGACGGGAGCCCATTGCCGCTTGCAGGTGAGTTTTCATTCATGCCTCTCAGGCCGCTTTCCATGAGGTGTCCATGGGCTGTGGGACGCTAGCTGGGTGCAAATGTGCTCCAACTTATGGATGCGCACGTGTCTGTCCTAGTCACATGTCGCACCCCTCTTCCTGCACCTTCTGAGCCCCTGGTTCAAGGAAGGGAGGCGCTGGCTGTTGGAGATACTGTCCCACCAGCCCCAGGAGACCACCCTGACCATTTGGAAGAACTGAGGTGCCGAGTTCACTGTCTCACTATCCCATTGAGGTCAACGATAAAAACTCTATTCCAACAGGCTGGTCCGTGTACCTTTTTTTAAGTAAGCACCAAACATGATTCTCTTCACTTGGGCAAATACTGTTGCCTTGCCCACCTTCTTCACTGTGCTTCAAGTCACTCCATCACCTGTTGTCATTCAGCCTTTCACTGCTCTGATTCCTTCTCTTCTACCACCTTTAGCCTCCTTTTTGGTATATCCTGTCCAGGTCTTGTCCCCCTGCCCCAGTACTCATCTAAGGAAGTAGCTAAGGAACAATCTAGGAATCGCCACAGCAGCAAGAATGTGTGAGTTTTGTCAGCCACCCCTGGATCCAGTTTTGACCATGTTGGTATTAATTTAATAAATTAATCAAAGAATATGATTGTATGTGTTTATACCTGGCTCCATGAGAGAGGAGGTAAAGACTTAATCACATCTGTCTCTAGCAGATGTTTGAAAGTTTGGGACTGATACATGAAGACCGGTGTGTGTGTGTACAGAGAGGTAGCATCTCAAAAGGCAAAAATGCAGTAGTGTATCTCCACTGTGTAGAAATATGGTTTCGACCCAACTTTGCAAACATGAACTCCACATTCTGTTTCCTTGGCAAAGAAAGAGAATGCCAGCTGCTTATTCGCCTGCTTTACCTCAGGGAAAGAGTGGAGGTTACAAAAAAATTAGTTGGCTGGTATAATTCATCAGCTTACTGCAGGATTATACATACACATCACACCACTCACACACAAGGCACAGATTATGTGTAAAGCCACCATGAACATGTGTTTAATATTTACGAAGGAATTTAGATCACCTTAAAATCCCAGACTTTGGCAGTATCACTTGTATAATAGACTACTGTTCTTAAAATGGCAGGAAAAAAAAATGTTTTTTTAACTGAAGGCAATCCCTAGAAGTCAATTTTTTTAAAAGCCTTCTTGTTTGGATGCAAAATTCAATTTCTTATTGAAGCACTTGCATCCTTTGTCATGGGTCTAACAAAATCCAGAATAGTTAGGCTTTTGCAGAAACGTAAAAATGAGGTGATTTTTCTCCCCAAGGCATAATTTTGTATTAGTGTGTTAAAATAGCTTTAGGTAAAATTTTAGGCACATGGAAAAAGAATGTGTATAATATATACTATAAAGAGAAGAATATTTACTATTGTGTTTTAAACTAGAGCCTTATCTTGTACACAGAACCCATCAGTTATTAGTCCATTCATATGGGAGTTTTTAGCAGCCCACCAAGTTAATGAGCCATGGAAGCATTCCACAGAATCACAGGAGTATCTCACATCTCATTAATATCTCTTAAGTTTATTGGGAGAGTGTTGTGATGACCAGGAAAATATTTTTAACCTGCTCAAAATGTTGCTTCAAACAATCTGGAATTTTCAGATGGACAGGAATGAAAGTTTCTGTTTTAGAACTGAAGGAAGAAAACAGAAATGGTGTGTCCCCACCTCTTCTGTCCCCCTCCCCAAGATGCCGCTTCTACCAGCTGACTCAGACGAGCTTGCTTTCGGCCAGCAGTTTCCATCGCAGCCGAGGCCTTTCCTGAGCTGCATCCGGGAGGTTGCCTCCTGGCCCCTGCAGGCTACGTGGCGGCAGGTGATGCCCTGAGCATGGAGTTGTGGCTGCTCTGGGCCACCTGTCCTTCCCTGGGAGCATGCCTCCCACTTCCTCCTGAAGTCTTTTGCACCTTTCCCAGCCCTTCCAAGCATGTTGCACCCATGGTATTCAGTGCTTTTTGCCTGTAATATGAGATTAGAAATGAAAGGGAAGTTTAGAACATAGTTTTTCGTTTGGGGTTTTTCCCAGGTAGCCTTCCTTCCTTATTAACCTCTAGGAAGTAGTTCTGTTGGAGAAAAGCTATGAAATGAACTTCTGGGACTGCTGTTTCCTGGCAAGGAGTGCCAGCATCTACACACCCCAGTGGGTCTCTAGAAACCTCGGAAGGGTCTCTGGTCCAGCCCTTCCTCTTGGCATATCATCTCTAAAAATGACAGGGCAAGGCTGGACCTGCCGTGAAGATATCTTCGCCAAGTGTTCTGTTTCATCAGATGTTAAAATAACTGTGTCCTGTTCTGTAATGCAGGGCACGTCCTACCCCTAGTGGGATAATATATTTTAAGTGATTTCTGAAAATGGGCCGTGAAAGCCGTCTGCCACATGGCCCATGTTTGCACATCTCTATATAGTTACGATTGCGGAATTTGACAGTATAACTCTGAATCTGATTAATTAAGAATGTGTAAAAAACAAAGTTCTTGCATTACAGCTCGTTCCTTATCTTTGTGTCTTTTACTGTGATGTTGTAGAACTTGGATCATATGGAAAACTAAAATATTATGACACAATGACTGAAGAAGGTAAGAATGATTTTAGAATTGTATTCATTGGCTTTTTTTTTTTTAATTTATGGTGTCTGTGGCTTGCCCATTTTTTTAGTCTTTATTTTCCCCCTCTTTGCATGACTTCAGTGACATTGTGTGATTTATAATTCTTTCTGCATTTTCGTCTAGTTGCTGCCATTGTGTTGATTTGGAATTGGAGACATGCAATACCATGGGTGATCATGTTATTCCATTCAAACGATCCAAACCATCTCAGTCGTGTAACACACTCAGTGAAATGGTGTCAGCAATGTAAACACAAGCCCACACCCATTGGATCACCGTTAGTTCCTCCACATGCTTACAACATAGAAAAATACATCAGACTGACACTTCCTTTTAATATGCCCCTAATTTGGGGGTGGGGGGAGATATGTATCTTCTGGTGATATTCTGATTTATGCAAAGGAATGAGCAATCTAAAGGAATCCCTAGATTCGAAATGGAGACCTGTTTCTGATGCAGAGGACTGTAGGCCCCTGTCCTTTTCTCCCACAACCCATGCTAACTCATCTGAGAGAGGCCAGGGTCATTGTTCCAGCCAGTGGGGCTGTATATATTGGAGTTCACACCGTGTGAGATTGGACGTATCGTTTTGAGCATTTCCCCTGAGTAAATGAAGTCTGGCAGAGATTTATTTTTCAGTGCATCTACAATTCCAGACACTGTCCCAGGGCACAGTCTTCCCCAAGTCAGTGACTTTTCTGAAATAAGTGCACCGTGGAACAGCAACTTAAAATTTGTGCCTTCTGGTAAAAGGAGTTGTCCTCTTGTCCTAATCCCACACATACCTCCACTTTTTGACTAATAAATGATATTTGTAAGTTATGAAAACATTTGGAGTTTTCACATGCTTTTTTCACTGATACTGACAAGAGAGCTAAAGGTACCCTAGGAAGGGGATCAGTTCATTTTGTCCTTCAACATGAGAGAAACTCCCCAGAGTGTTGCATATCTTGTTTTCAGCTTCTAGTATTTCTGAGTTGCCTTAGTTTGCCAAAGGTCTCCTAGTTGCTCTGCATGCAGGAGGCAGAATGTCAGACAGCCCTCGATAAGAGGAAGGCCCTTCTCAGCCCCTCCCCACTCTGGCTTCTGCAAAGCTCTGGGGTCCTTCTTTACTTTTATCTCTGTGCTGTCAGTTAACCATGGTGGTGTTTTCTAAAGCAGCGGGCCACAGTTAGAATCTCAGACTGGGCTCTACTGTAACCCAAGGCCCTCCCAACAACGTGGGGGAAGTGCAGATCCTTGGGCAGAAAGCCCTAAAGGCAGAAAGCTACCTACCAGCGTATCCTACCACCATGGGGACAGAAAGAGTAGTCCCTGCCTTAAAGGAAGGCTCCTGTCCCAGCTGTTATTTTCAGTCCATGTCTTCACACCACTTTGATTTTGCTTGATGATTGGCTTGGGAAGCCAAAACTTTGGGGCTCACTGACTTTATAATTTAATTGCTTTTCCAGGCATCTCACAGCCCTCAGTCTAAACTTCATAGCTTGAGTGGCCAGTGGGTTTGCTACCTTCTACCTGAGTAGTCACAACCCCTCACTCTTTCTCATCCCTCCATCCTGTCCTCTGCCTTCCGCCCTTAGCTGCTTCTGGCTTCTTGTTGCTTCTATTGACCTGTTTCTCCCTTACCCTTCCTTTCCTTCCTCTTCCCACATCTATGGGAGCAAATTGCCATTGGAGCGCTCCCTTTCTCTTCTTCCCCACACCAGAAAATTCAACATCACATGAAGATGCAAAAGTGCCGCTTCTGATCTGATGATACCAATTGATATCGAACAGCCGGGCTTTCTAAGCAGGCAAACAGAGTCAAAATAATGTCTAGCATGAGAAGCATGACCGGCCCGTAGCAAAACTGTAAAATTGTGTTTGGGGACCTTCCTGGGTCACCTTTAAGATTCCTTATCCTTCCCTGGACTGCCCATCCCTTCATGCATATCCCTTTGTGTCCCATTCTTAGCTGAAAATTCATCCCAGTTACAGTGATAGCTAAAGGTAGCTAAGGGAGCATTTTTAAAGTAAATTCTATGAAATAGTACTATCAGATCATGTCATTAGGGATTTTGCAGCCATCCGGGGGAAAAAAAGAAAGCAAGCTTGATTTTGTTATTAAGTAAGCGGGAGAGCTTCTGAATTAAGCTAAATAGATTTCTTTACCATGTGACTTGTCAGAGCCTTCCTTCCATGTGCACCTGCGCACTGTAGCATATAATAATAAATCGTATAGAGGGATGGAGGCTTCCCTGGTGGCTCAGTGGTAAAGGATCCGCCTGCAACGCAGGAGTCATGGGTTCAATCCCTGAGTCAGGAAGATCCCCTGGAGAAGGAAATGGCCACCCATTTCCGTATTCTTGCCTGGAGAACTCCATGGACAGAGGAGCCTGGCAGGGTACAGTCCATAAGGTCAGAAAGAGTCGGACACGACTGAAGCAAGTTAGCATGCACGCAGAGGGATAGAGTTTGCCGTATTGCCCAGACTTTTTTGGTCAGAGAAACCATTCTTCCATGGAGCCTCTTGTGGGACTCTTTTAGAAATGCTGGTTAAGGCATTATCCTTTATCTAGAATAGTAACCTTTGAAAGACTCACAAGTTTTCCAAACACATAGCAATCCCTCTCTGCCACTCATGGAAAGGATGACTGGAGCAGCGGGTGGGGGCGGGGTGGGTCTCCATCCAGTCACCTCATATTACATCCTTTTGGCAGCTGCCTCCACGACAAGCCAGGCCTGGCTTAAACCTAATTCTGGGATTCCATCTAAAAGACTCAAGGCCAGTTCAGTAACCTCAGATCTGGCAACAGCCATGCATGACTTTCAAATTCCTCCTCTCACTGAAAATAATAATAATAACTGTGACTTATAGCATCTCCATGTTACACAACTTAAGGAAGTATGATAAAGATGAAGATGTTATGGGCAATAGGGGACTAGTTTAGCCTTCAAGAAATAGCGCTCTCCATTTGAGCATTTCTTTTCACAATTTTAGAAATGTGACTAGCCCTTGACACGGCTTTATTATACTTGCCCATGTGACCAGTCATTATTTGTAACTGTTTCTGGAGATTTCTCTGGATGTTGTGTGAAGTAAGCTACTTGCAATGAGGCCTGCTTTTTTCCCCTAAAGTGGATTAAGTGGAAAGATGAATTACATATGCCACCCCCATCCTAAGAAAAATTGCGTGATGATCTACTAAGTATAGAGAATTGTCTTGCACGTATTCAGTCTGTTATTTTAAGCACCTGCTTTATGCAAGTTATTCTGCTAGGTCTTCGTTGAAGTACAAGATTAAAAGGTGGACAGTTTGCCCCCATGGAACTTACAGATGGGGAAGAAATAAAACACTGAGTTTTAATAATCACTGAGGCACCAGGAAGAGAGTGGTAAGTCCCATAGGTATTCAGAAAAAAGATAACAGGCTACAGGAAGGGGAAAGATTGCTTTCAAGGGTGGGGGATGGGGAAGGAGAGGATTTTGTGAAGGTGGTCTTTGACCTGGGCCCTAAAAGATCAGTAAATATGGGTTACATTGGGGTAGGAAGACTGGTTCCCACCAGGCCCACCAGGCTGAGGGATGAAAGAAGGGGCCACACCAAGCCTTACTGAGTGCCCCCCACCCGCCAGGCACAATGCTCTGAGGGTAATATATTAATATATATTAAATTTATATATATTAATTTAATCCTTGTAATGATCACAAGGTCGATTTTACTGATGATGAGAAAACCAAAGCCCAAACAAGTATTCTGTTAGATGTGGGAACTTTAAGATTCAGAGAAGCAAAGTGATTGGCTCTGGAACTCAGAGGTAGTAAGTTGCAATGTGGAACCTGAACTCAGGACCACTCACCGCCTTCTCAGCTCCACTGCGGTTGCTCGGCGAGGTGGTATAAGAACTGGACAGTGCAGATTGGCTGCAGTGTAGGAGTAGGAAGAAAGGCTTGATGGAGACCAGATCATGGAAAAGTTGAACCACAGACTAAGGAATGACAGTTATTGACTGAAACATGGCCTCTGTACTTGATTACTAGACATTTAAAATTTTATTTTAGTAAAACAACCTGGGGCTTCCCTGGTGGTCCAGTGGCTAATGCTCCACCCTCTGGGCAGAAGGCCAGGGTTTGATCCCTAGTCAGGGATCTAGATCCCACATGCTACAGCTGAGAGTTTGTATGCTGCAACCAAAGATCCTGCATGCTGCAACTAAATTTTAATATTTAAAAATTTTAAACTTTAATATTTTAAATTTAAATATTAAATTTAATGTTTTTAAATATTTTTTTTAACTGCTTACTCTCAGACACTGGAAAAAATTGTAACATTTTTTGTAAAGTTTGCCCCTCCCCTCAGAGCCCAATTCCTCCCTCCCTTGTCTCAGGTGCCCAGAACCTAAATCAGAACAGCTGCCTGGGCCACACCCAACTTCCTCTCCTACCCTGAACCAGCAGAATTGTATCCACTCACTCATTCATTCCCTCCCTGGAGAAGGAAGTGGCAACCCATTCTTGTATTCTTGCCTGGAGAATTCCATGGACAGAGGAGCCTGGCAGGCTATAGTCCCTATGGTCACAAAGAGTTGGACACAACTGAGCAACTAGACAACAGCATTCATTCTCTAACGTATTTGTTCAGCAACACCCATTCTGGACCAGGCATTAGACTGAGTACAGGGCTCGTGGAGATTAAAGATAGCTCTACTCCTAAAGAATTCACACTCCAGTGGGGAACACAGGCAGCAAGATGAGTAACATGGTGGGCAAACCCAAGGTGCCAAGGAGCCCAGTGGAAATGAGGACGGGATTCTCAAAAGAGGCCATGTCTCCACTCCCTCATTCCTGCTTCCCAAGGTGATGGCTCGCCTACCCTACCAACCACCTGATACTAATGTGTTCACTTGATAATAGCTGAGCATCTGCTCTGAATGAATCATGTTCCTAGACTTGATCTGTAACAAGATGTTTCCAGAGATTCAAGCAAGTGGCTCCAGGGACAGTCTTTTAGTGACCTCAGTTCCCCCTACGTGGGCAGCCATTCCTTTATCTCTTCATGGGATGATACTTAATATTCTTGGAAGGGCAATCTCCAGTTTTTACTTAAGGTAAATAACCCATAGTTTAACAGATAAACATATTCTACAGCACAGGGAAGTGTATTCAGTATCTTATAATAACCTATAATGGAAAAGAATCTGAAAAAGAATACACATATACATATATATATATTCATATATATATAACTGAATCATTTTGCTATATACCTGAAACTAACACAACATTGTAAATCAGCTATACTTGAGTTTAAAAATAAATCAGTAACCCATAGTTTATTTCTCATCTACAGATAACATACCATTATCACTCTGGAAAATCCTCAATAAATTGAACTTGGCTTCCTTTTAAATGAAAATGTAAAAAGTTAGTTCAAAAGAAAGCTTGTGTGATGGAACCGAGGAATTCAAAGAGATGCCTTTCCACCAATGGCAGTATACACAACTACTCATCTCTGCTCTTTGGAGATAAACATTCATAAAGACATGCAGATAAGTAGGTAAACAGAACTCATGACTAAGGACACTTTGCAAATATGCAATGTATTATGTTAAACTCATTGCCATTTAACAGAAGCCATGTCTAGAAAAATAATTTCCCCACTATTTAAAAAGTCAATCTTTGTTCATTTGTATAAATGAACAAAGACAAGTTTGTTTTAATATCAAGGGTAAGAATAATAATGATCTTTTCCTTATTGAAATTAAGGCTAGTTTCATGGCAACCAATAACCCCTTTACTAAGCTAAGAAACTAATAATGTCTTATATGAATCATGGGTTCCTCAGTTAATCGTGTGGCTGAGTTTTGAAAATTTCAAAGAAACAGAAGCACCCGAAGATTACATAGTCTAGCCAGTTATTTTACATTCATAACTACAGTAAAATATTTCTGATGGCTCAGAATGTAAAGAATCTGCCCAGGAGACCTGGGTTCAATCCCTCGATTGGGAAGATCCTCTGGAGAAGGGAATGGCAAACCACTCCAGTATTCTTGCATGGAGAATTCTATAGATGGATAAGCCTGGTGGGCTGCAGTCCATGGGGTCACAAAGAGTCAGACACGACTGAGCAACTAACACTTTAGCACAGATTCCAGTTCTTTTTCAAAAAGAAATTGAATTTTGTAATACTGTTCATTGGTATTTTCCATTGCCCAAAAGATATCCTCTGAAAATGTAATCCTAAAACGGGTACTTGGTGCTATCTGTGGCCTTCACATTATATTTTAATCCTGGCTTTGAACTGGTGAGACTGTGTTATATACTCTGATATATTAAGCAGGATAGGTTCAACTCTAGCAGAAAATCCAAATTAACAGGACTTAAGTCAGATAGAAGTGTATCTTTCATGAGTAAAAGAGGTCCAGAGGCAAGCTGTACATGGCTGATATGGAAGCTTCACAATAATCCAAGACCCAAACTCCTTCATCCTTCTGCTCCACCATCTTAATATATGACTTTCAACCTCAAGGGCACCTCATGTCCAAGGTGGCTGCCACTACAGCTCCACCATCACATCTGTGTTTCAAGAAGTCTTGTGCGTGCTCAGTTGTGTCCGACTCCTTGCGACCCCGTGGACTGTAGCCTGCCAGGTGCCACTGCACTGTCCATGGGATTTTCCAGGCAAGAATACTGGACTGGGTTACCATTTTCTCCTCCCAAAATTATTTTCCCCAGCTATTTTGTCTTCTTTTTAAGGAGGCTTCCTTTTAGACCTTCCAAGTAAAATCTGTACAAAACTCCACTACTTTCCTACATCTAGTTCAAGGATGGAGAAGGAAATGGCAACCCACTCCAGTATTCTTGCCTGGAGAATCCTAGGGACAGAGGAACCTGGTGGGCTGCCATCTATGGGGTCGCACAGAGTCGGACACGATTAAAGCGACTTAGCAGCAGCAGTAGTTCAAGGAAGCTTGGAAATGTAGTATGTCAAGCTGGGTGACTTACTGTCCCCAATAATTTAGATGGTATGTCACTAGGAAATGAAAAAGGAAGATATTAATAGGCAACTTGCAATCTCTCCATAACAGAGAAACATTGCTTTCATAAAACTGTGTGCTGATGGGGAAGACTGAAACCAGAGTAAGCTCTGGAGTGAGATTGAGAACTCATGCTAATATAGTCAAAGGTCTGTCTAGTCAAAGCTATGGTTTTTCCAGTAGTCATGTAGGGATGTGAGCATTGGACCATAAAGAAGGCCAAATGCCAAAGAATTGATGCTTTCAAACTGTGGTGCTGGAGAAGACTCTTGAGAGTCCCTTGGACTGCAAGGAGATCAAACCAGTCAATCCTAAAGGAAATCAACCCTGAAAACTCATTGGAAGGACTGATGCTGAAGCTCCAATACTTTGGCCTCCTGATGCAAAGGACTGACTCATTGGCAAAGACCCTGATGCTGGAAAAGATTGAGGGCAGAAGGAGAAGGGGGTGACAGAGGATAAGATGGTTGGATGACATCATGGACTCAATGGACATGAGTTTGAGCAAACTCTGGGAGATGGTGAAGGACATGGAAGCCTGCGTAGCGCAGTTCATGGGATCACAAGAAGTCAGACACGACTGAATGACTGAACAACAACAATTGGAGATATGGATAAAGTGGATTTGGAGTCTGGAGCTTAGGGGAAAAGTTAGGGTTACAGATGTAAATTTGAAAGTCATAGACTATAAGTCATTTAAAGCTATAGAACTAAATAAGAATACCTAGCTAATCAGTAGAAAAGAGGAGGCCAAGGACTGAGCCCTGGGAACTCTAAGTGTAGCATTTGGGAAGAGGGGAGAATGCACAGCAAAGGAGACTGGGGTAGGCAGAGGATGGGGAGAGAATAGCATCCCAGAAACCAGGTGAAGAACTTGTTCTAAAGGAGGGCTGTAAAAAGGTGATGGCATTAATGAATTGACAGATGAGATCAAAGAACTGCAGCCATGAAATTAAAAGACGCTTACTCCTTGGAAGAAAAGTTATGACCAACCTAGATAGCATATTGAAAAGCAGAGACATTACTTTGCCAACAAAGGTCTGTCTAGTCAAGGCTATGGTTTTTCCAGTGGTCATGTATGGATGTGAGAGTTGGACTGTGAAGAAAGCTGAGTGCCAAATAATTGATGCTTTTGAACTGTGGTGTTGGAGAAGACTCCTGAGAATCCCTTGGACTGCAAGGAGATCCGACCAGTCCATTCTGAAGGAGATCAGCCCTGGGATTTCTTTGGAAGGAATGATGCTAAAGCTGAAACTCCAGTACTTTGGCCACCTCATGCCAAGAGTTGACTCATTGGAAAAGACTCTGATGCTGGGAGAGATTGGGGGCAGGAGGAGAAGGGGATGACAGAGGATGACATGGCTGGATGGCATCACTGACTCGATGGACGTGAGTCTTGAGTGAACTCCGGGAGTTGGTGATGGACAGGGAGGCCTGGCATGCTGCAATTCATGGGGTCACAGAGAATCGGACACGACTGAGCGACTGAACTGAACTGAACTGAAAGATAAGAGTTATGGACAGAATGTGAGATGCTTCAAGTCAGGAGTTTGGACATGGTACTGTTATTGCCAGTGACAAGGTTTAACTGCAGGAGTGGATTGACAAGGTGAGAAAGGGCAGCTGAAAGAGGGTAGGTAAGGGTGGTAAGGAGCCAAGTGTTGCAGGGTTCACCCATGTAAAGTCATCATGGATGGTAACACGAGTAACGGTGGAGATAAAAATAGTGAACTGTGTTCCAGTATCTTCGGGAATGAGGGAAGCATGACTAGGAAGTCAGTTGAGGTAAAAGTGGTAGAGTTTATCGGCCTGGGCTTCAAACAAGGACAGAGAATTCATGTATGAGTAATGAGGAAGGGAGGATGGAATAAGGTAAAGAGCACTTGGAGCAAAATAGTGTCACTTTCAAGAGTCACAGGAGAAAAGGGACCATCAAGAAACAACCACACTCAATAGGAACAAAAAGACAACGTTCACAGAAGTTAAGAATGTATGAAATTTACTGATGGCAGGACTGAGAGATTGAGTCAGACCAGGGATTTTCAGAGCCACTTGGTGATAAGCATCTCAATGGTGATGGATGACCTGGAGGCTTTGCTGAAGAGAACAAGAATGTAGCATGGGATGGCAACAACCTCACCATGTTTTTAAACTTCTTTAGGTTTAAAAATGTTTTAGAGCCTCTTTCTTTGGATTGGTCTCATGGGCAGTTTGCAGTGATGAAGTAAGGTCTGTCTTTCCAGGAGAGAGGAGCTCTGGGGAACCCCATGAGTCCGGCTGGGAGTGGGGAAAGTTGAAGAAGGAGATCAGCCTCCTCAATTCAGGGACAGAGAGTTCAGTCCAGCACAGGAGGACCCTTCCTACAGACATGGCCAAAGATGGAGTGGCCTGCCTCAGACAGCAATCCCCCTTCTCTGGAGAAGCCAAGGACGCTTCTTCAGAAAGAAGTTCAGATAATGGACAATGCCATGGTCAAGACTCTGGCCTGGTGGCCTTTATGAAGTGTGTTGGCAGATGTAATTTGCAAGTCTGCCTTTAAGATATGTCTTTAAGGTGAACCTTCAGAAAACTTGATCTTGCATTTTGGGTACGCTGGCACCAAGATTGTGATAGGTAGGTTCCTGGACCATAGCATCTGAACTAAAACACTTGTGTATTATTTGATCCAGTTCATAGCCAAACTATTAGTGTGGTTAAATACAACAAATAGTCCATTAGTTCCTGTGGAAAGGACCCTTAAAAGAACAACTACCCCCATGAAACCTATATTCTCTTTTAGTTGTAAATCCAAACTTTTGCCACAGTAGAAATTTTAAATTGCAAATTAATTTTAACCATTCTTTTTATTATAAAATCATTACATGCATGCAAAGGTAAAAAGCAAACATTACATAGGAAAGACAGTAAAATGAGTCCCCCTCTTACCCCTCTTACTCCATTCATTCCTTAGAGTTAACCACTTTTATCAGTTTTTTAACATATTCTCTTTTCTTCTATACACTGTTCTATACGTGGCTTTTGTCTATTAATATATCTAAGATATTTCCATATTAGCACTGTTTTACTCTTCCCATTCCTTTTTAGCAGGTTCGGTCAGTCCCCTGTCAATGAATATTTAGGATAGTTCCATTTTTATTCATTTAGTTATTACAATGCTACATGAGCATCTTCTTTGCCCACATAATAAATTCTATTAAATTGAAGATATAAATGTATGTGCTATTTGCTCAGTCACGTCTGACTCTTTGCAACCCCATGGACGGTAGAGCATCAGGCTCCTCTATCCATGGAATTTTTCAGGCAAGAGTACTAGAGTGGGTTGTCATTTCCTACTCCAGGGGCTCGTCCTGCCCCAGGGATCAAACCCGTGTCTCTTTTGTCTCCTGCATTGGCAGGTGGATTCTTTACCACTGGGCCACCTGGGAAGCCCTTTGAAGTATAAACAAACATCTAAAATAAATTTCTGGAAATAAAAATGACAGATCAAAGGACATACACATTTTAAACTTCGAAAAGTAGTGCCAAATTGCCCTCCAAAGGTATTGCATCAATTTACACTCCCACTCACAGTGAAGGGAAAGGGAAGGGAAGTCGCTCAGTCGTGCCCGACTCTGTGTGACCCCATGGACTACCGCCTACCAGGCTCCTCCGTCCATGGGATTTTCCAGGCAAGAGTACTGGAGTGGGGTGCCATTCCCTTCTCCGCACAGTGAAGGCGTGAGCCTTAAACAACAAATTGAAATAAGTCCTTTGAACAGAGATTCAAGCTGACTTCATTACAGAGCAGATGAGCTTTTGCAAGGTAACTAGCTTCTGATTTACTTGTTTGAGAAATCCAAGTTTTTACTAACGTTGAGTGAAATCCAGGGTGGAGTTCTGATGGAAGTCTTTGTCCATTCCAAATGAAGTGACAAGGCTGTTCCTCCCACACAGGATATCCAATTTCCAGCCCAGCATGTATCCTTCTTGCCTCATGATCATTGATATCCCTATAGAAACTCCGAGGTCCCTGCAGGGTGCCTCCCAGCTACCTATGAGGGCAGCTCTGTTATGCACGACACCATTTCCAGCACCATGTTATGCTTCATTCATTCCAGGTTGATGGTTTAAGTCATTCGGTCCAACTTTCCATAACCGGATGATTTTTCTGGGCACTTGAACAGATGCTGTCTGTTAAGGCTGGGCCTTCTCCAAAAGACAAACAGATTTAACTCGCCGGTTATTAACCACATTACTGTTTTAGAGATGTATTCTTACAAGTCCTTCCCTGGGGCTGGATCTCAGGAAGACAGCAGTCTAGTGCGTGTGCATAACTAAACTAACCAACTAGAAACTGGCATCAGATCTGTAGGAAAGATCAAATCAGCTGAGTTGATAAATTCATGGTCTTCCTGAAAACCAGAACCAAGGAAGTCTTCTCATTAGAATACATCCAGCTCTTCAAACTTCATTGCATCTTATTTTCATGATCTAAACCATCAGCAGTAAAAGCAGAAAGATTGGACCTGGCAAGTAAAGGCAGATTTTGCCACATCACATACGTAGAAAATGTTAAGTGGCAGCAGAAGTGAATCATGGATTTTTTTTTTTTTTTTTTGTCTATTTCTGACATCCCCAGAGCTTAAAATGCTAAGTCGCCTTCATCAGTCAAACTTGAATACTGTTATTATAAATTAATAATATAATTTCCCACTTCCATGAAGCCTTCTCTTAAAAAAAAAAAAAAAAGTGGAAATCTGTTATACCAGGAAGTTGGCATGTTCAATTAAGCATGGTAAATTTCTCTTTTGATTAAATCTGAAATGAACTGAATCATCCCGTCTTAGTCATGGGCCACTAAACCTTCAGTCCCATTTAATTAAGAACCCACAGCAGGTCCCGCCACTTCTGTTACAAACCCACATTTCAAATGAGATTGACAGGCACCAATTTACAATGTAAAGTTGAGGATTCCAAAAAAAAAATAGAAGAACACAAGTTAACTGACCATTTGCTGACACATGAGATCCAGGTAACAGGAGAGGATGGGTTTATGTGAAACACTGACTACTACAGAATAAATGTTAGCCAGAGCTAAAATCTGGTTTTTATATATCAATACAAGTCAGAGTAACCTTTCAACACATATTTGTTGAGCACCTACCATTTGCCAACTGCTGTGAACAAATCAAAACTGCCCAAATGAATACATCAGTGTCATAGGCCATTGGCAGAGAGACATACCCAATATATGAGCTTTGACTCCAAAGACCTCTTTTCTACCCCTTAGCTGTAGTGGGGCTGGATGCTGGCAAATCTTGGATCTGAAGCCTGCCTCGGTAAAGCAATTCATTACGCATTTATCTCTTAGATATCCACAGGGTGAAGGGATAGGAACAGGGGAGAGACATTCAAACCTTCTATCTAGCAGCCCCTGCCTGGCTCAGAACTCCAAAACAGATCACACAACCGCTTTGCGAATGTTTGTGGGAGCCATTTGTATCTGTGTATCCAGGAGAGAACTGTTCAAAAAATTAAGCTCCTAAAATAATAAAATAGTTGACCCAAAATGATGAAGAACAGTAGCTCTCAAGCCATGTCAGCCCCAGCTAAGGTCAGTAAACTGACTCCTTGCCTGAAACATCATATTTTGCCGTCTGATACCTGCTGTGAGTTTTTTTATTTGTAAAATCCCAATTTTTCCTGAACTTGATTAGATTATCTTTTTAAAAAAAAAGCAGAGAGAGTCTCAAAATAGACAGTCATTAACTGTAAACACAATTAGACTCTGGAGATTTAATCTCTACATTAACCAAGAAGCGAGTCTGGTGAGTTTCCTACAGTGTGTTTCTGGATCCTCCTTTTTCTACTCACCAAAAGAATGTAAATTTCAAATAGATTTGCATACAGCAAGAACTCCAAGCACCTCACACCAGCACACACACACGCAAGCATGCTTGCATGCACACATGCTGTAAGAGTCCCTTTGTTGTTTGTGTTAACGTTATCATGTTCAGAAACACTGAGGACCAGTCTGTGATGTAAGTACTGGGGGGACAGATGAAAAGAAGCGTCCCTGTCTTGAGGGGCCCACAGGTTAGTTGGAGAGAGAGTGAATAAAACACCTCTGAGTTTCTATGAGAACTGTTATGATGGCATAGGTATCAGAGTGTTGTGATAGAGAAAGGTACCCAGGTAGCTTGCCAGCCCAGGAAAGGGACTCGAGAAAAGCTTCCTGAAAGATGAAATGCCTAAAGCAGAGTCTTTAGAAGCAACTAAACAGAGAGCATTCCAAGCCATAGGGCTTCCCAGGTGGCACAGTGTGACGTGTCTGCCAATGCAGGAGACACAAGAGCCACAGGTTTGATCCCTGCGTTGGGAAGATCCCCTGAAGGAGGAAATGCTGACCCACTCCAGTGTTCTTACCTGAAAAATCCCATGGACAGAGGAGCCTAGCAGGCTACAGTCCATAGGATACCAAAGAGCTGGACACGACTGAGCACACGTTCCAAGTCATGCGAAGGGTAAATTAGAAGGATGCAGGCAGTGCAATTAAAAGCTGGGAAACCAGTTAAGAGACTGTAACCGACATCCAGGCAGGAAGGGTTGGATCTAAAGTGTTCAAAGGTAGACTCGAAAGGACTTGGCAGTTCATTGGATATGAGGGAGAGGAGGACCTCTAAGATGACCTAGGGAGTGAGGAAATCACCAATAGAAAATACAAGTGGAAGAGCAGATTCCTAGGAAGGAAAATGATATAAGGAAGTTTGGGGCACATTGAGTTTAACCATGAGAGGGACTTCCCAGTGAAGATATTCAGAAGTCCATTGGCTGAGAGGACCTGGACCAGAGTTCCGAATGTGGGAATCATCAGTAGTCGGGCAGTGGTCCGTTGGGTCCCTTGGGAGAATGTGAGGCAGAAGGAGTGAGGAGGGGACCCTGGGGAGTGGTGGCACATATGTGGCACATTTGGGGGTCCGTGAACATTGAAGGGGATTTCAAGGAAGGGAATGAGGAATACCAGATGCCACTAAGAGAGCCAGGCAAGTGGAGGTGAAAAGTGGCGAGGATAGGTTCAGTGGTGAAATGCTGACAAATGGCAGGTGCAGAGTTAAGAAGTGACCGAAGGAGCCCTAAGGATGCAGGGGCACCGCACAGACTGACCTTTCCAGAGGTTTGGCCATAACGAGAAAGCAAGTGAGAGCAGTGCCCGTAGGATAGCTGGCGTCAAGAGAAAGGCTGCCACGTTGAAAGACTTAAGCATGATTATAGGCTGAGGAGGAAGGGAAGGATTAAAGATGACGGATTAGGCAAAGTCCCTGGAAAGGCAAGAAATTGGAATAAAGGACAGAATTTCATTCTTTAAGATACCAACTTCTGAAATACATTGGAAATTTTCCAAAATATTTAGGAAGGCACCCTATTTCCAGTGATAAGGTGACCCCATTAGGAGAGATGACAGAACCAATTCATACCTGGACAGATCTGAGCCTTACTTGTGACTCCAAAGGTCATTCTTACAGAAAATTATTTTTAAAAGCCTTAATAAGGAAATCAGGCTATTTCATTTCGTTATATGATGAGTTTGCCCACGGCTTGAGATTATGTAAATTATGTAAAGATTCTTATTAATTACAGAAACTAGTCCTATGATTATGCCTGTAAATATACTACAGTTAAATTATGTTAATCATCTTTATTATGTGGTCCATTCACAAAATATTTACTAAAGATGCTTTATAAATTACTTTATTACAATACTAGTTTGATTTCCATTCATGTCAATGGAACCTTATCATTGGTTTTACATGATGCTTCGCAAAAATTAGAATAACTTGAGGGTTGTATCTCAAAAGTATATTTAGAATAAATAAGTAAAATCTATGTTCTTATGCAGGACAAGACTTTTATTTTTAATATTTTGCTTTTAAGAATAAAAATCAGGCCAGATGCTATTAGATGAATAAGCTGCCCCAGAAGGACAGTTTGTGGAATGCAAGTGGACCTTACTTGTCCAAGCTGCTAAGTAGTGTCTGGTATCTTCGAGCTTTATTCTCTGAGTTTCCATGCCCTCCGGAGAAGGCCCCCACCATTACAGCATGAATCTTAAGTCCTTGTTTCTTGTCTCTCTGGCTCCAGGCTGTGAACCCTACAAGGGCACCAGATGGATCTTATTATCAAATATTGCCTGATTCATAGCACAGCCTTGGTTAATATTTGCAGAGTGGGAGATTGGTTGTGACCTGTACTGACTTGGAAGAAAAGCTCAGACTTCCCTGGGGAGCTAATATAGGGAGAGCGTCACTATAATTCAGTGAGTTCATGAGATGTGCCAAGCATGACTCTAAGACACTTGTGGAGGCATAGAGAAATACACAGATGGCTGAGAGAAGGTCCCTGCCCCCGAGAAGCCTGCCCTCTGGTGGGGAAAGCAGAGAAGCTGGCAGCAAACTGAAATAAGGGCTGTGATGAGTACAAAATGCCCTGAGAGCAGTGGGTAGATTTCCACTTGGGAAGGAGGGCGTGGGTCTCAATAGAGAGACTTCGAGTCTGGCCTTCAGTTCAGTTCATTCGCTCAGTCGTGTCTAACTCTTTGTGGCCCCGTGGACTGCAGCATGCCAGGCTTCCCTGTCCTTCACTATCTTGTGTAGTTTGCTCAAACTCATGTCCATTGAGTGGGTGATGCCTTCAATTAGGCCTCGACAAATGAGGAGTATCTTCATGCAGGAGGAGGAGCCAGAGCGCAGCTTGCCCTGCTCTCCTCTCTGCTGTGCTCACTGCACCTCCTCTTCCATCTTCCTCCTCTTCCTTGCAGTGCCCACCTTAGGGACCTGATTGGGGGGGAGGAGGTACAGAAGGGGGACAACTGGGTGCCCCTCTTTATTTCACTTCTGGAGCATGAACACTTGGTCCACCCTATTTTCTCCTCTTTACTTCAGACAGCTCCTGGGGCTCTATATATGGGCCCTTAGCCCTTATGACCAACCTAGACAGCATATTGAAAAGCAGAGACATTACTTTGCCAACAAAGGTCTGTCTAGTCAAGGCTATGGTTTTTCCAGTGGTCATGTATGGATGTGAGAGTTGGACTGTGAAGAAGGCTGAGCGCCGAAGAATTGATGCTTCTGAACTGTGGTGTTGGAGAAGACTCCTGAGAGTCCCTTGGACTGCAAGGAGATCCAACCAGTCCATTCTGAAGGAGATCAGCCCTGGGTGTTCTTTAGAAGGAATGATGCTAAAGCTGAAACTCCAGTACTTTGGCCACCTCATGCAAAGAGTTGACTCATTGGAAAAAAAAACTCTGATGCTGGGAGGGATCGGGGGCAGGAGGAGAAGGGGACAACAGAGGATGAGATGGCTGGATGGCATCACCGACTCAATGGACGTGAGTTTGAGTGAACTCCGAGTGATGGACAGGGAGGCCTGGCGTGCTGCGATTCATGGGGTCGCAGAGAGTCGGACACAACTGAGCAACTGAACTGAACTGAACTGAGCCTTACTAGGGTGCTGGGCTTGAGTGGACCTGAAAGGATTTACTTTGGCCCGTTAGCCAACAGGAAGCTTGTGAGAACTTCATCAGCTTGCCTGGAAACCACAAACACAAGGATCGATTGAGCCCCACTGGGCACTGGGGATACGGCAGTGAACAAAACTGATGAAAATTCCTACCCTCACGGAGCTTGACTGCTAATGGGAAACAGCAGATAATCAATAGCAATAGTGAAACAGTGAATGAGGTGGTGGAAAACGCTTTAGAGAAAATAAGCTGGGGGTGGCAAGTGCTGGAGAGAAAAGCCGCACCTTTAAATAGGCTGCTCAGAGCAGCTTCAATGAGAAGGTGATATTTATAAACAAGTATCAGTATTTGATGGTGAAGGACAGGGAAGCCTGGCGTGCTGCAGTCCACGGGGTCACAAAGAGTCAGACACGACTGAGCGACTGAACAACAATGAACAACAAATCAGTACTCAAAGGAGTGGAGAGAGTGGAGCCCATGGGTCTCTGGGAGAAGAACATTCCAGGTAGAGGGACCAGCAAAGGTCACGGCCCTGAGGTGGAGACAACACAGTGTTTTCCAGAACAGCAAGAAGAAGGCCAGGGTGTCTGGTGCAGAGTAAGCTAGGAGAGGGGGAGGGGACAAGGCAGGAGGGTCCAGGTGAGCTTCTCTGGACAGAATCTTCCAGGTCATTGGCAAGACTTTGGTTTTCATTTTTCCCTAAGGATCCCCTGCCGGATTTTGCACAGAGACGTGAGTGGCATGATCTGACCACTAATGACCCTGGGATAAGACCAGCTGAGCAACTTCACTTTCCCTTTTCACTTTCCTGCATTGGAGAAGGAAATGGCACCCCACTCCAGTGTTCTTGCCTGGAGAATCCCGGGGACGGGGGAGCCTGGTGGGCTGCCGTCTATGGGGTCGCACAGAGTCGGACACAACTGAAGGGACTTAGCAGGGGACAGGGAAGACATGGTGGAAGAGAGACTGGCCGGGAGGCCAGAGGATTGTTGCTCGGCCCAGGGAGGTAGGGAGCGAGAAGTGGTCAGGCTCTGAAATACGCTGAAAGCAGAGATCCCAGATTTGCTGATAGATAGCTTGTGAGGTAGGAGAGAAAGAGAGGAACCCACAATGACCCCAAGGGTCAGCGTTTGCTCTTTGCCACATCGCTTTCATAGTGCTTCTCAGAGTCACGGTGGCCTGGCTGCCTGACCTGAGTCTCTGATTCCAGAAAAAAAAATAAAGGATAAACAGGAGGAAAGTTCAGGTGCCCTGTTGCTTTTTAAGCTGCCAGCCAACCCATAAACTTCAAAGACAGAGACAGGAAAGGCAGAACTGAAAACACAAAAAATAATTTCAAACACACTGAGTTTTCCCTCCTGTTTCATTTTTCCTTTTCGTCTCCCAGGCCAAGGTCTGTTTGCTGAGGTGTGTGTGGCTGCTCCCTTTACATCTATAAATCTCTTTGGTCCTGTCTCTTCCGTGTTGCTAGGGCTCAGAATGCTCTGTGGCAGCCAGGAGCTAATCTCATCTCCAGCCCAAAACGTTCCTGTCGGGGCGTTGCTGATGACTTGGTGGGAAGGATGTGAAGGAATTTCCAGGGGCTGTTTTCATTAATCAACAGCAGAACAAAAGTAAAATGCTTTACTTTGGAGGAAACAGAACCTCCAAAGGTGATTTTGCGACGCAGCTTGGAGCTCCTGCGTTATGGCAGAGAGATCGGTTGAGGATTTTGATGCCGGGTTTTTTTATTTCCAAAATTTGTTCTTCTTCATAATAAGCCCTTCTGCTTTGATCTTTTCCTCCCACACGTCCCTACCACCCCCTCAACACACACTCCCCTGAGAATACTCAGCTGGTTTTCTTTTGCAAATTTCAGACCAAGCGAAACTATATTAAAACTGTGTACTAGTTTTTGACGTAGGTGCCTCACGATTTGAGCCGAGTTTGCTATTTCTAAGATTTTAAGTATACAAATATCTGTCACTATATAAAAAGATACTTTAAAGGTTCACACGCAATAGCGTGTATTTTTTAAAGTCTCTTTAAAACATGTTGAAAAATCACTCCCTCGCTCACCTTGAAAAGTTACTCAAAAACGTCTCCTTTATCCCCAGGCACACAGTTGTTTTTCTTAGATCTGTCCATGTCAACCCCTATGCCAACATGGAATCCATGCCCAAAATAGTCAATGAAAGTGGTGCCTTTACGGCCAAGGTTTCTTGCACCAGAGGCTGCTAAGCCTCCATTCTGTTTTAAATATCAAGCTTTTCATCTTCAGTAATTTATGGGGTGAAGATCCTGCATTCACTTCCATAATAGTAACAACGCTTTCTGAGTAATTGACTGTATGTCGGGGCCATCTAAATACCTGATGTGTCTCAAACCGTTAAGTCTTCCAGCAACTGTTTGAGCTGGGTGTTCTGTTTATTATCGCTATTTTAGAATTCTGAGCCTGAGACACAGAGGAGGCAAAGCCCTGGTGCTTCAGGAAGCTCTTTGGAGCCACCCCGAAATCCACTGTGCAATACCCACAGCCCTTCCTGTACTCTGTCCTCACAAGTGATGGGAGAAAGCTGATCACTATCTTTCCATTTGAAGATCACAAAGGTATCAGAGTTAAAACACAGAGGACCAGCTCCCTCACCTTGACCTTCTCAATTTCAGAGAGATATAAAGTGACCCTTCTAATCAGTTTTGGAACTGACTTTGGAGGAATCACGGAAAACTAAACACCAATCCAACGAGGCCCCTGGGATGCTTACACTGTCAGGTCAGATACCGCCAATTGAGAGACGAGAAGATGCCAAGGCTTCTTCTAATGCAGCACAGGGCCGTGTAACCCTTGCCCCTGGGCTGTTTGTTGGGTTTTCTTTTTCCTCTTTTTTACAGAGTTCTCCCAATGCCAGGTGCTGTGGTCAGTCCTTTATAGGTATTTTCTCACTTAAGGCCTGCATTTAACTCAGGAGTCAGTGGTTAGCATCCCTATTTAACAAACAGAAAAATTGAAACTCAGAAATATTCAGGGACTTATTGACTGTCACCTAGCAGAGCCAGGGAGAGAGCTGGGGCTTAAACCAGGCCTTGCTGCCTCGAAACACATCCACGTGCATGCTAAGTTGCCTGGTCGTGTCTGACTCTTGTGATCCCATGGACTATAGCCGTCCAGGCTCCTCTGTCAGTGGGATTCTCCAGGCAAGAATACCAGAGCAGGTTTGCCATTTCCTCCTCCAGGGGATCTTCCCGACCCAGGGATCAAATCTGCATCTCTTTACTGAGCCACCTGGGAACCCCAGATCATATCCCTTTAACCATGATACTGTGCTGTTCCCAACACACACATACACACACACACACACACACACACACACACACATGCACACACACTGCAGGGTGGTCTCTCGGCTTGTGGCTTCAAGCTGAACAGGTCCTGAAGGTGCCAGGCCTCCTGACCTGCAAACCCAGAGGGCCTCTTTGAGAATCACATTCTGTGCTCAGTCTTGTCCTGCCAGCCTCATCGTCACAGCTTCTCTCATAAGGTGCCCCGTGGCGATCCCAGGGGTGTCCTAGGGCTGGAATGAGGGTGCCCCCCTGGTGAGTCTGCTTCAGCACCCTCAAGAAATTCCCCTGTGTGCTAAGTTCTGAAGGTGGGACTTCCACTGCTGCTTTTCTATAAACCAGTCTCTGAAAAAGGAAAATCCTTTTAGGCCTTGGAGCCGCCGTTGTCAGCACCCTCACAGCAGAATGGCAGCCAGGTCCTGCAAACTAGGACAGAAGTTCTATTAAAGAAGTAGAAGCAGTGGGTGGACGAGAGCTGCTCCCCAGGCAGCCTCTGCCCAAGGGCTGAACCCTAAGAGGAAACAGGTCAAGTCAGTCTGCCCCACTTTTCCGTAACACAGAAAACCTCAGGTGCTGTGGCAGTGGCAAGAGGGACGCACACAGTCTACAGAACCCTCGCTGGTCTCTGAACATTTTTTGAGAAATCCAAATTCTCGAATCATCTCCTCCGCTCCTCTCCCACTCCTCCTTTAGAGACGTTGGGAAAACCAGCCCTCGAGTGACAGTGGCCAGCCCTGTTCTGAAAGATGTTTCCTGGCAAAGGGAGTGACCACACCCCTCCATGCTGTGGGGTCCCTTTTGTTCTTCTTTGTCTCTGGCATTCATCTGAGCTCTGAAAAGATCCTTGGAACCATACACAACATGTGATTAACTATCAACGATTTTCTCTGCCATGATTCATGACTTTTGGGCTTGACTTGGATTGGTTTATTTCAGGTTTTATTTCCCCAAGCTTGTTTCCTCTTTTGAATGCTCTCTCACTTTATTATTATCTTACATATAATTTTTAAATTATGGTTTAAGCTGTGGTTGATCATACAGCTGCAGATTGTTCTAAGTTCAAAGACTGACCCTGAGTCCACAGAGTGGCTTTATTAGTAGAAGCATCATCTTCTATAATGTTTCAGAACCTCCCTTTTCCTCTTCTTGGCTTTTCAGCAGATGATTTAAGGACTTCTTAGAGTCATCTTACACAAGTAGTACCCCTCTTTAGGCTTCAGGCTGCCAAATGCTGAGAATCACTCTCCGTTATCCATCCACCTCGTCCCCAAATAAGACTAGACTTGGTAGACAGGAAAGTGTCTTCCAACCATGCTCCCTGGGCAACCTCCAGACAGTCCTAGCTCCATGCCTTCCCCTGCATTATTGAATTATTTCTTTTTCTCTCCTTTTTCTTTCTGTTCTTATTCCCCTTTACCTCCTCCTTCTCCTAGTCCCCAGACTTCTTTCCTTCCCTTCTTTCTTCCCCAGATTTTCCTTGGCGATTAAATAGAAATAGCTAAATGCAGAATACCCTCCAGCAGGGTAAACCCAATGCTGACCTTCACTGTCCCTCAAAGGGGCACATCATGTCCCTCACTTCGTCCTTCTTTCTCATTCCTTATGCAACCAGGCCACATGCTGACCTACTTTTTTTCTGCGTAATGTTCCTCTTCCTGTTTGCTTGAAGAATGTGTCCAGCGGGGCACATTCACTTCCTAGACTAAGGGACCGACATCCTAGAGGCTACCCTGTGAAAGCAGGCATCTAGATTTAAGGCTAACGGAGCTTTTGAGCAGAAGGAGCTTCTCCTGCGTCACCTTCACCATTGAAGTCAGCTGCTCGTCTCTAGTTTACTGCTTCTGTCGGTCCCAACCAGCCACACAAGTCACCTCTATGACCACTCCCCTGCCTTTGCGTCCACAGGAGGGCTGGGCTGGAGAGGCCAACCTGCCATGTCCCGTCCTAGGAGGATGGACTCTCCAGGAGAAATTAGTTTGAGACTGATTTGGTTTGGTTGTGGTCTATTCTAGAAAAGTTGAATAAGCTCCCATGCTAATATCCTGCTAGAGAACCGAGCCAACCACAAATGCCTAGTGGGAAAATTGTAGGAGGTACGGTATTTTCAGGGACTCATCTAAATGTAGGCAATAGTTAGTTTAAAATGAAGCTCCTTTGTACCTTGAATAATCCCAGGAGGAAGGGATGGGGGAGAGGGGCTGTGGGAATCAAGGATTAAAAAAGAAAGGAAAATGTGCTATGTTTCACTAATCTCTACACTTTTGCATGTTTTTTTTTTTTTTTCTGTGCTTGTTGCATGCATTTACCCATTAATTATGTCAGTAATGGAGAAGAAATGAAGCATTACTTTTATGGTACAGCTGTTTAAAACGATTACTTTGAAAATGGTATTTTTTCCCGAACCTTTCCCTAAGCGTCTCATCACCCACAGACATTACTTGCTGTGCTTTGTTGATCATCCTTTGCCCTGAATCCCCAAATGCAATCAGTTGCCTCTTTGATGCTTTCATTGAAGCTGACTCAGCTAATTCGACTGCAATGCATGCTCCCGACGACTTTAGAAACTGCAGTGTTAATTAAGATACATGTTTGAAAACAAGAGTCAAATCAAAGAACCCCTGGGCTTGGCTTTCCACGGTCAAAAGCCAATCCTGGGATGAGCATCTAATTTCAGAGAAATGGCCATGCCTCCAGAGCAGATCTGTGTCTAGACCTGTTTCGGGGTCACAGCAATGGAGGGAGTTTTGGTGAGGATTGGGGTTTTTGTTTTTTGTAAGCAATTGGGAGGGAGGGAAGAGGTCCAAGGGAAACCTTTTGTCTGTGACCCAGCAGCTTGAGATTGTCAA
The DNA here is from genome assembly GCF_029378745.1 of Bos indicus. Classification (NCBI taxonomy): domain Eukaryota; kingdom Metazoa; phylum Chordata; class Mammalia; order Artiodactyla; family Bovidae; genus Bos; species Bos indicus. Next base: position 24,714,243 of record NC_091767.1, read on the forward strand.
GTAGAGAACTGGGCTGAGGGAGCCACAAGGTAAGAAAGTACTCTTCATGCAGGTCCTAGGGCCTCTCGGTTGGGCAGAAAGGAGTGATCACCACTGGACGACACCCTAGCTAAGAAAACTAGGCACCCGCTTTGCCAGAGCCTCACCATTTGCCAGGAGCCTCTCTCTTTCTCTTCCTTCTCACCCCATCTCCTTTCCATTACTTTCTCTTGCTTCAGGGAGGTTCAGAGAAAAGGCTTCAATTCTCCACAAGATTGCCAAGAAGAAATGTCAGGTGGATGAGAATGAGAGGCAGAACGGGGCTGCCAATCATGTGGGTGAGTACGGGGAGATGTCCATCCCCTGCTGTTTGTTCCTGGAGTGCGTGAAGCAAGGGGCAGAGAAGCAGGACCCGGTGTGGGCACCCCAAGTCAGTGCAGATACAGAACCCTGTTGCTCAGCCCTTTCTCGGACATCCGAAAGAGTCCCACTTTCCCTGGTGGGTCCCAGGGCATGAACAGACCCAATAGGTCACCTACTCCCAGGGGAACTTTAAAAAGAGTGAAATGATTCTATGAGGAGCCATATAAAATAAACAAATAATAATGTTAAATAAGTAAAAAAAAATTAAAATAAATTAAATAAATTTAAAATAAATCCTAACCATACATCTCCACTGGAGTAGAAAATCACTCCATTTGGGAGCTTGCACAAAAAGAGGACAGACCTGTCATTTAATACTTGACAAAAGGTGAGAGTACCCTTTCTGAAGTTCTTGCTTGGTAACCGGATTTTGTACCTATGACATCTCCTGCATCACCCCCACCAAATTACTAGATGTTCACTTGGTTGCTCCTGAACTGAGTTCCCGGGTCCCTGAAAGATGGCCCTGACTCTCCCCTCTTAAGAATTCAGCAACTAGCTCCGGTCCCTTTTGGTTGACTTTTTCTGAGTTCCTTTGTGACCAGATCGTGACATTTAGTGGTCTTATTTTAACTTGGAACATAATGTTCCTCCTCTCCAGTCTGTGACTCTAATGTAGCTCTCAAATTCTAAATTCAGTCTAAATTTACCCTAATCTGGATCTATGCAATACATGATGCCCAAGAAACTAAAATTATCTGCAGACAAAATTTAACAGTGTTGCACTCAAAATATATGACATTCCTTGGAAGAGCTTATGTCTCCTCTGTTCTCCTGACTTCTAGCTTCAGGAAAAATCTTTGGCCAAGAAACAGTCAAGATTCTATTGGGTACGGGGTGGGGAAAAAACTTAAACTAAAATGTTAGCTCTCACTCCTGGGAAGTCGCTTCTTCTAATGTGTTCATGTCTGTTCTTATACATCTTAACTTCACTTTGGGACCCAGAACCCCATTTTTTTTTTTGGTCATTAAAGGCTGATCCTAAAGTTGTATCAGCTCAGCTAACAGACACACAAACACAGATTTAGTATTTCCCAAGGTACTGAGTATTTTTTAGTTTAAACAACTGAACCAAGCATATTAGGAAAAACAGACAATCACACACAGCAGAACATCATTATGAAAACACGATCACTACTAAGATAAAAGAAGTTGGAGTTTCGGTGGCTTTCCATATTCAAATGCATTTATGCCTCTGTATTCCACAACTGAATACATGAATAAACATAGCATTCCCTATGGCTTCCAAAATTTGGCTCCTTCAAATTCAACCATTTTTATATAACTCGCAAATTATTTCCCAGTAAATTTATCAGTGATAGAAATGTTTAATTTTTCTGAAGTTGCTAGAAATACTCTAATACTTTCTGAGCAGCCTGAAGCTGCCCACATCTGAGACTGATGAGCTTTCCGGTACTCCTGGTGACCCTGACACTGAACCACACACAGCCAAACTCCTAGACTTGACAAGTCCCAAGACTCGACCCAGCTCGGCCAGAGGGCAACCCTTTATATTTCCCTCTCCCTGAAATTATGGCAAAAAAACCTCCATGTGCCCGATCACTGATCCCCTGCAGGTGTTCCTCTGAGCCCTGGAAAAAATCTTCTAGTGCAAGTCGGGTGCTGTAAAGTGGATCCGAACAGTTTATGTTTCTTCTTTGCTCGCTCTGTTCCAGGCACTGTGCTGAGAGCTTTAATTCATTTTCTTGTGTAATCTCTACAGGTGTGCCCTTTGATCATATTGTTATTGGTCAGAGCAGCGGTGGTGGTTCTACTGTCATCATCACCCCGATTTTTTTACCTTTTGCTTTTGTATTGGGGTATAGCCGATTAACAAACAGTTGTGACAGTGTCAGGTAAACAGCAAAAGGGTTCAGCCATACATATACGTGTATCCATTCTTCCCCAAACTGCCCTCCCATCCAGGCTTTGCATGACATTGAGCAGAGCTCCACAGCCTATACAGTGGGTCCTTGTTGGTTATCCATTTTAAATATAGCAGTGTGGACATGCCCGTCCCAAACTCCCTAACTATCCCTTTTCCCCATCCTTCCCCCGGCCACCATGATTTCATTCTCTAAATCTGCATCATTCCAGTTTTACAGATAAGGAAGCTGAACATCAGAGAGGCTAAGTCACATACTAAGGACCCCACAGCTTAAGCAGTAGCATCAGAGTATGAACCCAGGCCCGCCTATGATGCCCAGTGTCCAGAAGTCCCAGTACTCAACTATTACCTGAGAGTCACTCTAGCCAAGTGTTGCTTCTCAGTCAGGAATGACACAGATTTTTATCTCAATTACTTGTTCATCCCCTGCCCTTGCCTGGTCTTCTATAGGATGCCCAAGTGTGGAACCTCTTAAGTAGTATCCTCCAGGCATTTCCAGAAGGCCAGGTTCCCAGGTTTGCCCTACCCACAACACCGATGCCCTGGTAGAACTTTCCACCCACTGAGCCTGAGGGAATTAGAACTAGAAGTATTGGGCCTTGGAGGTCACCCAGTTGATTCCCCTCATCGCATAGCTAAGGTTCTGCAGAAATGAGGGGCCTTGCCTGAGATGACCACCTGATTCTGTCAGAGCAGAGCCTAAGACTCAAGTCTCCTGAAGCCCAAGCTAATAAATGTCCCTCCTCAATGACACCCCACTCCAGTACTCTTGCCTGGAAAATCCCATGGACGGAGGAGCCTGGTGGGCTACAGTCCATGGGGTTGCTAAGAATTCGACATGACTGAGTGACTTCACTTTCACTTTTCACTTTGATGCATTGGAGAAGGAAATGGCACCCCACTCCAGTGTTCTTGCCTGGAGAATCCCAGGGACGGGGGAGCCTGGTGGGCTGCCGTCTATGGGGTCTCACAGAGTTGGCCACAACTGAAGCGACTTAGCAGCAGAATGTAATTACAGAAGAAAAGATCCTGCCATAAGAAAATCTCTGCAGGATGTGATCATGGGTATAGACAGTGGTGTGGAAATTGGGTATGGTTTTGGTTTTAAAATGTCCGTGCTCATGTTCTTGAATGGCAAGTTGGTAAGTTTGCCCAATCTAGAGAAGGCATACCCCTAGAGTTGATAGGGTACCCAAGGTCAGATATAGGCCAGCGGGGATGTCAGGGAGCTATTAAAGAGAGGAGGAGGGCTGAGTTCACTGAAAGGCAGGGGGGGCAAAAAAATCCTAGACATTTGGCACAACCCAGCCCTGGGTCTTATCACCCCTTGGACGCCACTACCTTCTCCCTTGGCCCAACATTTTAGGATGTTCTTTTCAATATGGCTCTTACCCCCACTGACTCCATTTGCTTGCCTTCTGTGTGTCTAAATTTTATCACAGAAAAAATCGAGCTCCCAAACAGCACCAGCACAGAAGTGGAGATGACACCCTCCAGTGATGCTTCGGAACCGGTACAAAATGGAAATCTCTCCCACAGCATCGAAGCTGCAGAAGCCCAGGTACAGCAGTTTTTCATTGCTCTCCAGGCTGTTGTGTGTGTCAATATTTTAGCATAGCAGCATAGACCTGCATTCTCGGAGGCCCCAGCTCCCAGCTCAGAGGACCCCAGAGTCATCCGTCCCTGTGTGTACTTCCCAGTACCAGCCAGGGCACCGCATGCATCAGACTCTTCATTCATCATATAAGTGCACATATTCTCCAACCCAGGCTTCCCAGGTGGCACTAGTAGTAAGGAACCCACCTGCAATGCAGGAGATGTAAGAGACGCGAGTTTGAGCCCTGGTTCGGGAAGATCCCCTGGAAGATGGCACAGTAACCCGCTCCAGTATTCTTGCCTGGAGAACCGCATGGACAGAGGAGCCTGATGGGCTCTGGTCCATAGGGTTGCACAGAGTCAGACATAACTGAAGCGACTTAGCATGCACACAGACATTCTCCAACCCACTGTTTCTCAGAGTGAGATTGGAGGAGTCATGCATCAAATCTCCTGGGGATAAAAATGCAGATCCCTGGTCCATATCCCAGATCCAGTGGGAAGTAGAATCACTGAGAAGCAGCACCCAGGAATCAGCACCTTTTTCTTCTGAACTTTTTGTTTTGTTTTGGGGTGTAGCCGATTAACAATGCTGTGATAGTTTCGGGTGAACAGCGAAGGGACTCAGCCATACATTACACACACATCCAAGGAATCATCATTTTAACTCCTGTCCCTGGTGATTTCTAATAGATGATAAAGTTTGATCACTGCTGCAGTCTAATCCTCTCTGTGTCTTCAGGGCCGTGATTAAGTAACAGAGAGACCACAGCCATCATTCCTTGGTTAACCCCCTTTGGCCTTTTTAGTCCCTGCAGTTGAAATTAGTCAGTACTGTGGTCCAGTCCACCATTCGGTGTTGCAACCATTAGATAGCTGTTTGATCTAATGGCTACAATACTTAACATTTATACACACTGTGTGTGTGCCATAGCTTCAGCACTAGGCGCTTTGTCTATGCTATCACTTTAAACCTCCCAGCTGAAGGTATAAACATTTAGTATCTCTGTTTTATAGGTGAGGATGCTAAAGCTTAAGATGAAGCAGTTATTCAGGATTACTTGGTTTGTAGCTATTAGAGCTGAGATTTGATCTTGTGTGTGTGTGCTAAGTCGCTTCTTAGAGCTGATCCTGCGTGTCTGACTCTGCGACGCTATGGACTGTAGCCCACCAGGCTCCTCTGTCCTTGGGGATTGTCCAGGCAAGAATACTGGGACTGTTGCCTTAGGACTGTCTAAATACAGAATCTGTACTGTTTCCACTGCCTCAGGACCACAGTTGCTCAAAAAAGTCGGCAGGAAAAAAAAGTAGGTGGTGCTTGTTAGATTTCTGGATCTCACCCTCATCAAGTGAATCAGAATTTCTAAGGCATAGAGTCCCAAATTTACATTTTAACCAGTTACCCTTGAGTCGGTGTTGCTCAAACTATAATGTGTTTAGAAATTTCCTGAAGGATTCTGTTCAAATTTGGGGTCTGGTTTGTCAGGTCCGGAGTGGGGTCCCCAGTCTGCAGCTCTCCTGAGCTTCCAGGTCATTCTGACATGGCTGGTCTAAGAACCACACTTTTTGAGTAGCATGGCCCTAAAGTTTGTGACCCACTTCTCTAGACAGAATTTTCCCGATGAGCTGATAATGAAGCCTGACTACAGCAAATCCATTCCAACCCTCCCTTCTCCTTTACATTGGGATGCTGTCTGCAACAGAGGAAGTCTGTGCTTCTTAGAAGACACTTGTTTATCGTCGCCTGTTTCCTTTATTCCCTGAAGAAACATGCAAAGAAAGTTTCTTCATTTAAAGGAAAGGATAAAGATGTCAAGCACCTTTTTGCACATGTGTTGGCCATTTGTATGTCGTCTCCTTCAGAAGAATATCTACTCAGATCCTTCACCCATTTTTCAATCGGGTTATTCATTGTTTGCTATTGAGTTGTAAGAGTTCCTCATATATTTTGGTTATTAACTCCTTATCAGATATATGACTTGTAGATATTTTCTCCCACTCCATAGGTTGCCTTTTCATTTGTCTGTTGTTTCCTTTGCTGTGCTTTTCATGAGGTATACCTATCTTCACGTTGTACACCTTAAATAGATGGAATTTTTATTTGTCAGTTATACCTCAGTAAAGCGCCAGGGGGCGGGGGGAATGACTAAAGGAAAATAGAGACACGGCAGCTCCTTCTGCCCTTGTCTCCTCTGCCTCCTAGGCTCTTGCCCTCCTGCCCAGAGCCCCACGCTCCCTTCGCATTAGCTCAAGGGTGAGCTGGCAGAGCAGCTTCTGTCTGCAGCATGTGGCAGAAGGAGGCAGGCCCCAAGAACATCTGGCTGTCCTTGGGGACGCACAATCACAGGTGTGCAGAGGGCACCCTCATCACCGTGCCTGTCCATCTGGCTGGCAGAGGGACAGCTATACCCCCCACATGGAAGCAGCTTGCTGCAGGGGGTTGACAGAGCCCCAGCCAACCCCTCTCTGAGCAGAGCTGTGTCCCCAGGTCTCACTCAGGGTAACAGGACAAGTTTGTGCACCATGCTGATACACTGAGAGCTCAAGGGCACATAGGCCTTCAGAGAGCCACGCCACCAGCTGCCCGCAGCACAGCCTGGCAGTGATTTTCAGGGCCAACACGAGAGAGATATCGAACCTTCTTCTAGTTTCCTCATCTGCAAAGTACAGCAGTACCTGCCTCATTCAGGATATTAGGAGAATTACATGAGATAATATACATAAAGCACTTAGCACAGAGCTAAATGCTCTTATTTATTAGTGCCCATTTTGTTGTTCTTTAGTTGCTAAGTCATGTCCAACTCTTTTGTGACCCCGTGGACTGTAGCCCACCAGGCTCCTCTGTTCATGGGATTCTCCAAGCAAGAATACTGGAGTGGGTTGTCATTCCCTTTTCCAGGGGATCTTCCCAACCCAGGGATGGAACCTGTGTCTTCTGCCTTGGTGGGTGGATTCTTTACCACTGAGCCACTGGGGAACCCTATGTGCCCATACCTACTATATAAATAGCATCCAAGATGTCCCTCCCCTGTAGGCAAAATGTTCATTGTAGCTAAAATGAAAATTACATATAGAAAGAATATATACATATATAATGTTTGAGTATATCCAGGGTATGATAAGCAAATAAATAAACATCTGTAGTAGATAAATAATTATGACCCAGAAGGAAATGGCAACCCACTCCAGTATTCTTGCCTAGAGAATCCTGTGGACAGAGGAGCCTGGTGAGCTGCTGTCCATGGAGTCGCACAGAGTTGGACATGACTGAAGTGACTTAGCATGCATGCATGCATTGGAGAAGGAAATGGCAACCCACTCCAGTGTTCTTGCCTGGAGAATCCCAGGGACAGAGGAGCCTGGAGGGCTGCTGTCTATGGGGTTGCACAGAGTCGGGGACGACTGAAGTGACTTATCATCATCATGTCACATAAAGAGTCTACCTGCAGTGCAGGAGACCCAGGTTCGATCCCTGAGTCAGGACGATCCCCTGGAGAAGGAAATGGCAACCCATTCCAATATTCTTGTCTGGAGAATTCCAGAGGAGCCTGGTGGGCTCCAGTCCATGGGGTCACAAAGAGTCTGACACAACTGGGTGACCTTCACACATATGTCAGGAAAGTGTATACAAAGTGTTCTGGGGGCCTTCCAGAGGAAGACCCAGGGAAGGAAAAGTGCAAAACCTTAAAAGAAGAGGTAATATTTGAGCTGGGCATTGATGAGTGAGTAGGAGTTTGTTGCTCAAAAAAGGAGGCGATGACAACATGTTCCCTTAAGAGGGAAATTCATGTTAGTGATTGGTGAAAAGGCCAGCAGAACTAGAGACTGAAATGTGAGGTGAAGATGGAGGAGAAATCCACTTGGAAAAGTAAGTTGGGCTGAAATTCTTCCATTGTTGAATCAGAAACTTTTCAGTGATCATCCAGTATGTGTTAGGCGATGTGCTGGGCCTTGGAAATTCTAGCAGAATTTTAGCACCATTCTAGCAGAGCAGAGAGACTGCAAATGTAAACCAAGACATAATTATGGACAGCAATGGGGCCATGAAGAAAATAAAGCCTTGTGACTCAATGGAGGGTGAGTGGAGGGGCCCCTTTAGGTTGGGAGGTGAGGGAAAGCTTCAGTAAGGAAGTGGTATTTGAACAGAGGCTGAGCTTTTAAGAACAAGCCAGCCGGAACATCTGTGGTGGTCCAGTGGTTAAGACTTTGCCTTCCAATGCAGAAAAAGGGTGCGAGGTCAATCCCTGGTCTGGGAGCTAAGATCCCATGTGCCTTGCGGGGAAAAAATAAAACATAAAGCAGAAGCAATATTGCAACAAATTCAATAAAGACTTTAAAAACAGTCCACAACCAAATAAAAATAAAAATCTTGGAAAAAAAGAACAAGCCAGGCCAAGGGAACAGCATCCACAGAGGCAGAAATGAGCTTGACTTGTTTGAGGAACAGAGAAGTCAGTGTGGCTGGAGAGTGGGGAGCAGAGGGAGGGAAGATGGTGGCAGTGAGCTCCCAGCAGGGCTGGCCTGCCTTGAGGACCATGATACGCAACTTGACTTCCTTCCAGGGCAACAACAAGCTGTCATAGGTTCCCAGATGTGGTTTGCACCTGTGAAAGATCCAAGAGGCTGCACTGAGGTGTCGAGATCGGATGTGCAGCAAGAAAGTGGATGGCAGTGGTGGGGCAGTGAGGTGGCTGCAGGAGTAGGGGCAGAGCTGATGAGGCCTGGACCAGAGCAGTGGACGGGGAGGGAGGAGACACACGGGGATCAGGAAGGGCATTGTGGCTCTGCCTGAGAAGTGCGGACATCCCCCTGCTGGAAGCAGGGAGCTGCCGTGGAGTGGCAGCATCAGCTCTGTAAGATAGGAAGAGAGCTCTTTCTGAATGGCAACGAAGGGGCCAGAGTGAAGGAGGGTAGGCTACAGGGTGGCAAGGTAAGAGCCCATTTGGTGCAAAGATTAGCAAACTGTGCTGTGCTTAGTCGCTCAGTCATATCCAACTCTTTGCAACCCCATGGACTGTAGCCTGCCAGGCTCCTCTGTCCATGGGGATTCTCTAGGCAAGAATACTGGAGTGGGTTGCCATGCCCTCCTCCAGGGAATCTTCCCAACCCAGGGATCAAACCCAGGTCTCCCACATTACAGGCAAATTCTTTACCATCTGAGCCACCAGGAAAGTCCTAGCAAACTGTGATCTGTGGCCAGATCTGGCCTGCAGCCTCTTTTTGAACGACCCCTGAGATAAGAATGTTTTTATCTTCTTGAAGCTTTAGATAAAAGCAGCAGCAGCATATGTGACAGAGACCATAAGGCCCATAAAGCCTAAAATATTTACTATCTGGCCCTTTTCAGGAAAAGCTTGCCCACCCCTCTTTTCAACCATCTGTAGTCTTTACCCAAAAACAGAAAAAGAGAAAGAAAAAAATAACAAGGAAGCTCTTCATGCACTTATATGGAATGATCTTCAATATATGTTGTTAAGTGGAAAAGGCAACATGCCAAATTCATCCAGTGTACTCTTTGTAAGAGGGGAAAAAAGGAAGGAAATAACATAGTAATGTGGAAGCATTTGCTTTGGATTCTGTTGAAGAAACTGGCTGATTGCTACAGAACAGCGGTCTGCAGTAAGGAACTGGGGTGGGAAGTAGACTTCTGCATGCATTTTTCAGTATGTAGCCTTCTGTAGCTTTTGAATTTTGAACCAGTTAACTGTTTTACCTATCCCCAAAAAATGCAACAACTAAAACCAGTAATGGGTTAAATGAAAACAGAACCAGTGTGCATTAGTCCCTTAAGAGAAAAGTCTCTGAAGACAGACCACATGAGTTCAAATCCAAGATTTGCCACTCCCCAGCTGTGTGACTTTGGACAAATTACTTAACCTCTCTGTTCTCATCTTTCTTCTCTCTGAAACAAGGAGACTATCCTATTTCACAGCATCGTTGTGAGACTAGAATGCTCATAGAACAGTTCTTGGCTAACAATAAGCACTGCACAATTGCTTGTCATTATTAGCAGTACTTGTAAAACTGTCTTTAAAATGTCTGCTAAGTAGCCCAGATGACAAGGCCTCAGATCAACTATGAGTTGTAGCGTGGCTGACAGTGACTGGATGTGAGAGCTGCTTCTGAGGAAGCATTGAGACCATTTGTTAATAAATCAGTCATAGAGAGTGAACCAGAAAAAGCAGTTCTGGGTGATGCTGAAGTTTCCAGGCTGGAATGTCTGAGTAGCAGGGTAAATTAGAGCTGTGATTCTCGACTCAGAAAAACAGGTGTGAAATCAGGACACTCGGGCCACCTAAAGCACAGTTTCACAGAAAGAATTCAGCGTCTTTTTACTGTTGAGTTTTATTTCTTTCCCAGTTGTATTTTTATCAAGCTCCAGGAGGAATGAGGTGTGCCTCCCGACTTTATTAATGGAAACGATGAGCCCACACACTACACACTCACCACTGATACTCTCCTGAGAGTTTAACCCATCTCATCTAATGAACCTGCTGTTTTCAAAACTGTATTTACAAATGAACTAATTTTACATTGACACCTCATCTCTGAGAACTTCCTTGTGTCCAGACTTTACACTGGCAATGAAGAGCACTCTAAAAGAGCACTCTGTGAGCACTTCTCACAGAAGAAGTCCCTTTGCAGGAGATTTTTTGCTTCATTCGTAAATTTTGTGGAACCAAGAAATAATTTGACTTCTCAAATGGCTTAGTGCTAATTATCTTCTCCCAAGGCCTGCTGATAGAATGCTGTTGATTCTAACACAACTGAGCTGAGCTGTCACTGAGAATTTACCGACCTTCCAAATTTTCAATGTTGAGAGTTTATCCACGTTTGAAAGACAATTCCAAAATATATTCTTTCGCACCCAGAACCCAGCATTTTCTTACATTTTAATTTTGCCAAGATGACATCACCAACTCAATGGACATGAGTTTGAGCAAATTCTGGGAGATACAGAAGGACAGGGAAGACTGGCACGCTGCAGCCCATGGGGTTGCAAAGAGTTGGACACGACTTAGCCACCGAACAACAACAGCAGCGGCAACAGCCAGGTGATGGCACGTGGCCAGCGCACTCAGGGGAGCTGCCTGCCTTTCTGCACCATGTCCTCCAGGCATAACACATCCAGACTCTGTACATACCTGCTCACAGTGCGAAGGGAGAAAGAGAAAGGCCTTGCAAATTTCTTCGGTTCTGAAATTTGAAAATCTAACTCTTTCTTCATGTATTATGCTTTTTATATGTTGCAGCTTTTATTTCATTTTGCCTCCAAGACTTCTCTCTGTCCTTAGGGAAATCTAAATTGTCTTTGCTTTGGTTAAGAGTTGCCTAGTTGCAGCAGTGGGCAAACTGACTTATTTAAGATTATCACATCCCTAGGAAAAGAGCACACACACACACTCACACACACACACACACACACATACATACACACTTGTATAGATAGATATTTAGATAGATAATGAATAAAATGCCCATTTTTCTTCTTTTTTTCTCACTTTACAACTTAAATAATATCTTACTATATTAAACCCTTCCTTTCTCCCTCTGGAATTTCAGCTCTAACTTATTTCTTCCCAGCCTAGCATTGGTCTTTACCTAAACTCAATCTGGTTTTTAAGATCTGCTCTTATAGTGCTGATTAAAATGTTTGGGTGACTAAGTAAAGGGTGAGTAGAGAAAGATGATGGACATGATCGTAATCTTAGATTTCTCTTAAGAAAACTAAAATGCATTATTGTTGTCATTTAAAGTTATAGCTATGATTTTAAAGCTCTGTAGAAAGACTTCATAATGAACATTGGTCCATAACATTAGCTCTAATAAGGACTTCCAAGATTATCCAAGCAGATGGTATCCAGAGTCCACATGATGTGTTTCTTCCTAAAGTATTACCTTTAGTTAGAAAATGTTTACTTTCTTCACAGTGATAAGATTTTGGGGGGTTGTTTGTTTGTTTGTTTGGTCATGCCGAGTGGCATGTGAGATCTTAGTCCCTCAACCAGGGATGATGGAACCTGTACCCCCTGCATTGGGAGCTCAGAGTCATAACCACTGGACCACCAGGGAAGTCCCAGCAATGCTTAACAGAGAGTTTTCAAACCTCAAACCTTCCTGTTATTCAAAGAGCAAGTATCTCTTCTAAATGATTATGGTGTAATGGTCAGGTCAACCATTTTGAAAGTTTAAAAACAGCTAAGAACCAAATTCCCCCCTATTAATGAGACTATTCAATCTCTTGAAACATTGATGAAACATAAGAGCATTCTGGCACTCAGGAAAAGGAAGTTTTGGTGGAAGGGGAGCACGGGGCAGTGCTGGGGAGAGAGGGCAAGACCTAAGTATGAAAGGAAAACAATAGTCAAAGATTCTTCCTCAGACTGGAGTTTTCAAGGTCCAAGCCATGTTAGATCTATGATTGCCTTAGAAAAAAAAAAGTATTAATATCCAAGAAAACCTAGTACACACTATACAGGAGAAAAGCAAAAATTAGTGTTTTATCTACCAGGCCATAGTACATGGGTTCCATTTCCAAGGAGATAACGCTTTTTTTCCTCTCAATCTATACATTTATGTTTTAAGGAAAAGTTGAGATCCAGTTTCAATATCAGATGACCTGTACAGTATTACCAACTGCTTAAGATCCACACAGAGGCCTTTTGAACACAGTTAAAATGAAATAGATAGATCTGACTCTTGAGTTTCTGCCTAAATTTGAATATTGACAGAGAATAATAACTTCACTTAGAATCTTACTGTTAATAACACCATTTGTCATTGTGCTTTCTGAAGGAGTTTAAAGAAAGTCTATTAATTATTCACATAAGATACATTAAGGGCTGACTATTAATAAAAAGGAAAAAAAAACGCCATTGCCACCCTGAAAAAAAACTGACATTAATATCACTGGTCCTGTGAGTAATTGTAATCCAATTGATGATAAAACAATGAGAATGACTTTTGAATTATTTCTTATGATTCTTCAGTAGCTTTTATGTTGACAAATCTTCTATGATTTGTATCAGCAGGATTTACAAAGCCCATGAAAACTATACAAAAACCAGTTTATAGCAGCAGTACAGAAAGAAATCCATCTTGTCTATAGGTTGCACCTCAGAATTATTTGGGCAAAATACAAAGTGAAGGAAAGTAATTATATTTCACCAGACCCTCCAAATGCCATTTTACATTAATATAAGATGGTTTCTTGGCTTCATGGGAAACTTGGGTCCAGACAGCTTCATCACTCACAGCAAAATATTTTGAAATCTTGGTTTCAATTCAAAGTCATGGAAAAACAGATGAAGTGTTTTCAGGTTGCCATTGCTGAGTGAAAGCTTATCATTTTGTGTTTGATATGCTAAATTCTTGATGCTAGTTTTTTTTTTCCCATCTATATGTAAAACAAACCATAAAATGGTATTTTAAGGGGGGGGGGTCAATTATTTCCTACTGCTAGACAGGCTGAGATTAGTCACTTTTTTAAAAATCTGTATAACATTTAAATGTTCTCTGTTGGTTCAGGATGTCTACTCAGAAGGCAATACAGATATCTTAGGATGGTGCTGCCTTCCCAGAAGAGATGCTTTGTAACTGACCTCTTCTTGATTTATCTCTTGGAAAGAGATAAGTGATAGACACATAGAGATAAGAGTGGAGTCAAGAGAATGAAGGATATTGGTAAATAATACAAGGGCAAAGACACTGAAAAACTCAGGAAACAAAAATAAAGAGATTTCTCAAAGACTCAGTAAAGAATGAGTGGAAAAGGGGTTATTCACTCAGCCATAAAAAGGAACGAATTTGAGTCAGTTGCAGTGAGGTGGATGAACATAGAGCCTGTTATGCAAAGTGAAGTAAATCAGAAGGAGAAAAACAAATATCATATATTAATGCATATATATGGAATCTAGAAAAATGGTACTGATGAATCTATTTGCATGGCAGAAATAGAGATATGAGTATAGAGAACAGACATTCGGACACAGTTGGAGAAGGAGAGGAGGGGACGAATTGAGAAAGTAGCATTGGCATATATACACTGCTGCTGCTAAGTCGCTTCAGTCGTGTCTGACTCTGTGCGACCCCACAGATGGCAGCCCACCAGGCTCCGCCGTCCCTGGGAGTCTCCAGGCAAGAACACTGGAGTGGGTTGCCATTTCCTTCTCCAATGCATGAAAGTGAAAAATGAAAGTGAAGTCGCTTAGTCGTGTCTGACTCTTCACAACCCCATGGGCTGCAGCCCACCAGGCTCCTCCATCCATGGGATTTTCCAGGCAAGAGTACTGGAGCGGGGTGCCATTGCTTGTGTAAAATAGATAGCCAGCAGGAAGTAACTGTATAGCTCAGGGAACTCAGCTCAGTGCTCTGTGTTGACCTAGAGGGGTGTGATGGGGGACAGGGAGAAATGCTCAAGACAGAGGGGACGCATGTATACTTATGGCCGATTCATAAGCCATATGTTGTTATACAGCAGAAACCAGCACAACATTTTAAAGCAATTACCCCCCAATTAAAATAAATTTAAAAATAAAGAAGTCACCATTAAAGAAAGAATTATACAACATTATAAAGCAACTATGCTCCAATAAAAATTAATTTCAAATAAATTATAGCAAGTGAACACGATGATTTCTTTTAAAGCAAAAAAAAAAAAAAAGATTCAAAATAAGATACTTTAAAAAGGTAACTATCTATATGGTAGGTGTGTATCAGTCTGCTTGGGCTGCCATAACAAAAAATTCACAGACTAGGCAACTTAAACAACAGAAATTTATTTTCTTCTAGTCCTGGAAGCTGGAAGTCTAAGGTCAAGGTTTCAGCCAGTTCCGTTTCTGGCAAGGGCTCTCTTCCTGGCGTGCAGTTGGCTGTCTTCTCTCTTTGTCTTCATAGAGCCTTTCATACACAAAAGGGTGAGGAGTGTGGGTGGAGAGAGCAAGAAAAAGTAGAGAAGTGCCCTCTGAAGTCTCTTCTCACAAGGACACTAATCCTGGAGCATCAGGGTCTCACTCCTATGACCTCAGTTCAGTTCAGTTCACTCAGTCTTGTCCAACTCTTTGCGACCCCATGAACTGCGGCACCCCAGGCCTCCCTGTCCATCACCAACTCCTGGAGTTTTCTCAAACCCATGTCCATTGAGTCGATGAGGCCATCCAAACGTCTCATCCCCTGTCACCTCCTTCTCCTCCTGCCTTCAGTCTTTCCCAGGATCAGGGTCTTTTCCAATGAGTCAGCTCTTCTCATCAGGTGACCAAAGTATTGGAGCTTCAACCTCATCATTAGTCCTTCCAATGAGTATCCAGGGTTGATTTCCTTTAGGGTGGACTGGTTTGATCTCCTTGCTGTCCAAGAGGCTCTCAAGAGTCTTCTCCAGCACCACCTATGAATTTTGGAGGGACACAACACTCTGTCCCTAAGAGTCAGTAAGGACTCATCTTTGAGTTGAGTACCTGAATTTTTCCAAATGCAACTCTGGTTTTTTCATCATTGTGTCTAACAGACTTTCTTCTCATGGCTATCCTGTTTTTATTCCCTTTTTAAACAGGAAAGGCAAATGACAAATGAAATTCTCCTTTTAGCCCTTTGCTGACCCATTCCAGAACTCTGAGTTTGCTCGCAAAATGACTCATACACACCTTGTTTGGCAAGCCCTGAACAATAGCTTTGGGGTCCCCAAAATCCATTTTCCCTTGTGCCACTTAGAGGTTTTGAGCATAGGTCTTTAGGTCTGTGAGACCAAAATGATCCACAACCCAGTCGTTAAGAATTTTTATGGGTTGATCTTTTGAATTTCAAGCATGACATTCTAGTTCTGTAATAGACAAAGTGAAAGCTGCTGGTATGTTGACCACACTAATTGGCCACCTGGTTTAGGGAAACAAAAATGAAGATGAGATGAGAACCACTTACTGTCCCTGAGGCAGCTGGTATTTATGGTATTTATAACAAATTTCTATTGCTCAAGCCACCTAGTCTATGGTGTTTGTTGTGGTGGCCCAAGCAGACTAATACAGTAACCATATGGATATTTTTTTTAATCTCATTTTTAATAGATTTCCTTGGTGGTAAAGCACTTCATGGAATGTTTTTTGGCACCTTCTACTTGCCAAATAGATGTTGATTTTAGAGCTTTTCACTGTACTAAAGTATGACTCTGCATTTTTGGTAATTTTACCTTTGAGAGCTCCAACTCTAGGATTGTTTTTAGCTCTGCACAAAACACAGAATCAAGGTGTCACAATATTATGAGTCTGCTTGGAAGCTTTGTTTCAGATAAAAACTCTGCTTACAGCCTATCTGCTGAAATAAAAGAGCGTTTTCTCTTTAGGGCTGTGGAATTTTTCCTTTCATCTTATTTACAAAGGTCTTCTATTTATTCCTCTTACAAAACAGGAAAGTAAATTAGATTGTTGACATCACTACAGTCAATGAATGCTCAATAAGTGTCAGATGAATGGATATATGGGGGAACACAATTATTGCAGTTTCCACTTTCACATGAAAAAATTGAATCATAGAATTTTATTGCTTGGAAGTATTATAATTCACCAAGTCAAACTTCTTTCTTCTGGACATCTTTGAAGGAGTTATTCTCCTAACCATTTATTAACAATAATAATAATAACTAACATTTACTGAGTGTTTACTCTGCGCCAAACACAGTTCTAAGTGCTCTTCCTAGATTATCTCAGTCAGTTTTATATAACAGCAATCACATTGTAAAACAATGTCCTGGAGCATAAGTGGGTCTTGTCTATTAATTTATTAATCCCTTCTCCAACAATCCCTTCATTAGGTAAGACACTTTCAAGATTTCTTCTTTCTCTAGGAGCATCCCACGCACACACCTTTCCACCAGTTCCCAAGGAAACCTAATTGGAAAAATAAAACATGCCACCTCTGTCAAAGAGAGTATTTTTAATGCTTCAATAATGAAAGAGGACAGATATAGGAGGAGAAGCACATCATCCCTGTTCAAAGATGATGCTGTTTTGTGGGGCATATTCTTCCCCTGAGGTTCCACTGGCCTTTGAACATGGAATGCTGGAATCTGGAAATAACCCGCCTCCTGTTTCATTGCTTGCTAAAGTGAGCCTCAGGAAAGTTTATGATTGTAAAGGGCTTAATCCATCTCCTCCAGTGTCCCCTAGATATTCATTTTAGAAGTAGCCAGTACAGGATTATCCACTGTTATGAGAATCAGGGGTGACATTGAGCAATGAAATGCCCGTAAAATCTCAAGCCCTCATTTTGGTGTACTTGCCTGTCACCTCATCCTATATCAAACCTGAGCTAAATTTCTGCACATTTTTCTTGGACAGAGATGCTAAAGGACAAGTCTTTCTTTTTCACCTATATTTGGAGTTCTGACATTCATTGATATCTTATCAGTACCCAAATTTCTTTTGTAAAAAAAAAATTTATTGGAGTATAGTTGCTTTACAATATTGTGTAAGTTTCTGCTGCAAAGTGCATCAGCTATATGGATGTATGTGTGTATATATGTGTGTGTGTGTGTGTATCCCTTTTTTTGGATTTCCTTTCCATTTAGATCACCACAGAGCATTGAGTAGAGTTCCCTGTGATATACAGTAGGTTCTCATTAATTATCTATTTTATACATAGCAGTGTATATATGTCAATCCCGGTCTCCCAAGTCATCCCACCCCTCCTTTCCTGCCTTGGTGGCCTTGTTCTCTATATCTGTGTCTTTGTTTCTGCTCTGCAAATAGGTTCATCTGCACCATTTTTCTATATTGCACATACATGTGTTAATATATGATACTTGTTATTATCTTTCTGACTTCTAAATTTGTACCTGGCTCTTTGGAGATGTCACTCAAGGAGGTAGAGGAGGGAAGAGAGCATCACAGTGGCCCCCACTCCCCACACATACTCCCAAATCTGCCCTTCATTTCCCCTTCAAAGCTGTCTTGGATGCTGTAAGAAAAATACCACAGACTGTGTAGCTGACTAATGGGAATTTATTTCTTACAATTTGGGAGGCTGCGAAGTCCACGATTAGGTGGCTGTTGCAGCCTGCTTCCTGGATCGTAAATGGACATTTAGTCAGTATGTCTTCATAAGGCAGAAGGGCAAGCTAGCTTCCCAGTTACGTATAAGGACACTAATCCCAGTCATGACGGCTCCGCCACCCTGACCTGATCACCTTCCCAGGACTCCACCTCTGAACACCATCACTGTGGGGGTTAGGGTTTCATCATACGAATTTTGGAGGGACACAAATATCCCATCCATAGCAGACTCAAGAAAAAGAGTGCACCTAAGAATCAGGTGTTTCTGATCAGCTTTTTCAAGAAAGTGGGCCATCCAACCCACCAGAAATTAAGCTCAAGAAAATCAAACAAAATTTATGTCAATTACATGCTTAGTGTTTGTCATAGCTAGCATTGCTGTTCAGTAGATTTGATTTACTTCAAATCTAGGTGTAATTGAACAGAAAGCACATTCATACCTGTGTCTTAGGAGTGAGGAGGGAAGGCCATGTGCTATTTTGGAAGAGCCTTGGGTTGGGTGTGAAAGGAACCTGGCACTGTGAGCTTCCTCCTTTCTGCATATCACTTCATCTTAGGGCCCTCAAGTAATGGGGGTGGGCTCAACGACCCGGGTCTCCTCTGGCTCTGAAATTCTGGGGCCCTAAAGGCCCTCTACCAAATGATTGCAGAGGTCTATGATTGCAGCTTGTCTTTCACAATCATTCAGTGTCCATATGATGAAATGAATGACAAGTTCTTGGACAGGAAGGTGAAGTGAAATGAAGTTGCTCAGTCATGTCCAACTCTTTGCAACCCCATGGATTGTAGCCTAACAGGATCCTCCATCCATGGGATTTTCCAGGCAAGAGTACTGGAGTGGGTTACCATTTCCTTGTCCAGGGTATCTTCCCGACCCAGGGATTGAACCTGGGTCTCCCGCATTGTACACAGATGCTTTACTGTCTGAGCCACCAGCGAAGTCCACAGGAAGGTAGTCCCACATTAAAACAATGCAGAAGACAAAAAAACTCTGCTTCACAATGACAAGGTTTTAAAGGACTTTGGGGGCCAATAAAGGGGTGAGGGGGAGAAGGCAATGGCACCCCACTCCAGTACTTTTGCCTGGAAAATCCCATGGACGGAGGAGCCTGGTAGGCTGCAGTCCATGGGGTCGCTAGAGTCGAACATGACTGAGTGACTTCACTTTCACTTTTCACTTTCATGCATTGGAGAAGGAAATGGCACCCCACTCCAGTGTTCTTGCCTGGAGAATCCCAGGGACGGGAAGCCTGGTGGGCTGCCGTCTATGGGGTCGCACAGAGTCGGACACGACTGAGGCGACTTAGCAGCAGCAGCAGCAAAGGGGTGAGGTACACCAGGTCCAGATGCCTTGCAAGTGGCATGGATGTGTTCTTTCTCTATTCCAGCATTTCCATTGACTTGCCTGAGGGCACACAGCTAGTTAGTTGCAGAGATGAGGTTAAGGACAGAAGGGAAGAGGATTAACGTTTGCTGATCCCCTGGTCTCTTTCAGGTACTGTGCATCCTGCGATTGCCCCAGTCTATAGATGAATGCCTCCCATGTAGCCTAGATATTTCACGTGTTTTATTAGTGGCTTTTGTTGAGGGTGACAGTTTTAATATTCTTGATGCACTCACCTGCCCAGCCTCATGTCTCAGGCTTGATGAATGTTTTTATGGATAGTTTTTCCCACTCCCAGCCCCTGGAGTCCCTGTTGGGGATTTGTAGCATGCACCACACTCCATGAGCTTTGCCCTGCTTGATCATTCATGTGGGCACCTGTGTAGCTGTACAATGTAGAGGTAGAACTGATGTTTTTTCCTACAGATATATTATAGAATCAGCAGCAATAATAAATGTATTAGGGACTATTCTTTTTAAGTAGAAGTACAAATTACTTCCTGGAGAAGGGAATGGCAACCCACTCCAGTACTCTTCCCTGGAAAACTCCACGCACAGAGGAGCCTGGCAGGCTACAGTCCATAGGGTTGCAGAATCGGACATGACTGAGTGACTAACGATACTACACTACAAATCTCTGTAAATCTTCACCTGCCCCCAGCTTGACCTTGGCCCAGTGTTTTAGCATAAATGAATTCTGTTTCTACGTAGATATGAAAGTACTGGCATTGTATTTTATCAAGCATCATGCCACACTGAAGGGACTTTCCAGTGAAAAGAGGTGGCATTCTATAGTGCTGAACTGAGTGGTCCTTTTGTGAGGGTTAAAGGAGAATCGAACCCCCACCAAGCTGAGATCGAGGCAGGTTCAGGTTATCCTCTGAGACTGCTCCTTGTGAACTGGAGATGAGACGTTATTACTGATCAATAAAACTGAACTCAAAGATGGCCTATTTTCAGATGCCTCCCGGGCGTTCATTTTAATTCTCTGCTAACAGAGATTGCATTAAAGCGGGCTCACCTTCACACTGGAATTCTGCACAGTGCCCTTCACAGATAAAAATAAGAAATTATGTTGCTTCCAAGAAATATTTTTCTGTCTGGAGAGGCAGCTACTGGACTAATGAATCCAACTCAGGCCCCTCCACTGGAAACCTGACACTTGTGCTGGGGCAAACCACGCAGACCAGGTACCGGTGGAAATAGTACAAGAATCACGTGCAAAGAAGCTGGACAAATTCTCATGCTGCTGCTGCTGCTGCTGCTAAGTCGCTTCAGTCGTGTCCGACTCTGTGCGACCCCATAGACGGCAGCCTACCAGGCTCCCCCGTCCCTGGGATTCTCCAGGCAAGAACACTGGAGTGGGTTTCCATTTCCTTCTCCAATGCATGAAAGTGAAAAGTGAAAGTGAAGTCGCTCAGTCATGTTCGACTCTCCGCAACCCCATGAACTACAGCCTACCAGGCTCCTCCGTCCATGGGATTTTCCAGGCAAGAGTACTGGAGTGGGGTGCCATTGCCTTCTCTGGATTCTCATGCTACTAGATCACAAACAAGACAGACTGCTGCCATTCCTCCATTCACTAGATAAAGGAAAATAAAACTACGTTGCTTGCCCCGGAGACCTCCCAAGAGGTGCTGACCCCTGGAATTGTTCTTGTCTAACTGTAAGTAGGTATTCTGATAGCCAGACCTCTAGATTCCAACCTTCAGTGTTGATAAATGAATCCAAGAAGGTAGTTGTCCATTTATCACAATGGTATCACATAGAGTAGCATCTCGCCTCTGTCTCTTCTCCTCTCTTTGTCTCTCTCTCTCATAAAGTTATCCCCAAAATTCTGTAGGATCACTGCAGAGTTGTATTTCTAGGTCTGTCCCACCTTACTTCACAAAGATCTGGGGCTGCTTGCAAAATACATCTGATGAAAGAAAGGGATAAAATGACTATTTTTGAGAAAGTGCAGCAAAGGATGGAAAAGATAGTGGGAAGTGTATCAGTAAGACTAGACTAAGGTGAGCTGAGATCCCAGTGCTGTGGTTGCTGGTCAGGGGTTACAAATTTGCCTCTGAACTCTCCAGTGCAAAGAAATAAATAGCATCATTTCCCTGATTCACAGATGTCTCAAAGTTTCTAGGAGAAGCATGAGTTTTCCCAATGCTAAGATGTGAAAGATTGTTCTCCCTTGATTCCTCATAAAGAGGCCACCGGATCAGCTGGGATAAGGTTCCACCATTAGCAACCAAAACCCCAAAATGACAGTGACTTAAATAAGATAGAATTTTATGTCTCTCCCAAGTCTTTATAGGCAGCCGAGGGCCAGAATGGCTCTTGATGGGTCAAAAGTCAGATCCTTTTATACTCTTTCTCCACCTTGTGAGTCCAAGATGACCGTTCAGACTCTGGCCAAAACGTCCCCATTCCTGGCAGCCGGAAGGAGGAATGAGTGATGAAGGATACGCCTCCACCCTTTAAAGACACATCCCAGAAGTTGCAGAAGATACTTCCCATTCCATCTCATTGGCCAGAACTTAATCCCATGACAAGAAAGGTTGGAAATAGAGACTTTATTCCAGGCCCAGGTAAAAGGAGGCCTTCTGTCACTAAAGCACAAGGGCAATATGTTAGGTTTCTAGGGCTGCCATTAAAAAAAAAAAAAAAATCAGAGGCCAGGTGGCTTAAACCACAGAAATTTATTTCCTCACAGTTCTGGAGGCTGAACATCCAGGATCAAGGTGTCTAGAGGTCATTTTCTGCTGAGGCCCCTCTCCTTACGTTTGGCTGCCTTCTTGCTTTGTCCTCATGTGGTCTTTGCTCTGAGCATGCACATCCCTGGTGTCTCTCTGAGTCCTAACCTCCTATTATAAGGACACCAATCGCAGTGGGTTAAGACCCCTCATAAAGCCCTCATTTTAACCTGATCACCTTTTTAAGGGCCTTGTCTTCAGTCACAGCTAAGGTCCTGGGGGCTGGAACTTCAACACAGGAGTTTGGAAAAGACACAATTCCATCTGTAACATGCAGAATAGATACTAGAGAACAATCAGAAGCTCTTGCTGTGTCATTTGCCAGCATCCTCGTAATAGATAAAGAATAAATTCTTTGGTGCTGTTTGTTTTGTCTCCCCTTTGAAATTCAAATCTCTCGATCCTCCAGCACCTGCTCTTCCTGCCAGGATGCATTGGCTCCTTCAAGATTGGACAACCAGAACGTCACTGTGTGGAAACTTAGAGTCACGTATTTGAGGCTCAGGTTTTCCATGTCAGGGAGTATTGTTTAGTTGCTAAGTTGTGTCCAACTCTTTGTGACCGTATGGACTGTAGCCCACCAGGCTCCTCTTTCCATGGGATTCTCTGGGCATGAGTACTGGAGTGGGTTGCTGTGCCCTCCTCCAGGGGATCTTCCTGACCCAGGGATCAAACCCCCATCTCTTACATCTCCTACACTGGCAGGCAGGTCCTTTACCCTCTAGCCCCACCTGGGAAGCCTGTGTCAGGGGTTGCAAAATCAATCATTGCTGCCCTGATTTTGCATAATTCTAGGGATTCTACAGAGAAGACAATGGCAACCCATTCCAGTTCTCTTTAGGCTGCAGTCTGTGGGGTCGCTAAGAGTGGGACACGACTGAGCGACTTCACTTTCACTTTTCACTTTCATGCATTGGAGAAGGAAATGGCACCCCACTCCAGTGTTCTTGCCTGGAGAATCCCAGGGACGGGGGAGCCTCGTGGGCTGCCATCTATGGGGTCACACAGAGTCCGACATGACTGAAGCGACTTAGCAGTAGTAGGAGTAGGGATTCTACAGAGACCCCAGATCTTACACTATTCTAAACCCTTTTATCACAAGACAGCTGACTTTTTCTTTCTGGATCATTTTTGCATTTTCTCTGGATATGCTACAGAAGTTTTAGGATGGGTTATTGCAAGGTCAAAGTGAGGATGCCACGACTCCAGGAAAAACTGGAAAATCATTGCCCAGCCTCTCCTGGGGTTGAGACAAATGAGCATGCCAGCAGCCCCAGCTTGGGCAAAGGCAAAACAAGCCCCAGACTTGGAACAGTACTTTTTTTCCACTTTTCTAACTAGCTTGCAAGCTGTCACCCATTGAACCAGAGTGAGATTGCACTTGGCAAAAAGACAAAGAGAATTTCCCCTAAGACATGCTGACAGCCTTGCTCCCTGGGTACCTCTCAAATGCTCTGCAGGATTCTGGGCCCCTGAACTTCTGTCTATGGCAAGCTTCATCCACAAGAGGCCATGATGTCCCCACAGAGAGCACTGTTTGTGTAACCTGAGACCCAGCATCTTCTCCTTGTCCATTTCTGCTCTAGCAACAGCCACCTTAAATGCAGCTTTTGGAAGCCGTACAATATAGCTAATTGTTTGCGTTGGACGGTAGTGTGTTTAGAGCTTATGTATCTAAACAGATAATTATTTTCCACTATTTGCTGGTGGCACTGCCTGCCTGGTGACTTTGGCAGATGGAGAAAGGAGCTAATCCGTAGGTTATAAGCAGAAGGGTTATTGATGAAATGTCACCATCTGTTGGTGTCATTAAAATGATATGAGTCATAAAGAGTTTCTTTTGCTTTTTTCTCTAAAAAAAAGGTTAACTTAGAGTCTAGAGAGAAGTTTCTAGATTGCAGATGGCAGTGGGGGATCTGACCATGGCGGGGTGGGGGAGTGTCCATTCTGGAAGGGGAAGGAGCTTGATGACCAGATCAGATTGATGGGTCTTCAAGGAAGTGCTAGACTCCTCTCTGTCTGAATAAAACCACTCACCTTGCATGATACAGGGTACTTATTGCATGTAATGTAAGGTCTCAACTCTCACATGATCCTCCCTATTCCTGAGGCATCTCCCAGGTGGGGAGCAGAAAGTCATTCATTTGGAGTGAAACAAGAAAGGTCATATCTGGAAGGAAACAGTTAACATGCACCTCTTTTCTAGTCTTCACTGGTCTCATTACATAGAGATTATTCATGTAGTCAACTGACCCCTTGGGAGGCTGGGTGAGCCCTATAGGGAGTGATACTTGCTACATCTGCTGCATCTGCTGGGAGAAGGTGGAGGTGGCTCAGAGGAGGAACCAGGAACAGCACACCCAAGCTTCTGTCAGGGGCAGGAGCCCTAGGGATGGGTAAAGGAAACAGTGGATGGACCCTACATAGCGAAAGAAACAGCTTTTGCTTTTGTTGACTTTCTCTGTTGACTTCCTGTTTTCAGTGTCATTGATTTCTTCTCTGATTTTTATTATCTCTTTTCTCCTGCTTACTTTGGATCTAATTTGTGCTTCATTTTCCTGTTTCCTAAGGTGGAAACGTAGATGACTGATTTTAGATCCTCCTTCTTTTCCAACGTATTACAGAACAATGAGATGGAGAACATAAGAAGCATATTTAATGAAGATCCAGACAACCCAAATAATATGCACCAACTTCCTAATTCTGCCTTATTACCTAATCCTCTTAATTCCCTCGTATTTGGTGTTTAAAATTCTTTCACTTGCTGCCAAGGACATACACTCATATGGAAAGAACCTTTTTCAGTATGGCTTAAGATTAGCTTTTTTAATTATTTGTTTCAACTCCTGGAGAGAAAGTGAGGGTGATTGTGTAAGCCACTAAAAATCCTTTTGGCAGTATTAGGGTATACATTATAAATAAGTAAACATAACACAGTAGCAGGTCGGGCGTCACACTCATTCCTGTCTCTAGTCGCATGCTTTTCCTGTAGACCACATGGCCTGAGACTGGCCCACCTACCACCTCCCTAGGGAGAGGTGCTGGTGGGATTCAGTGCTACTGCTTGAAATACTCCAGGATTCTGGAAGCAAGAGTCCCAGGTGGGGGACACAGGGGAGCAGGAGCTGTGTGTGTTATTTATATGATCTCAAAAGGAAGCATCAGTGGAAAATTCCTATTGATATTTTTAGATCTGACGCATGGTCCTGACTGCTACACTTTCATGTTTAAACAAGCAGGGAAGGGAGTGATGGATGCTATCTGCAGCACTGTGTTGGAGGTTTGGAGGGCCCATCTGACAGGCTAATAGTCATCCTGCCAGGCCCTGATCTGCCTTCTGCCCCTTTTTGCTCAACTTCAAAAGCTGCTGACTTCAGTAGGCAGCAAATAAAACGCAGGCTGCTTGCTGCCTGGACAGAAACACTGAGATTTACCCCCAGCTCTGCGGCCCTGTGCACCCCACACCCACACTTTTAGCACCTCTACTTCATTCTCTTGTTTCTCTGAGAATGCAACATTGTTGTTTAGTCGCTAAGACATGTCCAATTATTTGCGACCCCATGGACTGTAGCCCACCAGGCTCCTCTGTCCATGGGATTCTCCAGGCAAGAATATTGGAGGGGCTTGCCATGCCCTCCTCCAGGGGATCTTCCCAACCCAGGATGGAACCTGAGGATTCTTTTACCACTGAGCCACTGAGCCAAATATATGTTGCATTCAACAGGGGAAGCCAGCAAATGCAACATAGATTTGCATAATTGGGGTCTTTTGCTATGCAGACGTGGTTTCTCCTATGAAGTTCATGGATTGGCACTGTAATTCACTCCAGTTGAAATGATCAATTCAGGAAGCTAGAGGATGTTCAGGGAAAGGAAAGTGAAGTGAAGTGAAGTCACTCGTCACATCTGACTCTGCGATCCCATGGACTATAGCCCACTAGGCTCCTCCATCCATGGGATTTTCCCGGCAAGAGTACTGGAGCGGGTTGCCATTTCCTTCCCCAAGGATCTTCCTGACCCAGGGATAGAACCCAGGGCTCCCACATTGTAGGCAGACGCTTTACCATCTGAGACACCAGGAAAGGTAAAAAGGAAAGGAAGTTCTTAAATCCACATGGCTGAGCAATGTATTTCTTGTTCCTGAGATTCGGACTATGACAGATGGGATTCTCTTATAGACCTAAAAAGTCCATAGATGAAAGCAGCGAGATGACCCAAGAAAGCTGCTAGTGGGATCTGAAGATCCCCTCCTTGTTTTGTGGCCTGAGGACGTTATTATCATTTTTTTTTATTTTTTTATCTCCTTGTTTCTACAACAGACCACAGAGACAGGTGAAGATGAAGAGGACCAGCCTCTCAGCCTGGCCTGGCCTTCTGATCCACGCAAACAAGTCACATTCCTAATTGTTCTCCCCATAGTGTTTCCTCTCTGGATTACCTTACCTGATGTTCGAAAACCTGTAAGTAAAGCATTTTTTTTTTTTTTAATTTCTCGTCAGGGGAGGAGGGGAAGCACAGCATACAACAAGAGCCTGCTCCTAAAAAGAAAGGAAGAAAGGATGACATATATACATGCGTATGTATATATGTGCTTGAAATTTCTCTGGACAGATGCGTGATGATAGTGATTGTTCTGGTTAGCAAATATGCATAATGAACCACCCCCCGAACTTAGTGGTGTGAAATGACAACCAGGTTATTTTGCTCGTGGGTCCTGTGGATCAGGGATTCAAATGGACACACTGGGGATGGCTGGTCTCTGTTCCAGAATGTCTGTGGCCTCAGCTAGGAAGGCTTAGATGACTGGGGGCTAGAACTATCTGGTGGAGAGGGAAATGGCAATCCACTCCAGTATTCTTGCCTGGAAAATCCCATGGACAGAGGAGCCTGGTAGGCTACAGTCCATGGGATCACAAAGAGTCGGACACAACTGAGTGACTGCACTTTCACTTTTCACTTTGATGCATTGGAGGAGGAAATGGCAACCCACTCCAGTATTCTTTCTTGGAGAATCCCAGGGACAGAGGAGCCTGATGGGCTGCCATCTGTGGGGTCGTACAGAGTCGGACACAACTGAAGCGACTTAGCAGCAGCAGCAGCTGCAGAACTATCTGGAGATTTCTTCGCTCATGTTTCTGGCACCTGAGCAGAGATGATTCAAGGTCTGGGCTCAGTTGGGATCATCCCCTAGAGAACCTATTGTGTGACTGGGGTTCCTCACTGTATGGCAGCATCAAGATAGTCAAATGTCTTTCATAAGAGGTCCTGGCTCCAAGAGTCAGTGTTCTTGCCACACAAGGAGAAGCTCCTTGTCTCTGGTTAGTCTAGTCTCAGCAGTCACACAGTCACCTCCACTGAACTCTACTAGTCAGAGCAATCATAAATCTGTCTAGGGCAACAAAATTATCAGTGTCCTACAGCACATGACACCCTTGATGGCAGCAATTTCAAAGAATTTGCAACCATGTTTTAAAACTACCACAGTGATTGTCTCTGCAAAGGGGAAATGAAGGTCTGAGGCAGAAGGGTGACTTGCATTTTGTTGACTGTTTGTGTACACAAATTACTCATTCAATTCAAAAAATAATTTAAAGCAATGCATTCGTGTGGTATAAATGCGTACATGTCTGATCTGCTCCCTCCAGTATTATCATTACCATAATGAATATTATTATCTTCCACGATTGTGTGCTGGGTGCTATGAACACAATACCATCTTACAATCAGCAAAGTACAGTCTGAGTGTAGATCAGCTTAAAAGAACATCCCCTCCAGTGTTGTCAAACTGGGTTCTTGGGCCACTGCCCCAAAAGGTGAAAGAACTAATGACAAATAAAGAAATAAAGAGAAACAGCTTCCCTTTTTTATTATGGGCCTTCACACATGTACTCATTCAACAAAAGTGTATATCTACTAATTTTACATATATATATATGGGCATAAGTAGAAAGAAACTTAGGCAAAAGGAGTTAACTAGCTCACGCCTGGTCACTTCCTAGGGCATGGAGCTGAGATTCACACCCAGGCCCATGTGACCACACAGCTTGGGCTCTTCCTCATATTTCTTGGTGCCAGAAGGTAAAAATACAAAAACATTGCTAAAAGCATTTGGAATAGAATACTGCAATAACATCCAGCATAATTTAGCATCCTTCTTCAAAAGCCCCGCGATGATCCCACTTTCCTCATTTGAAAAAGACTGGAGAAACATCCTGTCTCATTACTCTGTTCTGACCCAGAAATAAGCCAACCTGACAGAGAGCCTTGTCTTATCAAGTACAGGCCAGGAATGACCCCTCACATAAAGACCCCTGGCATTAGACATTTGCTAGGAATGGGTGAATGTAGCAGGTGTGGCTCATTTAAAGCACTATCTAGGTTTCTTTGTTCAAGATGCTGTTACAGAGCATCTGCTCTATACAAAGGCCTGGCTTCCTGGAAACCTGCAGCCAAATAGCTGGAATGCGTTCAGTTTCTTCTTGGCTCCCATCACAAGGACATTTCTGAGATATACATGCTCACATGCGCTCACTCACTCATTGCCTCTCTCTCCCTCTCTCTCTGTCACCACTGCTCTGCTATTTAGCTCAATGCTTTTGCTTAGCTCAGGGAGGAAAATGAGGGAGACAGACAGGGTTTTCTAAATCCCCACAGCAGATCTAGTGTGATATGGCCCAGAGCAGAGGGGCCTGGTTCGCTAATAAGACTGATCAATGTTATAAAGCAGATAACCAACATGGACCTACTGTACAGCACAGAGGACTAGACTCAGTGTCTTATAATAACCCGTAAGGGAAGAGAATCTGAAGAATATATACACATAGTGTATATATATAGGACTGAATCACTGTACTGTACACTTGAAACATGATATTGTAAATCAATTCTACATCGATTTTTTAATTTAATAATAATTTTTTAAATAACTTTTAAAGAAAAGAGTGATCGATGTCAGTGTACAACTGCTGGAGCCATCAGGAAGACGTGCAGGAATGGGAGGAGGAGGTTGCCAGCGACTCAAGGTCCTGGAACCTCAGGGCTGGGTGGGACTCAGAGCAAAGGCTGGCAGAGTACTCGCTCCCTCTGTGATCCGAGTCAAGGAAGCTGTTAGGGAAGATCAGCGCTCTCAAGCAGGGACTCCTGGACCACAAACAGGACTCCACCATGGCTACAGTTAGACCTGCTCTGGCTGATGCCGTAATCCCCAGGGTGAAAAGCAAGCAGATGCAGCTGAACAGGATACTCCCCGTGCAGTGCCGCTGACTGGTCATTCGCTGAGCAGTACCCCACAGGAGCCAGCCCCCACAGCGTGTGCTGGGGTGGCCAGTGGGATTTTTCCCCACTGTACCCTGAAGGGCCATTGCTGTGTGGACTGGATTTTTTTCTGTCTTTTCCTGAGTATACCATGTGCTGTTCCAAGCAGAAATGAGGCTCTTAGGTAGAACCTTGGGTGTTCGT
Source organism: Bos indicus (assembly GCF_029378745.1). Lineage (NCBI taxonomy): Eukaryota > Metazoa > Chordata > Mammalia > Artiodactyla > Bovidae > Bos > Bos indicus. The sequence goes on from NC_091767.1 coordinate 24,743,753, forward strand.
AGATTTCCTCAGCAAATATTTATTGAACACATATTATATGCCAGGCATCAGGCTTTATGACCTAAAAGAGACATAAAGTCATATCAGTCACAATTCCTCTTTTTTTTTTTTTTAATGTTTTGGCCACACCACGCTGGCATGTGGGATCTTAGTTCCCCAACCAGGGATCAAACTCACATCCCCTGCATTGGAAGTGCAGAGTCTTAACCACTGGACCTCCAGGGAAGTCCCACAATTCCTATTTTTAAGTTGCTCTAAACTCAGTAGAGGAAACAAAGCACAGCCTTACTAGTGAGAGCTAGGACTTCATGCTCTCGCTAGGACTTCCCTGGTGGCTCAGATGGTAAAGTGTCTGTCTACAATGCGGAACACCTGGGTTCAATCCCTGGGTTGGGAAGATTCCCTGGAGAAGGAAATGACAACCCACTCCAGTATTCTTGCCTGGAAAATCCCATGGACAGAGGAGCCTGGTGCAGGCTACTGCCCATGGGGTCGCAAAGAGTCGGACACGACTGAGCGACTTTACTTTCACTTTCACTAGAGGGAGCAGCTAGACTCAAACCCAGGTCTCCTGACTCTGGAGCAATCTCATGCTACCATGTTGACTGCAGTGGTTTTTCCCACGAGACACACGCATTGTGCAATCATGGGAAAGTCACATCTCAAATCTCGACCTCATATTTCCTCCTTTGTGAAATACAGGAGTGGAGGAAGATCTCTAAATTTCTGGCCAGCTTTAATGTTCTGTGATTCAGGAAACCATAGATAACCATCGATACAATAGTCCCAGTTTACTCTCAGAGCATACAGGCTTGAGTTACATGGTCACTCTTTGCATATATGGAATGCCAAACAAAACAAGCTTGCTGGTTGGTACAAAGGCCAGTAAGCAGCTTCTTGCTCATGCTCAGCTCAAGAGAGTTTCATTAGGTTTGATCTTGCATAAGTTAGCTTTTGTTGTATAACATCCCAAAACTTAGTGACTTAAAACAAGTATTCTTTTAGCCCATAATCCTCCGAGTTGGCAATGTGGCTGAGGCTTGGCCTGACAGTTCCACCTCTCACTTACATAGCTGGAGGCTGGTATGTCAGCTGGAACACCTTGATTCTGTTCCACGTGGTCTTCTGTCCTTAAGCAGTCTAGCCTGGGCTTATTGATATGACGGCCAAGTTCCAAGAGTAGTGAAAATGAAAGTCACAAAGCCACAAAGATCTAGTTTAGAGCCTGCATGCTGTCATTTCTACCACATTCTATTGGTCAGAGCAAGGCCTAAGGCCAGCCCAGATTCAAAAGCTTGGGAAACAGACCTTATCTCTCCATGGAAGGAATTGTAACGTGATATGGCCATTTTTTTCAGTCTGCCACTGTCCTCATGTCTTGCCACAGGGCCTCTTGAAAAATTACCCAGGGAGAAAAGAGACACTTGCTACTCCTCAGAGCCTGGTAGCTCTGCATCCTGAGTAGTTTTTGACTTACCCATGGAGATGAGCATCCTAAACCTTGACAATAATTACAATGAAAACAGGATTTTTTTTAATGTATACACATCTAGTTTCAGAGTAAATTATACCCCCACTTGTTTTTATTTCCACTCAATTTATATGCAAATTGTATGACAGTATTTGCTGAATTATGCATACTTTCAGCTCAGATAATTAATGTGGGTTTCACATTTATAGTTTTCTTAAATTAGTGGCTTTGTTTTAAAAGTCCAAGAACTGAAATGCAACCTTAATGTCTTTGATGAAAATTGAAAATAATAAAGGAAACAAAGACCCCCCCAAAGTTATATTCTCTCATGGCCTAGGATGGGTGTTCTTCCAAAACAGGAATGCATGAGATACCAAAACATGACCCATCAGATCTAGGAAGGTACTTACAACTCACCCAGGATTTTGCAGTTTCTGTCATGCATTAGTTCACTCACCAAGTATTTATTATGTGTCTACTGTGAACCAAGGATGGTTCTAGCAAGGATGGAGTGATTGGGGCCCTGAGAGTTTGAGTGACCTGTCCAAGCAAGACCAGCTAATAAGAAGCAAAGCCAAGACTCTAAGCCAGATGTCTGAGGTCATTTTCACCTCCCTGAGTTTCAGTTTTTTCATGTCTTAAAAATCAAATTGAGGTTAATATTGTCTAATAACAACTCCCATTACTATCTGAGCACTTGTTCCATGCAAGGAATTTGATAGACATTTCATCTGCATGAAATCCTCAGTACAACTAGATATTGTTATTCCCCTCATTTTACAGAAACTGAGACATAGAGAGATGAAATAATTTGTCTCAGGGCACATTGCTGGTAATTGACAAGCAAGGATTACTACTGGTCATAGTAATCCAGAGACCATACTTTCAATCTTTAACAGGATTGCTTTGAAGAACTTTGTTAAATATGTATGCCCCAGAACCTTGCACAGAGGAGATGCTCGGTGAATTTTTTTTTTTTTAATTTAAATAAGTAGATGGCCAATTTGTGCCACCAGCTAGTGTCCAGCAATGTTTTCTAAGCCAAGAAAGTATCATTCTGATGTACTAAAAACTTCTAATGAGAACATTAGCTATCAATTATACAAGTAAACCATTACATTGGGAACAAAATGGACACATGTGCCAGCCAGCACATGGACACAATTTGCTTTCTGCTAATTGGTGTGAGGCCCATCCCACCAGATGTCAGAATGAGCCACCATTACAAACCAGGAATTGACACACCAGACCTTGGCTTGAAGAGCTCTTTCTTCCTTGCAATGAGTATTAAGTGTTAGTTGCTCAGTCATGTACAACTCTGTGTGACCCTGTGGACTGCAGCCCGCCAGGCATCTCTGCCCAAGGGATTCTCCAGGCAAGAACACTAGAGTGGGTTGCCATTCCCTTCTCCAGGGGATCTTCCAAACCCAGGGATCGAACCCAGGTCTCCAGCATTGCAGGCATATTCTTTTACCCACTCAGCCACCAGGGGAGCCTTCCAATGAGACTGGTAATTAAATAACTGTACAGGTTCTACTGGGCAGTGATAACTGGAATGAGACCATAGAGTCCAAAGAAGGGGAATAATCCAGAAAAAAATGAAAGAAGGAATTACCTGGGCTGTGAAATTGGAAATGATAAGGTACTTTGATGGTCCAGAAACACTTAACCAAACTGCTGATGCATGAAAAGTTGATGCTTCCAAAGAAAGAACTGTATGGGAGGCTGGGTGAGGCAGATGGTCGTACAGCTGGAATGCTAGTCTGTATTTCCCTGATGTTCTTTATTTTCTGACATTCAGAGCACAAGCTAGTATTATGATGATAATGACCATTAAGTGTCCAAAGCTGGGTATATTTTGAGCATTATTGGCCCTGTCTTTTCTTTAGAAATGAATATAACCTGGATTCCTAACATCTAAGAATATGTGCTATATAGAGTCAGACAGACCTAGATTTAAATTTCATGTCTAGTTCAAGATCTAGGTACAGAATAGGTGCCCAGACTTTTCCTACCCCTAGTTAAGGATGAAGACCTGAAATTTTACAAAGAAAAATTATTTTTAATCTTTTTTTTCAATGAGCCCCTAATCCAACACTAGGTACATTTATATGTCAAATAATTACTAGTTAGCTTCTTGATTAAGACTTGTAAAAGATGATGCTGGTAACATCAGACCACCTGATCTGCCTCTTGAGAAACCTGTATGCAGGTCAGGAAGCAACAGTTAGAACTGGACATGGAACAACAGACTGGTTCCAAATAGGAAAAGGAGTACGTCAAGGCTGTATATTGTCACCCTGCTTATTTAACTTATATGCAGAGTACATCATGAGAAACGCTGGGCTGGAGGAAGCACAAGCTGGAATCAAGATTGCTGGGAAAATATTGATAACCTCAGATATGCAGATGAACACACCCTTATGGCAGAAAAGTAAAGAAGAACTAAAGAACCTCTTGATGAAAGTGAAAGAGGAGAGTGAAAAAGTTGGCTTAAAGCTCAATATTCAGAAGACTAAGATCATGTCATCTGGTCCTATCACTTCATAGCAAATAGATGGGGAAACAGTGGAAACAGTGTCAGACTTTATTTTTGGGGGGCTCCAAAATCACTGCAGATGGTGATTGCAGCCATGAAATTAAAAGACGCCTTACTCCTTGGAAGGAAAGTTATGACCAACCTAGACAGCATATTAAAAAGCAGAGACATAACTTTGTCAACAAAGGTCCCTCTAGTCAAGGCTATGGTTTTAATAGTAGTCATGTATGGATGTGAGTTGGACTATAAAGAAAGCTGAGTGCTTTATAAATAAAGAATTTATACTTTTGAACTGTGGTGTTGGAGAAGACTTTTGAGAGTCCCTTGGGACTGCAAGGAGATCCAAACAGTCCATCCTAAAGGAGATCAGTCCTAGATGTTCAATGGAAGGACTGATATTGAAGCTGAAACTCCAATACTTTGGCCAGCTGATGCTAAGAGCTGCTCATTTGAAAAGACCCTGATGCTGGGAAAGATTTAGGGCAGGAGGAGAAGGGGATGACAGAGGATGAGGTGATTGGATGGTATCACTGACTCAATGGACATGAGTTTGGGTGAACTCCGGGAGTTGGTGATGGACAGGGAGGCCTGGCATCCTGAGGTTCATGGGGTCGTGAAGAGTCGGACACAACTGAGCGACTGAACTGAGCTGAACTGAACTGAAGCATCAAATATGAATTACAGAGGTTTCCACTAATACATTGATTTGAACTGGCTCCTTTAAATATTTAATTCAATTACTTATTTTCTGCCTCTTGACGGGGAATGTTTTATGCTTCAGGGATATTTTTCGGATGAGAAATATGTTGAAATAATTTGATTCTGACTTGTGACACTATATCAATGAACAGATATGCAAATGTACAAAAACTTAAATAATAATAAAATAATATTTACATACTTAGTATGTTAACTAACCTGGAAAGGGGACAGTCTATGAAATGAGGACTCTCCCAGGATATCCAGTCCATGTGCCATGTTATAGTGTGGAGATTATACTCCATATCCTCCCAGAATGTTCAGAATCAAACTAAAAACAGGCTGCTGCTCAAACCACACTTGTGGCCCCACATCACAAGAGGGGCCCTTCTCTTCCCTATGACACAGCATGGCCGTGGGAGATAAAATGCTCATTACACCTAGGGTCCTGAAACAGTGACTTGTGACCAGAGGAAAAGAATGGAGACTCTAATCAGCTAAATGCCTTGCATGGGGAAACTTGGCACTGGCAATTCCAAGGCTCAGATAATCTCATCTCCAGCTGGAGCTACCTCCTTGCTTTAAAGGAATTTGCTTTTTGGACTTTTCTGGTGGTCCAGTGGCTAAGTCTGTGCTCCCAGCGCAGGAGGCCCAGGTTGGGTCCCTGGTCAGGGCTCAGATGATAGAGGATCTGCCTGCAATACAGGAGACCTGGGTTTAGTCCCTGGGTCAGGAAGATCCCCTGGAGAAGGGTAATGGCTACCCACCCCAGGATTCTTGCCTGGACAGAAGAGCCTGGCAGACTACAGTCCACAGGGTCACAAAGAGTCAAACATAACTGAGCAACTAACAGGGAACAAAGAACCTACATGCTACAACTGAAGATCCTGCGTGCCACAACTCAGACCCAGGGCAGCCAAATAAAAATAAACACATTTTTAAAAAAAAGGAATTTGCTTTCAAAGTAACTGTCTCAACCTCCACTTTGAAAATTGATTACTTTTTTCCCATAACCCATTAAATAGTACTCAGGTCCTCAGAAAGAGTCTGAGTCTGACATGTGAAAATATTTCAGCCAGATGTTTCAGGGGAAACATTTAAAAATAAGATTGTGGCTACTTACTGGGGTCTGATGTTTTTCCTCAGTTGAATCAAGACCACTGGTCTTACAGACATCCATACTAACCAGTGGCCCAAGAAAAACCACAGCCATTGAAAGAAAGAAAATGATTCTTGTGAAATTTAACAGAACCATGTGAATGATAATGAAAACATATATTAAAAACTTGAACTAAGTACAGAGAACGCAAGCCTGTTTGGAGCGATAAGACTGTGTTTGTCATTATTGATATTCAAAAGATTACCGTGTACAGGTTTATCTTTTGCTGTTAATGAAGCTCTCAAAAGCTGTGGCAGAAGTGTTCTGTGTGACTGCCCAAGGTCAGCCCTTCAGACAAGTGAGATAGTATTCATCCAAGTCAACTACATTTATTTCTCTGGGCAGAATTGGATGGTATTATCAAAGCAAAAACTAAGATTGTCTCTAAAAGTGGAAAGCTTTGAAATAAAAAGTGTTTGGTAATAATAAGTGGCTCTCTAAGAATATTATGCTTTCTGAGCATGTTTTAAAGGATCCCAATTTGCAAAAAGAGCATCAGTAAGACACCACTACCATCCAACGCAAGCATGGATTTCCCTGTAGTGGGATCAATAAGAAACATTGCATTTTGCTATCTGATTTGGGCCGATGTTTGAAAGAAATTTGAAAAGTGCTCATCCTGTAAGCCTGAGATTGCACAAAGCCTAGGGCTAAAAGCCCAATTCCGTAGTTGGACATTACATAGTTAAGGGTAGAGAACAGGAGAGGAAACATTCCCAAGAGTGTCTACTCTGCGACTCCCGTGGAGAGCAGCGCAAGTGGGCATCTGCTACTTGTGTGGCTCCAGTATCTGAGAGACTGGCCATCCTCAGGAACCTGTATTAACTGTGGTGATAGCTTCTTCTCTGTGGCTTTTCCTCATAATCCGCGGGGCTGTAAAATGAGCCCATTTGTTTTTGAAACTATTGATCTTTCTTGTTAAATGTAATTAATCCCATAGGCTTTCTGGCAGATGGATTATTATTAGGATACATGAGTCAAAGCGATAGAGACTGATTCTCATGAACTTGAAGAGGAGGTAGAAAAGGGAGCAGGAGAAGGAGGGGGGATATGGAGTACTGAGGGGTTGAAGGCAAGGTTGAGAAGCCAAGCCTTGGGAAAGGGCAGCAACAGAGAGCATCTGAGCACCCAGCAGTAGGAACAGACCTTCTCTTCAAAAGACTGCCATCTCAGGTGGGACGAACTGAGAGTTGCATTGACACATATACATTACCATATGTAAAATAGATAGCTAGTGGGAAGTTGCTGCATAACACAGGCAGCTCAGCCCAGTGCTCTGTGACAACCTAGAGGGGTGGAATGGGGGAGAAGTTCAAGAAGGAGGAGATGGATGTATACTTTCAGCTGATTTATGTTGTATGGCAGAAACCAACAACATTGTAAAGCAATATCATATAATTAAAAAAAAAAAAAAAAAAAAAGACTTCCCATCTCAGCAGCCAGTTTTATGATGGCTTGGCTTCAACCAATTTCACATTCCCGAGAGAAATCTTAATGTCCCAGCTCAACCAAGGGTTACTGATGGGTTTCCCCAGTGGCTCAGATGGTGAAGAATCTGCCTGCAATGCAGGAGACCTGGGTTTGATCTTTGGGTAGGGAAGATCCCCTGGAGAAGGGAATGGCAATCCACTCTAGTATTCTTGCCTGGAAAATCCCCTAGACAGAGGAGCCTGGCAAGCTTCAGTCCATGGGGGTCGCAAAGAGTTGGAGACGACTGAGCGACTAACACTTTCACTTTTCACCAGGATGGCAGATCACCTCGGTTAGTACTCACACTCTCCCCTCTTCCTGGTTCTCTTGCAGTCATCAAGGAAGTTTTTTCCCATCACGTTTTTCGGCTCCATCTCCTGGATCGCCGTCTTCTCTTACTTGATGGTCTGGTGGGCACATCAGGTAAGACCTTGAGAAGGACACACATCTGCCTGGCTTTTCTCTTGGCTGCCAGGTGGCTCATCAGTGTGTTTGCTTTCTGAAACTGGCACAAGGGTATAGCAGCTGACACACATATTCCAGGACTAAAGGAATTCACTCCACTTAACTTTCCCTCGTCTCCTGGCCTTTCTCTGCAGGGTGGAATCAAGTTGGCATAGCCCCAGACAGCTGTGTGGAGGAAAGGCAAGTCTATCCACAACTTGCCCTCTGCAGCCTGAAACCAGGCCAGCCTGGGCCTGGAGGAATGTCAGGGTTTTGCCTAGCTCTGCGACACTCCTTTCACTTGGACAGCCACTCACCTCATGTTCTCATCAAACTGGCTCTTAGGAAAAGACGTGGAGACAAAATGGTCTCCTCCTTGAGCCTGAATTTACAAAGTATTTCACTTTTACTACTTCTAACTCAATACCAGTCGTAATGCCCATCACCAGAATAAACTCTCAGGAATTGTTTGTTGTAACACATGAAAGGAAAAAGGAGGTACAAAGGTCTTATGTTTGGTCTTATGTTCTCAGAGGTACTAACAGTTACCGTTATTGACTGAATGTGTACTGCCTGAATATGCACAATTCACCTCCCTTTGTCCTTCTACGTGGGTATAAATTCTGTGGGGCAGGTAATATTATTATCCACAGTTTACAGATAAGAGTTAAGCTTAGAGCTAATTAAAGTTGTTTTAAAAATAATCATAAGATACCACTTCACAACCATTAGGACAACTACAACCAAAAAGACAGACAATACCATTTGTTGATGAGGGTGTGGAGAAACAGGATTGCATATATTTTTCAAAACTCACAAAACCGTACACTTTTTTTAAAAGGGTGAATTTTCCTGTATGGAAATTACACCTTAATTTTTTTTAGAAAGAACATATGGCATCACTAACAAAATCCACTGAAAATATTGGCTGATAAACCAAGTGTTATTCCTACAATGTATTTCATATTATTCCTATCACAGTTATTTTACTGACATTGACTTCAGATTACTCTTCCTCAATATTTCCAAAAATCAGTGGCCCCCTGAAGACATTCTGTTTGCCCCCAAGTCATTATTTTCTACATTCACGAGGAGACGTTTCCTAACAATATCCAACAGAAATCACCGCAGAAGTTTCAATCCCTGGGTCGGGAAGATCCCCTGGAGAAGGAAATGGTAACCCACTCCAGTATTCTCGCCTGGGAAATCCCATGGACAGAGGAGCCAGGCGGGCTACAGTCCATGAGGTCGCAAAGAGTCGGACACGATTGAGCACACCCGTTAAAAAAAGTTAAAAAGCTGTTTCTCAGCCTCCAGATTTCCAGGCTATGAATGTTTGCCATTTATAACATATATAATGGCCTTCTATAATAATTATTTTTATTCTTCCATGTACAGATAAAGAAAAAAAAGTGATTTTTTTCACTTACTGGAATGTATTGTTCCTATATATTTTTCTTTAGCCTTCCTCGAAAATATCCTACAAGCTTCGATCTTTTTCTTTACTTTTTAATGATTATCTTAATTCCACAGTCTTATTCTCTTTTCATTCTCTTGTAGAAAAATACAAACACAATCCCTGGAACAACTATAATTATCAAAAATAAAAAGCCCAGAAATACAGAATGCACAAAGAGAAGCCTTATTTGCCAATAATGAATGAGACGTTTCTCTTTCTTTTCACCAAAGAAATGTTTTTCTCTTTCAAAACATCCAGACAGCTGATCAAATAACAGATTCTGTTATTAAGTCTGTAGCACTAATTCTGTCATTTGCACCTTTGACCCGTAAAAGCTATAAATGATAGGAAGTGCACCATTTAGTGCTCAGCTATTTGTTATGCACAGGTTTGCCAATAATAGCTGGTTCCCACTAGCTTAAAAGCATAGTTGGGAGCTGCCTTTATTTGACGGTCACACCGCCCCAGAGCCTAGGGAACTGAACTAGTATACCTGCCCTCGTGGTTCACTGCTCTCCATTAGAAAGTGACAGCTACATGAACTATATGTCAATTACATCTCAATAAAACTGGAAGAAAAAGAAAGAAATTGAGGACCAAAGACATTGCCCAATTGGTCCAGTTAGCACTAAGTCAAGTACTTAATAAATGCCAGAGCCAGACTTGGAGCAAGGTCCTCTGATTTCCTAACTGTTGCTTTCAGCAAGTCTGCCTTGCTGACTTACAGTCCTATGTTACCAAACCCTAAAAATCCAAAATCAAGTTTTCTGTGGAAATGGTACAATCTAAAAATGTTTAAGAGTGGGTTACAGACAATAGGAGATGTTAAGGGAAAATGGGGACACTGGGTATCAATTCTTAATCTACAATCATAAATTAAGGGGCACATTTGCTACACGATCTGGTGCCATTGTCAGGCACTGGCCCATGGGGCCAATGACCAATTGGCATTTATAACTCTGATCTTCTGCTTCCTCTGCCTGGTCTTGACAAAAATCAAATAGAGGCTGCATTCTAGTCTTCCAGAGCTCTTTTTTCAGATTACCTATTTAATCCTTGTGCCAACATTCCTGATCTCTTGGGTCTGAGTATCATTAAAATATAAATCTTTCTGTCAACGACTGTGGCTTATTCATTGTTATTATCTCAACACCCAGCACAGCAGAGAGTAAGAATTCATTAAAAGGGAGTTGCATTGAAATGTTAGTGGTCTTGATGGTTTTGTGACTTCAAACACTCCTCTGTTTGCCCGTCATGGCTTTTAGGTTGGAGAGACAATTGGCATTAGTGAAGAGATCATGGGTCTGACCATTTTGGCCGCTGGGACTTCAATCCCTGACCTGATCACCAGTGTCATAGTGGCCCGGAAGGGACTTGGGGACATGGCCGTGTCCAGCTCTGTTGGAAGCAACATTTTTGACATCACCGTAGGGTGAGTAGAACTCATTATATAAAGGGTCACATCAACTCCACCACTGCCTTTGTCTTCTTGGAAGCTTGTGAAGTCATGACCGGTATCTCAGAGCCCAAAACCAACCCATACCAACAGAAAGAAAGGACTGGTAGTATCATTCAGTCTCACCAACTCCATTTTTTCATTTTCACAGAACTTCATGAAGAATAAGTTATCCCTGGACAGGGAGAAACACACACTTACATAGAGAGCGGGTGTTGTAGTAAATACTTTGAGAGAATTTCACCTAAAAAACAGCATTGGCTACATGTCATGAATATTCAACATTCATATGTGACTGAGATACTCTGGTAGTTTCACAGTACTTTTTTTTCCCATGTTCTAATTCTAATTAAAGTCCCCACCAGCCTCAGATGAGATTTGGAAAGCAGACTAAAACATAGGCCAGGATAAAAATATCCCATCTCCTTCCTTGGAAAACACTGGCAGGTTTGACATTATCATTTCTTTATCCAAGCCGGTGAAGATACTCTAGGTTTTTTTGAAAGTCAGATAATGAGCTCTGTTCTTACAGTTAAGCAAGCTGAAATTCTCAATATGAATGATCTCTAAAGTGGATCTGACTGGGGAGAGAAGCTGTTACTTCTATCATTTCATTTAACATGTCCAAAGTAAAAGTAGTCTCAAAAGTAACCCCAAAAGGCAGTCCCCTGAGAAAGTAAGACATAGGATATTATCCTTGTGTTCCTAGAAGCACTGGCCTCTTGGCACTTGAGTTTGGAAGACCATTAAAAATGAATCTTTCTCATTGAACATCGTGTTCAACACTGTTCTCACTTATCCTTTCCATTACCTAACATATAGTTTTTCATTCAGTATCTACCACATATGCGGTACATACATTTTTGTCTGTCTCAGCCACACGTGAGGTGCGTTTATCATCCCCACTTTTCAGGTAAGGAAACTGAAGGACGCAGAGTTCACACAACGAGTAATGAGACAGCTGGGATTTGAGCAGCATCTATGCTCTCAAGCCCAGCATTATCTGAACATAAATTATCTGAACCCTGCTCTGAGCTTCACTGTCTGTCCCACTTTAGAGTTCAAAGGGGCCCTCTCCTGCCACACTGTCTTCCTTTGCTGGCATCTCTCCCTCGAGACCCCTCAGTGCTTGTCTGTCTGGAAAACTCCAGCTTACCCTTCCAGTGTCAACTCGTGTCCTGGTTTTCTGATTCCTTTAAGCCTGGCCTGGAGGCTCGTGCTCCTGTATACACTCTGTGTATCTGTAGCTCCCCCTCTGTCAAGGTCATGTATATCTGTCTGCTAGACTGTGAACTCCCCAAGAACAAGAACTCCCCAAAACCTAACACAATGTCTAATGCATGGCAGTGGCTTGGCACATGTGTGTAGAATGAATGGATGGATGAGTGAATGAATGCCTGAAAAGGTGTATTTTTAAAAAGAGGGACATCCCTGGTATAAACAAGTGTTTCTCAGTTCTACTGCCCACACATTTAAAGTAGTTTTCTTGGTCAATACCTTGTACAAATAGAAAGAAAATATTCTGTAGTATAAAAAGAGAAAATCTTACATGGGAAATGTTCTTTGAGATATATTTATCATGTTTTCAAAAAGTATTCTAGTGAATTACAAAATGCTTTTTGTTCACTGTTCTTAAATTATACATATGTTGTAACTTAAATGGAGGTTTAAAGAAAATCATCCTATGTTATAACTTAAATGGAGGTTTAAAGAAAATCATCCCTAATCCTAGTACCCCCAAACATTTAACTTTTGTGCATTTTTCTCTTAATATTTCACAAAGTTTTCTTAGTGAATAATCAGTTTTGCTCTGTTGGAGGGCTTTTATTTTTCCATTTTAAAGCCATTTATGCCTAGCAAAGAATAGGCCTCGAGTAAATTAGTAAGTCAGCCATTTTTCTAAGTTTCTTCATAGCTCTCATAATTAATATTCTACAGCTTCAAAATATTCAATCTTGTTACTTTCAGTTTAACCATTACCCTTTAGTAGGACCTTTGTATTTTTTCAGTTTTATGATAGCATGAGTGTTTTATGAAACTTTATAAAGAGAAACATCTCTTTAAATTATTTTATTAGGGTACATTTTTAAAGAAATATTGATGGATCAAAGATTATAAATATTTCAATGGCTATTGATGTAGTATATTTTTCCAAAAGGTCTCTTCCAAGAATTTATACCAATTTACAATATTATTAGCAATATATTGAGTGTAACAGTTTCTCCATAGTCTTGGTAGCATTTTTTTTTTTTTAATTTTTAATTTAATAATTTTAAAACATGTGTTCCCCATCCTGAACCCTCCTCCCTCCTCCCTCCCCATACCATCCCTCTGGGTCGTCCCAGTGCACCAGCCCCAAGCATTTTCTTCTTGATACATACTCAAGGTAAAGGATTTAGAAATACACATAAAGCATAATACAAGCCAACATATAAGCATATATAAAACATAAATACAAACCAACACCTCTCTAATTCATTATTGAAATTAAATTGCTATTTTTATGTGTATCCTTTTTATAGAATCATATCATGGGCATTTGCCTGTATCATCTTAAGTTTATGATTTTAATAGCTATATAACATTACATTGACTTAACAGTTTGCTATTTAACTAACTGCCTGTTATATGAGATTAGGGTGTCCTGATGTTTCACTACTCAGAGTAACACTGGAATGATCATCTTTCTGAAAAAAGTTGCCTCTGCATTTTGAATTATTCCTTCTGCTTGATCCCTGACAACCAAACTGATAGGTCAGAAGTATTAAAAATGTTGTATTTGCCCCAAAGGGTTTTTACCTGTTTGTAGTTCTGTCAACCGCAGCTTCACCAGAATTGGATGTGTGCATGCGTGTGTCATTGTCAGTCTCTGTCTCCATTTAAAAAATAATAAGTTGGCCATTTTCACTGCTAATTTCTATACCCTTTTCAACATTTTATCATCTCCTCCTGTCACGCTGTACACATCCTCCAACTCATCTCTTTAGGGCTAAGGATAACACTTTAATCTTTGAAAGGAATCCAAAAAAAAATTGTTTCAAATCAAATTCAGACACATGTATAATTTTTTTTAATTAAAATTGAATAAAAAAAGTAAAAAAAAAAAAAAGAAATCACCTGCAGCAACCTTTGATCTTATTTAACCAGAGAACAAATTCTCTCTGCTCTCCCTCATTCTGTCAGGAAATAAAGGTTTTTAAAGGTCACTTGACTTCCATATATGATCGCCTGGGCCAACCAGGCGCGAGTCATGGTGAACTTAACAGGACACTGGTTTCCGATCAGACCCCAAGCAGCTCATGTTCCATCCTGTGCCTTCCTCAGCGTGTCTGACTATGCCCCGCGTCTACGCTGCTTCTCCCCACAGGCTCCCGCTGCCCTGGCTCCTCTACACGGTCATTCACAGGTTCCAGCCCGTGGCCGTCAGCAGCAATGGGCTCTTCTGTGCCATCGTCCTCCTCTTCATCATGCTGCTCTTCGTCATCCTCTCCATCGCCCTCTGCAAATGGCGGATGAACAAAGTGCTGGGCTTCATCATGTTCGGCCTCTACTTTGTGTTCCTGGTGGTCAGCGTCCTCCTGGAAGACAGAATCCTCGTGTGCCCTGTCTCCATCTAGCAGGAAAAGCCATATCTTGAGCCAACAGCATGGACAGTCCCTCCCTGCTCTGGGTTGTAGGCTCTGTGACCTCCGGAGAAGAGGCAGCAGGCCCACAGCCTGGGGCTTTCTGAGCGTCCCTCCTTGGCGGATTTGACGAGGGATGGATTTGCGCAGGGCCAGCTCATTTCATGGGGCTGCTCCCACCCTTGCCTCCTGCAGCAGCTCCATTCAAGTGACAAACAGATCCCTGCGTCTGGGGCTTCTCAGCCTGCATCGCTGACAGGTACTCCTTGCTGGTCAGAGGTATATTCGTCATAATGATGCAAACAATGACAAAAGTGATATATATACATATAAAATATACATATTATATATAGATGCACCTGAACACACCCCTGCCTGTTCCTGTACTGATACCTCTCCTTCCACACCTAGAGAGTAGTCTATACCTGTATACAGACACAAAGAAAACTTATATATATATATATATGAAGTCATATGTATATATATATATATATATGAATACAACTGCATCTTTTCAGGGACAGCTCTAATATATTTCTAGTACCTATTTGAAGAGGGGCATCAACCTTCAGTCTGAGCTTTACCTCTTAACTGCAAGAGGTGAGCTGAGAGAATCATTGCTGTGAACTTCAACCTACCTTGGACATATTGGGATTCTGCCTGGTATGACGGCTGTTTAAGGAATATATGTTGCAGGAGGTAGGACTGGGTGGAAAGGGTCCATAGAGAACCTAATATGAGCCCTCCAAAACATTCCCACAAGCCAAACTGGGAAGACCATCTGCCCAATCTAACTGAGGTACACTATCTGAAACCCACAGGGTTATTGGGACATCTGGAGGTAAAACCCAGGTTGGGCAGATGCTGGTTTGGGACAAGGGGGAGGTGACCAGGGTTGGGTTTGGGAGAGGTTGTTTGTTTTTTTATATAGTGCCCCAGCATGCAAGTAGAAAATATGATTGCAAACCAAATTAGTGCTCTTCTAGGACAGCAAAACTATATAAACTGAACCTATATTGTTCCAATGCATGTCCCATTATCATCCAAAGAAGGGGGCACATTTAGCTGTAATTGTCATTCAGACGTATCTTGATGCTAAGGTGCTTGAAGTATAATCAAAATGCCTGCCAAGAGAGCCTGGATATGCACTAAGAAATGCCATCCAGCAGAGGTGCTCAGTGGAACTTGCTCCCTAACGGTGTGGTTCTTTAAAGCATCTTCCAGTGTGGTCATCAAGGGCTTCAGTGGCTGAAGAAAGACATCACTCTTCCTCCAACCAGTAGAACTAGATTGACGCGGATCGGTACTGCGTGGACTGAGGCAGCTTAGAGCTGTTTGGAAAGGTGTTTGTTCACCAGGACGTTTTCTGGGTCCTCTGTCTGGTAGTTCCAGGACCAGGACTTGGTCTCTCCTGCCATGAGGGTCCCCACCAGGGAGTCTTTCCAGCTCACAGAGTGCACTGCAGACTATGCTCAACAGCCTCTTTACACTGGCTTCAAGCCAGTCACTCTGAGGTTCTGATTTCCAGAGCATTCATGGGACATTTTCATTTCATCCATTCAGTACTCACAAGTTCTGTTTGACACTTTGTATGATTTCTCAGGTCTATGGCAATAAAACCAACAGAGAAAAAGGTGAGGCAGACTAAATGAGTGAAAAATATGCAGTTTTTCATTTCCCCAAACCTTGCATCCTTATAATCATTTGAAAGTAAATAGAAGACACCCCTTATCGTGTAGCCCTCCTACATCTAAGTGGGCACACCCCGCGTCTGAGGACTACTCCACGTGATTTCCTCTCCCCAGTCTGTTGTGTCAGTGCTGCTGCTATGATCTTGCTGTGAGCGCATCCCTCCTAACACAGGGAGACAGAATGCAATGCTCACAACGGAGTAAAGATCAAGATCAAGCTCAGCATTCCTTCCACAAAACCTCAGCTCACCCTACACAGCACAGCAGTCACAGGCAGTGCCCACTGTTGCTCTTCCGAGTGGAGGCCCAATGGGAAAGCAAGAAGCCACAATGGCAGCAGCCAAGATGCTGGCCCAAAAGGCCAGCTTCCCAGTCTCTCCAGCTTTGCAAAATTGAGTGGTCAGTTGTATGAGAGAGAGATCCAGGTATCCTGCTTCAAGGGCAGGATTTTGTGTTGAGACAAGAATTTGTGCTGATTCCTTTGAAAGAGAAGGAACCAGTGAACATTGAGTTAGACACTCTGATGGCTTTCCCTGTGTGTTACTTGAAGGGGAGCAGAGTTGTTTGTTGTGTAAATATATATTATTGACTGGTTTGTTGTGTGAAAGAAGGATTGAATAGGTGACTGACTCAGCAGCAGATAAACTGTGTAAATCCAGAAAGGATGAGAGGTGTTGGGTGCAACCCTGTTCTTCTTCTGGCTCTTCCCTGCCTCCTGTCTGTCTTTCCTGTTCATTCTCAGCTCACGGTGAAGACTCGTACAAGCAGCCTGAAAGCGTTGACTTACCTGGGAGCTCCCTTCTGAAGGAGTGTTGTCAATCATGAAAATTGATTGCATTTGAGAAGATGCTATTTCCAAGCCCACTTCCCACCTCAAGGGTGTGGAGTGTCCGCTCGCTTGCCAGTATGCAGGCGTCTGTCCCCCATAAGGTGTCTGTGAGGTTATGTGCTGGGCTTGGCTAAACCCAGAGAGAAGACTATAGGTGCAACAGTGGATCTTTAAAAGCATTTGAATTATTACCATAATTATAAGAAAGAACTTTCCACAACATGGTTTTCTGAGTAGCTCATCCCTAGGGCCTGTATAAATACATATGTATCTTCATACCAAATCTATCTGTACACTGTATATCACTTACATCATCACCCTCTGACCCAATTATATTCAGAATTCAAAAGCAGGGAGCATCAAAGTTTGCCTTAGTGAAGGAAAAGGGAAGACATGCACACCAGTGACCAAAGGGAACATTTCCTCCTGCTCGCATGAGGTGTGCTTTGTCCACAAGGCCATCCAAACATCCACATAGGCACCTTTCTTGTATATTTTCTTGCCCCAAGAATATAGATTCACAGCCTTAGAGAAGTCGCCAGTCGTACCGCTAATGTGGATGTAGAGGCAAAGAATACACGATGGAAAAAATTCGTGTTTTTTTCATGGGGAAAAAACTTAGAGTACTGATAACCTCTTTGCTTTTCTGGAGCAGGGTATAAAATATCAAAAATTCAAGAGCCCACCTCTTACTTTTTGATCTAAAATAAACAAGCTGTCCCCAAGTGGCTCCCTTTACCTGCAGTGAACCAAGCAGGTCTTGCTTGCTGTCACCTCCCCTGACACCCTAGGCAGGCTCAGGACAGAACAACTTGGCTCGCGCTGAGAATACTCAAAAAGAACCTTCTCAGTTGCATCTTGGAATGCCCATGCTGAGTCCAGCTGCCTTCTGAACCTGACTGACCCTAAAGAACTGAGGCTGGAGATGAGACGATCTGCAGGCAGCTTCCCAAATCTAAGCTGAGCCAGGCAGGGCAGATGAAGAAAACACAGCCATGCAGAGACTAAGGCAGAGGGATGTTATCAGTTTGGCCGATGCAGCAGAATTTCCTAAAGCCTTGCCCAGAAGATTATAAAAAGAGGCAGGGAACTGTTTCATATTCGGGGAAAATGCTTTGTAAGGCTTCTAACAGGTGTCAGCTGACAGGGGCCATTATAATTTATTTTCTAGGGAAGACGTGAATCAGGTGTTTGGAGGCCTTTCGGCTAAACACAGCTGCCTTGCCGATGAGACATTTGATAATATTAATGTACATCCCTGCTGGGCAGGGAAATTAAGCTCACTCCCCACCATTGCTTACAGCTCTTACACTCCCCTGTGACTGGAATGAGCTGTCAAGGGGAGCCCTGCCACCCCCAGACCACCTTAACAGAAAGCTGGCCAGGGATGTGACAGCAGCTAAAGCTGCTGGCCAGAAAGACAGCTGGAAAAGACGGGACTAATATTAACCACTCTGCTGAAATCGCTAATTGGCATATCTGACATGGGTCTAATGCCCATCTGAATCCAAGCATTTCAGAAAACTTCAATCTGCTTTCTTCTATACATATACCAACACACACACACGCACACACACAAGATTAAAAGCATGCCATGCTCCCTACACCTGGACAGATTGTTACTCTAATAATTAAGTGGCTGTAAGTAGCAGCTCTGCTGCTGCTGCTAAGTCACTTCAGTCGTATCTGACTCTGTGCGACCCCATAGACAGCAGCCCACCAGGCGCCCCCATCCCTGGGATTCTCCAGGCAAGAAGACTGGAGTGGGTTGCCATTTCCTTCTCCAATGCATGAAAGTGAAAAGTGAAAGTGAAGTCACTCAGTTATATCCGACTCTTCGCAACCCAATGGACTGTAGCCTACCAGGCTCCTCCGTCCATGGAATTGTCCGGGCAAGAGTACTGGAGTGGGGTACTTCTCCAAGTAGCAGCTCTGTTCTAGAAGAAATAAAGGAAACCTGTTCTCATGGTGATTTCTGGAAAAATCAACTGTCTCCTGAAAACTTGTTTCAGAAGCTAATGTCCAGACTTGCTAAGCCAGATCTTACATAACCACTTGGCTTAATATTTTTAAAAGACTTATCCTCAACTCCTGAACCTCCCTCAGCAAGACTGTCTTCAATTAGTAGGTAACGGCTGGTCATGAAGAGAGTTAGTGCAAAATAATAAGGAAAAGGAAGAAATGGAGAATTAATTTACTTTTACTAGGATCCCCAAGAAAGCCAGTGTCCTGTTGAGATATATATATATATAGTGTTAAATAATGACAAATTTCAGGCTTTTTTTTCACACTGAAAGAAGTTTACATAAAGTCCCAGGAAAAAAAAAAAAAATGTTCTCTGTCAAGAATGCCTTGGGAAGAAAGGTAAGGGCCTCCACTCTACTGCTCCTTGCCTTTGTAGCTTTATGTTTAGTTTTTTAATCCCACAGCTTCCTATTCTTTGAAATACCTAGCTGACAAGAAAAGCAAGAAGACATACTCAAAGCCAGATGAACTCCTTCCTTATCAGGAGACGATCACGCTTGTGTTCCCCCCACTTCACGGGGAGCTTTAAAATGGCACTGACTTTGGCCAGATATCGCCGTGAGCATTTAGATGACTGTAGAAGACACAGGTGCGCTCCTGTTTGTTGAGGAAGTCGTGCACGCTTTCCACCTTGATGCCTGTAAACAGTGTGCTCACTGCCCCTCTCCCCACATTCCTCCCACCCGGGGCATCTCCTTGCCCGGCACCCCCTGGTTTCCATCATGGTCTTTGGTGACACTTTTCTTTAAACAAAGTGAGAATAGGCAACAGGACCCAGAAATCCCCAAGTCAGCCAGGTTTTTTAGAAAAATCAGCCTGTAACTGTGACTGGATAGACAGCTCTATTCAAATCAGTGAACAAATAGTGAGAGACGCTATGGAACACCAAATTAAGCCGAAGCCCTTCCACTAAATGATTGATTGACAGACTGAAACACCTTAAAGAATTTTTTTAAAGGAGGTAAAAGACCTTGGTCTGAAAGAGTTCCATGGAATTTACCTTGAGTTTGCCAAAGGTTTAATTCTGTCAAGAGAGCTTGTTCAACCTATCACCCTGATCCAAACGACAGCCCCTTTGTAGGAGGAATCCTTAGCACTGATGTTCCTGGTATAACCCAGACCCATCAACTGTTAACATTGACAGCCATCATGTCAGAGAAGTCTTCCTCCAGTTCACCCCTGACCCCCCAGGGAAATGAGTTTACCTTTTTTTTTTTTCCGTCTGTTCAGCAGAAAAGAGCTGCCTCTGGGCACTGTTCACTATTTACCCCTACAGAGCTGGGAGTCACCACTATGGGACCCTTTCTCTGTTTTCATCCAAAGTATCTTTAGATTTTTATTTCTGAGTCTTTTTTTTCTAACCCTCAATAATTTTTAAATTCTTCTCTACTAAGCCTTTAAGATGCTTGATGTTGCTCTGAAATCAGGAACCTTTTGACTAATCATGACACAAGTATAAGGTATGAAAAAGATGGAAGGACAGCCTCAGACCCAGTGTTTGCCCCCGTTTCAGGACCTCTCTGTGGCCCTTACCTTTTAGAAATTCGCACTTCGTTGCTAATTCACACTAACCTCATATTCCCTGACTTCGTATCTTTCTGCAAGGCATTCGGGTGAAGCAAGCGTGTTTCTCAGCTTGCCTGGGTGCATTTGGTTGAGTGTTCTTACCTCCAGGAGCCCCTCTTTCTTGGGCCTTACTAAGTTTCAATCTGTTTCTTTCTAATCCCACTTCCAATCTTCAAGTCTAGGTTGGGCCGAGTGCTTACTCCCCTTCCGGGTTCTCACCACCAGCCTCCCCGCTTCACTTGTACCTGGCAACTCTAATGAGCTTTTCCTTCATCTTTGCATTAAGGTGAAGATAGAAAAATGCTAGCCCTGGGTCCCCAGCATCTTATGTTTTTTATAATCAACTGTTTCTTCAGGGTGGGGAATTCCTCCTCAATGATACTAAAATGTGTACAGAATTCACCACCACAAGAGACTAGAATCTCAACTACACCTTAAGAGCACCAGAGGGCCTCGACTCAACAAGTACTAATAGGCATTTGTCCTCTGGTGAAAAGTTGAGGCTCTGGTGAGGTCAAATTCATGCACTTAGTCTTTAAGGTCACAATCCTACACTCATTAAGAACTCAGAATGGGGGAGACAGCACTGGAGATCATTCAGAAACTCCGGATCTACACTTACCTGCATTGATTTACCAAAAGGAATTTGCATTTTTGCTCTCAATAGGAAACGGGGGAAATGACTGGACTGCCTCTCATATCCCAGTCTTGCAGCACATTTACTTCCTTGTGTGGTGGGCTGGATGGGAATTGTAAGATCGTTGACTGGTGTCCTGGCCCGGGAAAATGGGCTGCAGTTCACCAAAAGGCTGGGAACTTGCTCCTGCATTCTCACATATTAGGTTGCACGTTCCTTTATAGTGGATCTGAAAGTAACTAAGACTTTGAGACTGATAGTTCTTGAAAAGCACTCAACTAAACAAAAGAGAATACTAATTTTTTAAATCATGTCATCACAAAAGAAAAAGAATGAATGTGTGGATGAAGCCTGCCTGAATCCCTGAATAAAATAATTTTAACGATGAAATTACATGCATGAATTAAGAGTAGAAAATTCTTTGCCATTTAATTAAACAAATCTCTAATTCTTCTCATCAGGATAAAACTGAAGGACAATGGATGCCTTTTGGGTTTTTTAATTTTTTAATATTGCACTTTATAGTACTTCATAAGAGACAATTGTCTTAATTAAAGCCATAAAATACCAATAATACATATATTCAGGGCTTCTGAATATAGTCAATCAATAAGCAGTCCATGAGTCATTCCTGTTTTGTATTGTTTGTTGTAAATTGGAGTTTATCTGTTCTCTTTTTAAGGCATATAATTATTGTTCTAGACAATCCTAATCTACTGATAAAGTTTAGATGTGTACTTTAATAAAACTGAAAATCAAAGAAATTTTTCATTTCACAAAAACATTCTTCACTTTCAAAATAGCTTGTTAAATAGCAAGTTCTAATACTACAGTGGAAATATTTTCCTTTTTTAAGTTATAGATTTACTGTTTTTCAGGAATCCATTTGTTATGTAAAGCAAGGTTCACCCATAAGAAGAGTGAAATGGATAATTAGCAAATATACACCTGGAAAATTTAAGGTTTGAGTTCTTATATAAATACAGGATGGGTCTAAGAAGTTCCCTTATAAAAATGGCAAATAGAGATATACAATTTATCAATAATTTATTCTGCCTAAATTATAAACCTTCCTTGGGAAAACATGTAAAACAGAAGAATTCATAATGCATTGGGGTTTTTTTTTCTTTTCTGCTAAACTACATAATTCCTGGCCCAGTATGGTAGACTACCTACATACGTATACATACAGATGTTCCCACAACTGAAAACTTTAATGTTATACTTCAACAGAATTTCTTATATGATTTGAGTAAAAGCTAAAAAGAATGGCTAAAAGGCACTTAAAAGCCTAGAAATATCAACCACCTGGGTACCTAAATTATCCATACAGAGTAAATAAGTGTGTTAAATTGACCAGCCCCATGAACTTTATGTTTAATTGGCCATTTGCCCTAAAGAAAGATTGTCTGGACCTGGAGGGGATGATGCTTCTGTTGGGGGCTCTTTTGTGGTCAGAAGTGTTTCTTGAAAGTGCAGAGACTCTCCATCTGGACGAGGGGACCTATGTTGGCATACAATTCTGTTGAATCCTGCACAGAGTTCATATGTGTGCCCTGCGTCTAGCCTGGATGTTTTTCTTCTGCTCCACTTTAAAAAAAAACTCCAGAAGCAACAGCTGCCATCTCCAAGCAATCTGCAGTCTCAAAAAAGCCATCACAGAGTAACCAAAACTATCTTCCTGGTTTAATGAAGTGGCTGCTAGCACTAAAGGAGAGGTAAATTATACTTTTGTTCTTTGTATCATGTTAAAACATAGAACAGGTTATCAACATTGACCCCAACATAGGCATTTGGCCTAGAACTTGCAAACTGTTTCTGGAACAGGTTATATTACAGATATCAGAATGCCATTTTTGTAAAGGGTCTTTTTAGGGATAGATGTCATCTCACGTTTCCTCCATTCACCTCCATTTTAAAGACGCACTTGCCCCTACAAGAATCCAGCCGATGCACTTCCAAATTACTTTTGTCGTTCTGTGTGTGTTTTGTTCAATATGAGCAAGTTTTCGCTGGCTGACAAGACGTATGGAAATTTTGCATCAGTTTATCCTCTGTGAATATGTCTGTACATAGATTGAAAGCTATATTTATTTGTAAATAGGCTGTTTGGAATAATATGTTTCTGTCACATGGACTTCACTCTGAAAAAGGGCGTTTCTTCACTGTGTTCATGTTACACTTTCCACACCTTTGTGCTTCTACTACTGGTAATCAACTCATAGAATATCTCACTTTATGTAACTAAGTCTCCCTGGTGTGAAAAGTAATAGAAATAAAACTATTGACTCAAAAGAAGTGTTGTTTTGGAATAATCCTTACCTTTGGCTAATTGAAACTCTCAAGATCTCAAGAAATTGACACACCATTGTAGACATTTCACTGCAAGGATTCAAAGGAACAGAGGGCAATCAGGACTTACTGTTCATTTTGACAACCATTTACTGAGTGTTGATTAATGTCATTTGATTTTTAAATTTCAGAGAGAATCTTGAGAACTGAAAGGACTACTCTAACAACTGGGTTTTAATTAATTAAACATATTGAAAATTATAAATTCAAAAGCCTAGTGTTCCCTAAGCCTTTATTTTTTTTCCTTTTTTTTTGTTTACTTTATTTTTTAACTTTACAATATTGTATTGGTTTTGCCATATATCGAAATGAATCCGCCACAGGTATACATGTGTTCCCCATCCTGAACCCTCCTCCCTCCTCCCTCCCCATACCATCCCTCTGGGTCGTCCCAGTGCACCAGCCCCAAGCATCCAGTATCGTGCATCGAACCTGGACTGGTGACTTGTTTCATATATGATATTATACATGTTTCAATGCCATTCTCCCAAATCATCCCACCCTCTCCCTCTCCCACGGAGTCCAAAAGACTGTTCTATACATCGGTGTCTGTTTTGCTGTCTCGTATACAGGGTTATTGTTTCAAAAAGTCTTGTATAAACCTATTACTTGTAGATCAAAATAAGAAGTTGCAGCTTTTTTTTTTTTTGGTTACTAACTGGTAATTTTAAAAGATTTAATTCTAAATAACTATCCCATTTATGATTTAAATTCCCTCAAGAACTTTTTATAGTTTACACATTTAACATGATTCTCTCAAACACTCCAAAAGCCTAACAGACTTACAAACCTAAAAAACAAAATCTTCCTATGCACTTAAGCAACTCCTATTAATCTATCAAAGTTAAATTAAATATAATAAACCAGGTTTTCTGAAGCATTTAAATGTTTAATATTTTGGACTGTCTATTAAGAAGAAGACTTCCCAGGTGGCACCAATGGTGAAGAATCTGCTTGCCAATGCCAGAGACGCAAGAGACGTGGGTTCAACCCCTGGGTCAGAAAATCACCTGGAGTAGGAAATGGCAAACCACTCCAGTGTTCTTGCCTGGAAAATTCCGTGGACAGAGGAGGTTGGTGGGCCACAGGCCATGGGGTTGCAAACACGACTGAACAACTGAGCAGACGCACACATTAGTTACACAATCACCCCAAGTCCCAGGGTTTACAGTTACGGAGCACACAGACCACTAGACAAGACAAGGACCCCAAAGTCCACCAAGTGCTTGGACTCTTTTCTTGGCTCTCCTAAATATATGCTTCTCAATGAAGTGTATATGCCTACTAATCACATTTGACCGACTGACCTTGGCACCTCCATTTCAAGGATTTCTCAACCTTGGCACCATGGACATGTTGGGCTGGAAAATTATTTTTTGGTGGGTGCTGTTTAGTTGTAGAATGTTTAGTAGTATCACTGGCTTTTACCCATTAGAAAAGTGAGGTCGCTCAGTCATGTCCGACTCTTTGCGACCCCGTGGGCTGTAACCTACCAGGCTCCTCTGCCCATGGGATTCTCCGTCCATGGGATTCTCCAGGCAAGAATACTGGAGTGGATTGCCATTTCCTTCTCCAGGGGATCTTCCCGACCCAGGGATTGAACCCAGGTTTCCCGCCTTGCGGGCAGATGCTTTAACCTCTGAGCCACCAGGGAAGCCCTTTACCCATTAGGTACAAATTTCAACAAACAAAAAAAATGTCTCCAGACATTAACAGATGTCCCCAGGGGTAGGATGGGGGTGAGGTGAAATTGCCCTAGATGGAAAACTCCTGTTCTATCAAACGGAACTCAATCCACTCCGTCAAGATTGCTGGAATGCAGCCAATGGCTGCCCTTTGGTCCTCTCTCTTTCTGTTTCCCTTTCTTTCTCTCTCTTTTTTTCATACACACACACATGTATACATACACACCGCCTCCCACCCTTCCACTCCCACCTAAATGCAATGGTGCGGAGGTAAAACTTGAAGCACGAATAGCCCCTTTGGCGTCATTCCTCAGTGGTCTCTGTGTGAGCAGCAGGCTACTGAAGCTTAAGCTCTGGGACTCTTCTAGCTCATTCCACACAGATGGGCAGTTTACCAAAGACAGTTTGGGTTTTAGAGGGCTGCCTCTCTTGAGTCTCTGGGTCTCTCCCTGAGCCAAGCTTTGCCAGATCACGGAAGGCATTTCTGCAAGCCACAACCCTGGAAACAGCACATCCCCAAAGCTATGCTCCAAAGTGAACGTTCACTAGTGTTGTCCTGATAGCCGGATTGCTCCCCAGAAGAAGACTCAGGGGCTGTTCTCTGTTGGCACAGCTGATAGGCTGAGGGCACACGGTCAAGTTTCAGGAAATCTTGAAATCCACACTCTTCATTTTCCTTCCTTCTAAAATGAATCTCACTTCGCAGAGATGAGGATTTATGTTTAGAGAAAAGGTAGGAGGCATTTTGACGCTGTGCTCAACACAGCAGTGTTTTAAAACTCGGGTGTGCCCTTGATTTTTTTTTTTTTTTTTTTTTTGGTGTGAAAGTTGCTCAGTCGTGTCCAACTCTTTGTGACCCCAGGGACTGTAGCCCACCAGGTTTCCCTGTCTATGGAATTCTCCAGGCTAGAATACTGGAGTGGGTAGCCATTCCCTTCTCCAGGGGATCTTCCTGACACAGGGATCAAACCCAGGTCCCCTACATTGCATACAGATTCTTTACCATCTAAGCCACTAGCAAAGCTCTATTTCTTTTTACTGGGGTGTACAGAGTATTGAGTAGAGTTCCCTGTGCTATTTGATGGTATTTCCAATCTATGATTGAGAATATAAATATTTTTATCAGAATGATATTCAATACTGATTTCAGGCAATATTCATTAGGTTGATTAAAATCATTGACCAGTTATCTATAGAGAACAATCTCTAACTTATCCTTTTTATTTTATTGATATTTTCCAAGAGACATTGCTTTCTGTATAAATTTTAAAATAGAAACTCAGTTCATCAACTTAATTTTTTCTACCCGTATCAAAATTTTTACCAACCATACATGCCACTGGGAATCTTCTTCATTATTTCTACTGAACCCAGTTTTTATTGGTACAATTTTACAGATCAAAAAGATTTGAGCTTTTCCATCAATTTTTCATCCACAACTCTATAACAGATTGCACTCTTTGGAGGTTATGGTGCTTAAAAAAAAAAAGCAATAGTATGCTCTGGAATTGCTGTATTTTTCCAGATACTATTCCTCTTTTGCAGGGAAGTGTGTGGTTTTTTTTTTTTTCAAACTACTCATTCTCAATCTTTTGCAATGCCGTTTTCTAATTTTTGAGTGTAATCTCAGGTTAAAATTTTGTAATACTAAAATCATTTGAGTTTCTTACTTTAAATGACAATCAAAATATCTATTGTAGTATGAGTTTGGTTAACAAAATGTTAAAATATTTTGAATAAGTAATTTTTATTAAGTTATCATGGTATAACTGTAAAATTAAACATAAATTACAAAAGAAAAAACAATTCCCCTCACAACCATTTATGTTAGCAACTGGCCTACAAACATCTGTGTAATTAGTTGTTCAAAAAAATAGCTACTCCCTAGTTATCACAGATTCCAAGATGTATGCGTGTGTGCTAAGTTGCTTCAGTCCTGTCCACCTCTTTCAATGCTATGGACTGTAGCTCACCAGGTTCCTCTGTCCAAGGAATTCTCCAAGCAAGAATAACTGGAGTGGGTTGCCATGCCCTCCTCCAGGGGATCTTCCCAACCAAGGGATCAAACCTGTATCTCTCTACATCTCCTGCTTTGGCGGGCTGGTTCTTTACCACTAGTGCCACCTGGGAAGCACAAATTCCAAGATACTAGGGTCCAAATCCATTGACAATTATACACACAAGTCCTGTGAGGAAGTTTGCTGTGATCAGAATCCAGAACTGCTGGAAAGATTGACCTTGGTCCACCTCTTCCTGTGCGACTGTGAGCAGATTATTCAATGACTCTTCACACCAATTCCTTGTCTATTAAATACTACAAATGTGCTACTCCCCTCCACCCCATAAGTCATTGGAAAGAGTAAGTTATTATGCCATAAAGTACCTGGTTTATAGTGAGCTTTTAGTATATGTTAGCTCCCTCCTGCCCTCCTCCTGTGACTTTGAACAAGTTATGTAACCTCTCTAGGATTCAGAAAATGGGTCCCTTATTGAGATGTCAGTGTATTTTCTAAGCTTTAAGATTATAGGAATCTTGTTCGTCTCAGCAACACTACACACATCAGAAAACCCATCTCTTCCTGGGATGCCACTGATCCCAGTCCCCCAGACCCCCATCTACCCTCATCCAGCAGTGTGCCAGGTAATCCTGGGATCTAGAAGCCTAGCCTGGTTAGAAACAGCATGGGTGCATGCTCAGTCACTCAGTCGTGTCCAACTCTTTGTGGCCCCACAGACCGTAGCCCACCAGACTCCTCTGTCCATGGGATTTTCCTGGCAAGAATACTAGAGTGGGTTCTGCATTGGCAGGCAGACTCTTTACCACTGAGCCACCTGGAAAGCCCAAAAATAACATACAAAGACAGATTCCATTTCAATCTAGGTGCCAGTCTCACCTAGGACATGAAAATTTTTGAGGTGCACCCAGGATTCCTACAACTTTTGGAGTATTTGGTGATCTATGTCTACAAATTACACAGTGAAATACTGAACTTCTCCTTGCCTCTAGGGCCAGCTCATACATTAAACACATTCTGTATATTTCTGCAGGGACAGACTTAAGACATTGCCAACCCAGCGCTGGCAACACTTGGTAAATTATGTTCCCTCACCCACAACAGACATCAACAATCAATTACAGAGCCACTCCCCACTATACTTTATCCGATGAGCATTCTAGGCAGCCACTACCAATTAGTCCCAGTGGCGTGCAAGAGAAAGCCAAATTGCCATTTTGGTCTAATCTATTGCATAAGTGAGAAAATGAGGACTAAATCAGCAGTGTTACTTTCCTGAGGTCACACTCCTAAGCTGTACAACTGTATGTTAGGAACTGGTTTTTGTTTTGTGTATAATCTTTGCTGCAATAGCCAAATAGCATCTGAGGTATTTCACATGTTGCCATGGGTGTTTTATATACCCAACCATGATGCACAGCATTGCAGGGTGGAGGGTTTGCTGCTCACAAGCCAGAGTAGCTAGAGAACTAGGATAAGAAGACGTCTTGTTTAAAAGGCTTGGGACTCCCCTGATGGTCCACTGGTTAAGACTCCACCTTCCAGTGCAGGGGGTACGTGTTCAGTTCCTGGTCAGAGAGCTAAGATCCCATATGCCTTGTGGCCAAAAAACCAAAACATGAAAAACAGATACAATGTTGTAACTAATTAAAGACTTTTAAAATGATCCACATGGAAAATAATAACAATAAATAAATAAAAGGCTTGGGGCTTCCCTGGTGATCCAATGATTAAGACTGTACTCCCAGTGTAGAGGGTATGGGTTCGATTCCTGGTTGGAGAACTAAGATGCTGCATGCCGCACAGCACAGCCAAAAAAATAAAATGAAAGGCTTAAGTTAGGTCACTAATTAGGTTATAGCCAGATAGTGAGTGAGTAATAGCAACTTCTAATTAATGAGAATTGTGTAGGAAGAAAACAAAGGCTTTCACTGCTGAGATTTAATAATGAAATTTCCATTAAATAAGAATAATCACCTCAGGGACAAAAAAGAAATAAAGTTATGCCCAAATTTGGTCACAAAGCTGTTGGAAGGTATGCATACAGCTAGACTGCCGCCAGCAGCTAACGACCCATGTCCTTGAAATGGAATCAGGTCAGGGAAGTGTGTAAACACTCGAGCTTTCCCTGTCTCAGGAGCTTGCTCAAATGCACAATCCATCCCCATAGCAGTCCCAGTGAACTTCAGGGGAAAGAAAAAGTGTTTTCAACAGGGAACGTAATGTTATTCGTTCCCATTGGCATGATTCAGGAATGGCCTTTAGGAGAGTCTGGGAGGTGAAGGGAAGACCCTGTCCCCAACATCCTCAAATTCCCCCTCCATCCCTGGACTAATTGCCTTGAATTTCATCTTAGTGCCTTCTCTCTCCAGTTCAGGGATTCTCAACAAAGAGGCTGCACCCAAAGGGCACATCAGAAATACCTGGGGGCTTTTTCTAACTATACACAGAAAATCCAGCCCCACCTCCAGGTGCCCTCTCCAACTTGCCCTGGCCGACCTGTGCACTCCCGGGCAAGAGCTGTAGCGAGCTCTCCATATGCAGCAGCAGTGCTGTGCGGGGAAAAGATGGGGAATCCTGCTTAGCCTGAGGCCCTGATGGCTGTGGAAATTGTAACTGGCTCTAGGAAGAGTCCACACCTGGAAGTTCCCACAAAGGAGTAGAGGGAGTGCCTTATGTTTATTCGTGGTTCCACCCTGGGTGGTCGGGAGCAGCAATATGCCAGATACAGGCGTTAATACTGGGGTCCCAGAGGAAAGTGAGGTCCAGCACCTCCTCTCAGATTTCGTGGTCCACAGAGGAAGACAAACACGTGACAACCACAGGGCTTGTGCTGGGATAAGCAGCCTCGAGGGTGGTTAGGAAGCAGGAGAGCCTGGGTATGCATTTCAGCTGTGTCACTTATCTGGTGGCTCAGACAGCAAAGAATCTTCCTGCAATGCGGGAGACCCCGGTTCAATCCCTGGGTTGGGAAGATCCCCAAGAGAAGGGAATGGCAACCCACTCCAGTATGCTTGTCTGTGAAATTTCGTGGAGAGAGGAGCCTGGCGGGCTACTGTCCATGGGATTGCAAAGAGCCAGACACGACAGATGGCCTAACACTTCACTTTCTGTCACTTACCAGCTAGGTGACTAAACCTCTGTGCGCCTCACTTGTTCCATCTATCACCTCATGAGAATTGTTTTACGTGGGTTGAATCAGCTAATTTTTTTTTGAATACTCCTAAAGCAGTGCCTATCGTAGTAAGAAATATGCCGCCTTTGATAAATCAGCATAATAAATAAGTGTCTTGATGCCATTGGAGCCCACAGGAGAGTTTAAATCCATCTAGGGGCTGAGGAAAAAGAAAGACACAACCGCTGACTGCAGCTGGGGGATGAGAAGTCTAACAAGGAAATCCTCGTAAGAAGTGACGGGTGGAAAAAATGTCACATTTGGGTGAATGAACAATGTTCAGTATGGCTGGAAGGGTAGAGTGTGCTGGGGGATGGAGAAACAGAAGCTGAGAAGGTGAGTGGTAGCAGGTTGCAGGGGGCCTTGTCTAACACACCAAGCAGCCCGGACCTCGTGCCACCGAAGCTTCTTCACCAGCACGTGACGTGGTTGACTGGGCTGAAGAAAGCCCTCTGCACATACTATGATGTCTTGGATTTGTGAACACTGATGCTGGGACTGAGGGGTCTGGGGGATAAAGAACCCAGACTGGCAATGAGCTGACAGCTGTTGAGGCTGGGTGATGGCTAAATAGGGTTTCAGGATACTATTGTTTCTATGTCTTTGCAATCTTCTGTTATAAACAGTTATCTTCAAAGGGTGACTGGGAGAAAGCTCTTAGGCACTGTAACTCTGCTCTCATCAGTCACATGTCTCAGTGTGAAAGGCCACCATAAAAAAGAATAAGGGGCAGCTGAGGTAGGAAGATACAGGAAAACAAATCTGAGCAGGGAAAAGGCTGGGCTGCCCATCATCAGTCAGCCTCCCTTTCCTCCTGTCTGCTTCCCGCAACCTTACCTGGATATTATGCCTGACACAGATTTGTTTTTTAATTCATTTATTTATGCCTGCCCTGGGTCTTCATTGTTGCACACGGGCTTTCTCTGGTTGCAGAGAGCAGGAGCCACTCTTTGTTGACGTGCACGGGCTTCTCACCACAGCGGTTTCTCTTGTTGTGGCTCATAAACTCTAGAGTGCAGGCTCCGGGAGTTTTGGCCCACGGGCTTAGCTGCTCTGCTGGCATGTGGGATCATCCCCAGTCAGGCATGGAACTTCAGCCCCCTGCATTGCAAGGCAGATTCTTAACCACTAGACCACCAGAGAAGCCCTGACACAGATTTTAGCAATCAGCTCTCTCTGCTCTCAAGGCCCAGCCCCTGGTTTTGATGCTAATGCTTCCCTGGGGTCCCTGCAGACCAAAGAAATCCACGTGCCCCAGGACTGCCCTAAACCCATTCCAGCATCCTGGATAATGAGCATGTGGTCCAAACAACACCTTTGCTGCTGCCAGGCCAAAGGGGGAACGTTGAGAAGCTCTTTTCTAGAGGAGACTGCCAAAAAGAACGGCAAGGTATGAAGAGGGATGGAGGAAACAGCGTGGCAAGGCTTGACTACCACTTCCCATGTTAAAAAGCAAGCGGGACGTTCTGGGTGCTGCTGCCCTCTACAGGCCAAACGGTAGACTGAAGGCGGCCCCACCACAGTGTCCTGAACATGGGGTCTATCTAACCGGGAAGCCTAGGGTTAACGGAAGAGAAATAGGTAGGCGAGGCCCCAGGGCCCAGATGCAGCTGTGAGATGGTTGGAAAGAGCAGAGGTCCAGCTGCCTTAAGCAAGCCTGATGGCCTATGGGCTTTCTCACCTAAAGGCAAGCTGTACTGGTGCCCCGCAGGGGGATTTTTCAACGTGTGCAAATGGTTTGGGCTTGTCCTGTGACTCTGGAGCACCACCTGGCATTTAATGGTCAAAGCCCAGCAATGCTAAATAGCCTGCAAACTGAGGGCAAGGCCTGAGCAGAAAATCTTTCACAATCCAAATGCCACAGGCTCTCCCCCTGAAAAACACTCCCTTGCTCCTGCTGGGTCCACCTCCACCCCCTCCCCCAGATCACTGTTTCTCA
Organism: Bos indicus; assembly: GCF_029378745.1. Classification (NCBI taxonomy): domain Eukaryota; kingdom Metazoa; phylum Chordata; class Mammalia; order Artiodactyla; family Bovidae; genus Bos; species Bos indicus. The sequence continues at coordinate 24,775,987 of NC_091767.1, forward strand.
AACATAGGGACTGTGGGGCTCCTACCTATATATTCAGTGAACTCTATAGAACCCAGCTTAGGAAACACTACTTCGAAAGTTAAATGTTACCAGATCTGGAAATTGTTTGACCCTGTGATTGTAAGTACAAATGCTAACACAGGCACCAAGATTGCATGCCGTTGTTGGTTTTGAGATGGTCATTGATGACCCAGAATAGGTGTTTATTGCTTTTTATTTTGAGTGAAATCACAGTTGTTACAATGTTAATAATGAATGTTCACACCCTCAGGAATATGCCTGTGGACCTCCTTGGTGTAAATCAAGGATATAGATGATTTAATCTTTGCCCAACAAGGTGTTCAGGTTTCCCCAATTCAAGGGCAGCTCCATAAGACTTGAGGGGCAGCACCTGGGAATCTAAAGGCATGTTCTCAGAACTGGTGATGAGACCCAGCAAACTGTGTTCTAGCAAGTTCTCCAGGTGATCCTGATACTGAGATTTGAGAACCACCGGGCTATAAAGCATAGTCAGTCCTCTGAAATGTCAGTGTCTTATTTACCTGAATGACATGCACATCATGGTAGGCAATAGTTGAGAACACAGAAGTGCAATCTGTGTGCAGAAGAAACCAGGCCCATAAGACCCAGAAACCCATGTTCTTTTTTCTAAATTCTACTGAGTCTTTATCAGCACTGTCTAAAAGGACTTTCCATGATGATGAAAATGTCCTTCATCAACAGCTACTAGCAACAACCTGTGGCTCATGAGCGTTTGAAATGTGGATGGTGCAGCTGAGAAGTAAATATTTGATTTCTTCAATTTTAATGCCAATAGCCTCGTATGATTAGTGACTCATCTGTTGCACAGGGGAGGATCCATCATACAGTTTGGTGTAAAAATGCCGTCGTGAAAAGCTTCACCCAAAATAATCCTCGGGGGAAAAGTGCACACACAAGAGCATTAGTACAACTAGAAATTAATCATATAACTCATTAATCTTAATGGAAATGGTGACAGATCCTTCTTAACGGTGCCTGAGTTAAGGAAATACAATTAATCTGCAGATTCAGGGACTCAGATTTAAAGAGGTCTGCCTTCTCTAAATGTTGGCAACCAGCAGAAGCTAGGCACAGCAGCTCTAAGTCTACCAGCTAGTGGACTGAATGAGGACAGTGAAGGCAAGTGGAGCCATTTCAACAGTTAATCTTTTCTTCTTGACAGACTGTAGAAACTCCCTGTTTTGCTTCTAATCAACTGTTCCTCTAAGTATTGAGAAGACATAGTCAAGTGGTTACTCCATGGAGTCTGACCATAGCAGTGAATTTAGCAGGAATAACACTGATCTAGCCATCACTCAGCACTGAGCAAAGTGGTCTTCCAAGATGTCAGGCTAGAGTAGCAAGCCGTATGCAGAGAAAAGGCATGTCACCTGGTTAGCAGCATTGGCATCTGACACTTGGCCATCCAGTGCCCACCAAGATGGGAATCTCAGCCCACGGGAATGTTTAATAACTTTTAGAACAGGTGAAAGACCCCCAATTAACAGACCAGTTGAGTAAGACTGTCTCCTCTTGCCAGCAAACAGGACCCACTCTGCACTTCTACTCCAAACCTCATTATTTGCCTTTTGAATTGAATGGACCTTTTTGAATGCAGTAAACAAATCAGCTACAATTACAGTGAAGACAAGCCATAGCAGTATTTTCTGCAAAACGAGAGCCTCAGTTAAAACCCTAAGCCTGCAGGGAGATGGTGAAGAAGCAGATTATGAAAACAAGGAGTGAAGGGGCTGAGACAACCCAGGAGTGACCAAGAAGATTGGAAGAAATTCTGAAAATTGGATATTAGGGCTTATGCAGCGTGAAGCAACAAGAAACGATGAATGAATAGCAGATGGGAGAAGAAATAAAAAGGGCTGTGCAAAACAAGAACAGAGTTTTCTTTCTCAAACAACATTGGTCACAAATCTGGACAATGGTCTCTGCCCGGTGCCTTTGCATGCGCTGAGCCAACTCTAATGACAGGGCCTGTCTTGGTGATATCTGCCAAAGTCCGGCACACTTCAAATACTAGTCAGTGTGAGGTCCTATCGATTTTCTAAGCCAGTGCCTCTCAAACTCTCAAGGATATACATTACCTGTGCCTGCATGCATGCTAAGTCACTTTGGGCATGTCCAACTCTTTGCGACTCTATGGACGGTAGCCCATCAGGCTCCTCTGTCCATGGGATTCCCCAGGCAAGAATACTGGAGTGGGTTGCTATGCCCTCTTTCAGGGGATCTTCTTGACCCAGAAATGGAACCTGCCTTAGCAGGTGGATTCTTTACTGCTGAGCCACCAGGGAAGCCCATACTTTGAGTAACAAACCCTTATTCTCTTGTCAGTCACAGGGGAGCTTGTTTGGTTGAGAATCACACCAGGAAAGTCAAGGACATCCATTTGAGCCCCATCAGTGGGATCACTGTGTTCTATGGCTGCAAACGGAACCCGCAGCTCCAACTGGTTGTCCGGAGTCTTTGTCACACACACACACACGCACACACATACACACCACCACACCTTCTGGACCAGTGGAGATTGGGTGGGAAGGAATACCTATCTGAAGGTCAGCAGATAAAACCCGGGCTGCTGGGGGGACCCAGCCCTGAGCCGCATTGTCCCATGGCTCTGGCTCTGTGCTCTCCCTGCTCCCACCTGCCCCGCGAGGTCTTCTTACCCTCATTCCCTAGAGGCCGACTTCAGAATTGTCTATTAGATGAAATCGCTCAGAAGCAGGATTGCAAACTAGTCTCCTCTCTCCCGCTGACTGGATGATCTGAAGCGGCTGCCTGTGGAGCTAATTTGAGGAAGATGCTGAAACCAGGTCTTGGCTCTGCTGGAAGAACTGTCATACTGGGTGAGTGCTGTCTGGTGGGGGAGACGGGGAAAGCGGCAGCGTAACTAGCACGGGGCGGACGCTAAGCAGGTGTGCAGCTCTCACGGGGAGGCCCGTGAGGTCTCCTCTCTGAACACAGGACAGAGGGAGGTCCTCAGAGCACTCTCAGCACACAGTCACCCCACTGCTGCTCCTGGGCTGGGGAATGGCCCGAGGTCACCTGACTCCTGCTTCGTCAGAAGGAATGCTGGGTTAGCTTGTTTCGTTGAGCAGCACACCAGGAAGGAAAGTCAAGGACATTAGTTTGTTCATTTTTGCCCCACTGGACTGGCTGCTTCACAAGAGACCCTGCACCCAAAGGACTCTCGGTAGGCTGAGCGTGGCAGACTCCGCATTTTTTAAGAAAACTAAAGAATGGGAAGACCTGGGTTTTTGTCCCATCTCTGCCACTTTTAGAGAAGACCCTTGACTTAAGTTTCTTTATCTGTAAGTTGGAGTTTAACTAGGTGGCCCCAAATTCCCTTTGTAGATATACAACCTATGAGTCCAGTCTCAGAGGAAATTCAACAATAACACGGGTGTGCATTCACAAATTAGAGCTGCGCTTGCTCCCCTTGGGGGCAGACTGGGTTTTTTGAAAGGCATTTTGGTCCCTGGTTAGTGAGTTACTGCTGTTGATATTTCAGGTTCTCTGGGAAGTTTAGCCTATGTCAGAGAACTAGGCTGGCAGACACTTAGTACTTTCTGCCTGACCAAGAAAGATGAAGTATGAAGGTCCTAATTCATTTTTTTTAACATTTCTGGGAGGAAAACTGCTCTAGGATGAAGGCTGTTGCTGCTAAGTCGCTTCAGTTGTGCGACCACTCTGTGCGACCCCATCCCTGGGATTCTCCAGGCAAGAACACTGGAGTGGGTTGCCATTTCCTTCTTCAATACATGAAAGTGAAAAGTGAAAGTGAAGTCACTCAGTCGTGTCCGACTCCTAGCGACCTCATAGACTGCAGCCCACCAGGCCCCTCCGTCCATGGGATTTTCCAGGCAAGAGTACTGGAGTGGGTTGCCATTGCCTTTTCCGCTAGGATGAAGGCAGTGATGCTTAAAGAGCAATCCTGACCACCTGTGTGCAAATTCCTATGGAAGGGTAGGGTAAAGAACAGCGTTTTAAACAGAATTATGCCCCACCCCACCCCCATCCATGTGATTCTCATGCACACAGAATTCTGAGACCCACTCACCTCTGGGTTTCTCTTGTCAGTGATTCACGTGGTGGGAAGGGGTGGGGAAATGTGCTTCACACACAGCTGTTCCCGGACAGCAAATACTGGAAACTGATTTAATTAGATTCATCTGCTGTTGCCGTTGAGGTTGCATACTTTGATGGGTGTTTCTTGCTAATGGAATAAAAAAAAGTCCTCACTTAAGAGATCCTATTTTATGGCTCTGGCTTTAACTATGGCTTTATTTTCATTGGTTTCACACCAGGTATTTTAACAAGATGATTTTCTGCCCCTGGTTGAAGAAATAGATTGTATGTGTGTGTGTGTGCAGCTATACAACGTGTTTCAACCAAACCCAGCACAGTTTGAATGTTGATGTATTTTCAAGGCAGGGAATGCTGTCATAAAATCAAGCATGCGATATGACCAGCAGCTTGGTGGTCGGGAGTTTCATGGATCACTCCAACTGCCTTTAGACATGAAAAAGCAGAAATGTCACAGAAGCAGCACTGCCCCAGGTTTTGACTTGTTGAAGTGTTTTACCTGCACTGACTAGATTTCCATGATGTAGAACATAAAAGTGTTACTTAGTGGAAGGAAAAGAGAAAAAGAGAAGGAAACAATGTCTTAATTGCACTTATCACAATTGCCTGTCTCTCAGACCAGACGATGAGCTATGAAAGACAGTGAGACGGACTCTGCAAAATTCGCCACCATCATTCCCCTGCTTGTTGCCAAGTCTCTTGGCCATGACCATCAGGAGGTATTCCCTCTTTCCCCAGAATCTGGCCTGGACTTGTAACTTGATTTATTCTGATTTGACCAATAGAATGACCATTTATGTCAGTTCCACACCTAATCCTTGAGACCTGACAGCCTTCCCCTCATTCTCTTGGAATCTTCCTAGATGCTATGTAAGTCCAGGCCACACTGCCAGAGGCTGAGGGTATGGAGCCAGAGATGAGCCATCCTAGCTTAGGTCCCCAGGCCACCCAGCCTTGACTGACCCCACAGCTGACCGCAGACCCTGAGTAGACTCAGCCAAGACCAGAAGAACTGGTCAGCTGAACCCCACCCAAATTGTTGACCCAGAGTCTTGTAAACGAAATACACAGTTTTCATCTTAAGCCACTATATTTTGGGGGTGTTTGTTATATAGCCAAAGCTAACTGATACATGGGAAGGTTGTATATGTGTTTTATTTAACTTTATCTCCACCCAGCATGGTGCTTGATGCTCAAATGATGAACACATGAATGAAGAAATGCAGAGATTAATTAGCCTTTAAATGCTTGGATGCCCCATGTTCTGTGGAATAAAACATTCTTCTTTGAGCTATAAAAATAAGAACATTGCAGAACACTGCCTTTTTGACAGCAGCAATATCTCTGTTATTAAATAACAGACTGGGAACTGGATACCTCCTGCTCTGAAGTCTGAGGCACACGCTTTTAATTCTCTAAAGAACCCAACCATTAAGTAATTACTTTTTGAAACTGCGTTCTCTGGAAATTCACTTCTTTAACCTATCCACAGAGCAGCCCTGCAAGGCAGACTGTCCCCACATCCCAGAAATGAGCCCCCTGTGGTGTGTTCCCTTCTGCAGAATTACTGGCTACATCTACTCGGGAACATAATCAGAGGCTGTGAGAAATGGAGTGAGGTGTCTGAGCGTGCTTACCTACCACCTCCAGATTCTGACAGTCACCAACCTGCTGTTCATAAAAGAGTTAAGTCCATACAGACTTGGTCAGAATTCAAGGCTCCAACCAGGCAGGTGGCATATGGGTATCAAGATCCATGAAAAAAAAAAAAAAAAGAATATCAAAGAATAAAAAAATAAGATCTTAAGCAAAAGCTTCACTACATATTTGTTTCTGTACTTAATATTCATGAACTGTTAAAGTTGCCAAGAACAAGGATGGAATTCATGTAATCCTAACTGTTCAATTCTTCCCTGGTGGCTTAGAGGGTAAAGCATCTGCCTGCAATGCAGGAGACCCAGGTTCGATCCCTGGGTTGGGAAGATCCCCTGGAGAAGGAAATGGCACCCCACTCCAGTACTCTTGCCTTGAAAATCCCATGGATGGAGGAGCCTGGTAGGCTACAATCCATGGGGCCGCAAAGAGTCGGACACGACTGAGCGACTTCACTAACTGTTCAATATAGGGCTCTGCTATTATTGCGTGTAATTGCTTGACTTCTTTTACCACCTATTTGTATTTCCAGTATTTGTGAAATCTTCATTTATATCTTAGGCCTTCATTTGGATGGAATCTATCGTTTGTAGGTTAACACTGGTTATTAGGTTTCTTGTATCACCGGCCTCTAACAAAGTAGTACGTGTCTCCCAGAAAAATCATGAAGGAAGACACAGAAAAGATACCTAATCTGGATCCTCTTGGATAATAATGCATAGCTTGGGACCTCTTGAGCTCGCTTAGGAGGGAAGAGTGTGGAGAAGTCCAATGTATGCATACGTGCACAGGGGGCCATGCTTCTCAAAATAGCTTCTAGTCACAGAAAAGCCTGGAGGAACAGTGGGTAACTGAAGCATTCATGCTCAGTCATGTCCGACTCTTTGTGACCCTTTGGACTGTAGCCCACCAGGCTTCACTGTCCATGGAATTTCCCAGGTGAGAATACTGGGTTGCTCTTTGCTTCTCCAGTGGATCTTCCCAACCCAGGGATCAAACCCTCATCTCCTGCATTGGCAGAAGGATTCTTTACCGCTGAACCATCAGGGAAGCCCCAGATAACTGAAGACCCATCTTGAAAAGTGCGGGTGCTTTGGGAACAGAGCAAGTTTCAACTCTGCTGTTCAACACAGAATTTCCTCTTGGAGGAATCTAGTCTCCAAGTACACAAAGGATATTCATGGAGAGTCACTGCAGCAGCACTTTTAACAATAAAACCCAGAAAACCTAAGTGTCCAACAATAGGATATGTAGTTGAATAAACAGCACATTTATTCAGTGGATTACTATGTAGACCTTAAAAGGAATGGAGCATTTCCTAGTTGTGCTGCTGTGGAAAGAACTTAGTTGCATTATTAAGAGAAAAGACTAAAGTGCAGGAAAATTGTGCGTGCTCCCATCCATGCATATGCAGAAAAAACTGTGTCAAGATAAACAAGGAACTCTTGATCATGCTTACATGTAGAGAGTAGGACTAGATTAGAACATTTTTTCCTAGCCCAAGACTAAGAATGAGAATTTCTCTTCCTCATTTCCCCTTATGTTTACTGTTCCAATTGTTCTCATGTGTGTGCGTTATCTTTGTAATTGAAAAATAAAATCCTACTTCTGTCACCTAACAACTTGCAGTCGACTGCAGGGTGGGCATGACCCTCCACCCCAACCCCTCCCCGTATTCCAGCCCCTTTGCAATATGACTGTGAAGCTGCTCCCAACAGTAAGTTAGAGTTTCTCTCCCCATCCCTTGAATCTAGGCAGCTCTCATGGTCTTCTTTGGCCAGTTGAGATTATGACAGCATTGACAGGACTAGTTCCAAGTGGAGGTATCAAGGGGCCTCGCATCCATCCAGCCTTCCAAAAAGAATCCTGCCAAGCTGCCATGTAAACCAGCTCAGCTGTCCTACTGGAGGATGGAAGAGGTCAATTGATGGGCTGTGCCCTACTCCCAACACCCCAGCCAGTCTCTAGGACTGTGAGCCAAACGGTTATTCTTAGCCACTGATTTGGTGGATGGTTTGTAACAAAGTAAAAGCTAACTGGTATGCCCACCATGTGATCTTGGGAAGAATATGTTTCCTCTTCTGTGAAATGGGAAGAACTACGTAAGATTTTTGCAAAAATTTTGCTGTGATTAGGTATAGAGCATGCTATGGACTGTAGCCCACCAGGCTCCTCTGTCCATGGGATTCTCCAGGCAAGAATACTGCAGTGGGTTGCATGCTCTCCTCCAGGGGATCTTCCTGACCCAGGGATTGAACCTGTGTCTCTTAACTTCTCCTGCATTGGCAGGCTCATTCTTTATCACTAGTGCCACCTGGGAAGCCCTTGGGTACAGAACACACTCAAATTTTCCCCTTCCTTTGCCCAATCCTAGAATATGAATCTTGAAGGATGAAACAGGAAGGAGGTGGCACCCAGGCACAGACCTGGGCTGGAAGAGCCATAATCAAAGGGTGTGTGGGTGTGTATGTGTGTGGGTGTGTGTGTCTGTGTGTGGACAGACTTGGAACGCTGAGTAAAGTCTTCCTGGCTGGTTCCTATAGAAAGAGTTCTGTTGGCCCAGTGACAGGACAGGCAAGGCTATGCCCTAGACCACCTCCCAACAGACCCAGAAGTGGACAGAAAGCATTGGGACCTTCCTAAGCAGGATCACCCTGGAGGTCAGCTTGAGGCAAGGAAAGGGTTACAAGATCCCTAATAGAAGTCCTTCCTTCCGCAGGATTAGCGGCTGTGGCAGCCCCTCACCCATTACGTTAGATGCCTGCTTTGCAGACACACCATGAGCCCTCTTTCCTTTGGAGCACAGTATTCAGTGACTACCTCTGGTTGTAAAGCCCTTTCCCCACCCCCCCCCCCAAAGTCCGCCAGCCTCATGGGCTTTCCTGCAGTGGCCACAGAAGATCCAACCTCCACGTCTCCCGACACTCTGAGTCAGGGGCTCTGAGCTGCTCTGCTCCCTTAGATGAACTTCCGGAACTTCTCGGAGAAAGCTGTGATGCTCACGTGTGCTGTGCTCAGTCGCTTCAGTCATGTCTGACTTTGCGACCCCATGGACTGTAGCCTCCCAAGTTCCTCTGTCCATGGGATTCTCCAGGCAAGAATATTGGAGTGGGTTGCCATTTCCTTCTCCAGGGGGTCTTTCTGACCCAGGGATCGAACCTGTGTCTCCTGCATTGCAGGCGGATTCTTTACCACTGAGCCACCTGGGAAGCCCTTAATAAATGCAGTTACTGAGTACTTATAAACAAGTACTATCTCACTGGCTCTGAAATGTAGCTGCATATTGGAATTAGCTAGAGAGATGTTTTTAATTTTTTTTAATATTTTTCAATTACCTACCCCAGAACATTTCCTGAGGGCAGGTGTCATTTTTTAACATTTATTTTTATTTATTTGGCTGCCCCAAGTCTTAGTTGCAGCAAATGGGATCTTCAGTCTTCATTGAGGCATGTGGGATCTAGTTCCCTGACCAGGGACAGAATCCAGCTCCCTGGTACTGGGAATGTGGAGTCTTAGCCCCTGAACCACCAGGGAAGTCCCAAGAGACTTTTTAAATTTTGATGGATAGCTCCCAAAATCAGAAGTTTTGATTGAGCATATCTGGGTGCTGCTCAGGAATTTTTGAAACTCTTCCAGTGATTCTAATGCACAGCCAAGTCTGAAACCCATGGTTCTATCTCATCTAATCATCCTCAGGAGATAGACTATGTCATTATCCCCGTGGTGCAAAACTGTTGTGCAAATTTCCCTGTTGGAACCGTGTAGTGATCTGCTGCTCATCTGTAAAAGAAAGAAGTCAGGTGCGGTTTACCAGCTGTTGGGTTTGCTCAGCGTCTTGGAATGGAGGTTCGTGTGGATTTAACAGACCATGAAGGACGGGGCTGTTCTGTCTTCCCAGGGTAGAAGCACAAGGGCACGGTGAGCAAAAGAACAGAAAAAGAGGAAGACTAGGTGATTCAGCTGAGGAACGAGAACAGAGGGAATGCTGGGGATTTCCCTGGTGGTCCAGAGATTAAGACTCTGAGCTTCCAACGCAGAGGGCATGGATTCGATGCCCTGGTCAGGGAACTAGATTCCACGTGCCACAACTAAAGATCCCACGTGCCGCAACTAAGACCTGGCACAGCCAAATAAATATTTAAAAACAAAACTGAATGCTGACAAACACTTCCCATCTCCTGCCGCCCTTTTAATAATTCTCTTTGTTCTCCAGAACAAAAATATATTCTACATACAGACAGATGCCTCTGTTAGCAGCTGCAGTAGTTGGTTTCAAAGGCAAAGGGGAAAGTAAGAAAGAGACGTTTAGGGATTTTTTTTTTCCCTCAAATTTGTTGAGCTAATGTCATAAGAATATATGTTACTAAAATTTTACTCAAGCAGCAGCTGGGTCTCTCTGAGATGGCAACCCACTCCAGTATTAAGTGGAGTATTAACTTACCAGTATTAACGCTGCTTAACAGTGTTAAGCAGCACACCCAGTCACCACAACAGACATGGCCTTTGTCGACTAAACAGACGCACAACATGAGTTGCTAGTCCAGTTTTAGCTGGGGCAAAATGAGGACTGCAGCCCAGGAGACAGCACCTCAGAGAGCTCTGAGAGACTGCTCCAAAGAGGCAGTGGGGGAAGGTCAATATATAAGATTTTGGTGAAGGGGGAGTTCAGTGCAGTCAAGTGCTTACTTTACAAAAGGTTTTCTGCTAGTCACAAGGAACTGATGTCATCATGAAGGGATTTAGTGATTTTCTAGATATGAGGAGATGCTAGGTTTGGGATCACGAAATCAGTTCCTAAAAATATCTGACGATCTAAAGATCTGTTCCACCAGTTTCCCTGGAGCACAGAGTGCCTCAGTCACCTCCCTGAACTCCCTCAGCGGGCGCTGAAGGTGGGCAGCCACACAGGGTTCAGAGGCAGATGGCAAATGCCCTTGCTGTTGCTCAGTCGCTGGCAAATGCTCTTGGCAAGTGACAATTTGTAGTTGACACCTCCAAAGGGACAACTCGGAGGTCGTCCACCAAGGAATAGGTGGGTTGAGGACAGGGAATCGTCTTCAGTTCCAGAGTTTCCTGAGATCTAACTCAATCCAATCATTTTTCTTAGATTCCTTCTGCACTCATAGGCCTCTCTTGGTTTTAAGTAACAGAGCCCGGCTTGATGTAGAGTCAGCAAAAAGTTACTGAAATGCCACAGGAGGGTGTCACCCCACAGGACCTGGGAGATAGTAATGGGGGTGGTGGTTTGCCAGTGTGAGTTGCCAGCTCCTGCTCCAGAATCACCTTGAGAACTTACAATGCCAATTGTCCTGACCCACTGAGTCAGAGTCGCCAGGACTGGGGACAAAACATCACTGTTTTCTCTTAAAAGCCTCCTCAGGTGTTTCTAATATGCAGCAGGGTTGAGAACTATGGGCCTAGAGTAAGGAAAAAGAAAGCTGAAATGTACTGAATGTGCTGTGCTAAGCCTAATTATGTGTGTGAGAGAGCGTTCAGTCGTGTTCAACGCTTTGCGACACCGTGGACTGTAGCCCACCAGTCTCCTCTATCCATGGGATTTCCCAGGCAAGAATACTGGAGTGGGTTGCCATTTCCTTCTGCAGGGGATCTTCCTGACCCAGGGATCAAACCTGGGTCTCTTATCTCCTGCATTGGCAGGTGAATTCTTTACCACTAGCAATTCATGTACATTTCACAACCTGGTGAAGTGGGTTCAATTTTCTCCACTTCACAGGTGTGAAAGCTGAAGTACTAGGGGGCTTAAGTAGTCCAAGAAGACTTCATGAGACCCAAAGGCTCCCGAAGGGTCTTGAAGGCTGGGGGTCCTGGAGAATAGCTGGGGAGGCACTGGGGCGTCATAGGAACAGGGCAACAGATCAGGAAGGAGCAGGGAGGGAACATTTGGTAGCAGACAACCAGGTGATAAACAGACCCTGGGGGACCTTACTGGTGGTCCAGTGGTTAAAAATCCACCTTCCAATGCAGGGGATGCAGATTCGAATCCTGGTCCAGGAACTAAGATCCCACATGCCACCATGAAGACCCAGCACAGCTAAAAAAAAAAAAAAAAAAAAACTTTAAATAAAATAAAAACTGTTTAACTCTGGGACATTCAAGTCATCTAGAGTGACGACTTCCTCACTGTGGAGGGGACAGCCTCCACTCGAGTCTCTGTGTGGCAATCATGTGCCAACTGAGAACGAGGAGTGAGGTAGTAGTACTATTTCTAACCAACACTCAACAGAAGAATTGGGGTCGGTAGAACACCATCTCTAAGACCAGAATTTGGCTCATGGCAAAGCTGATACCCCCACTTATAAACAATGATTCCAGAAAATGTAAGGTCAGTGAGGGCTAAAAAAAAAGAAAAAGCTTTATTATGGACCATATACAGAGAGCAACTCTCAACCTTCTCATGACTTTAAAATGCCCAGTAGCTCTGTCCACTGAAAAGGGCTAACAGTGATGACCAAACCACTAGCAGTGAGCATTCCTAGAACCTAGATCAGGCTTTGAAATATGTCTCACTAAAATAAAAACAGGTAAACAGGGTTTCTCTGAGTAATGGCTGAGTGTGAATCTGCGTAGGAAACAGACAAAAAGACAATACACCGTCCTACTGGTAACAAGGAAACAGCCAATTACCAGGATCCTATCAGAAAAATTCAAGAATCAACGTGAGGCTGTCACTCGCCCCAGATGGAACAAATTGAGTATAAGTGATAACAACTATGCTGGCTTTGAAGCCCATCAAACGCGTTTAAACCCATGTGTTCATAATTACATACATGCAGTCCTTTCTGAAGGATGGTAAGGAACCAAGTTTGTAATCTTGAAAAGTAGTAAAGGGGAAGAATCAAAGATTGATGCTGCCTTCCCTGTATGGTCTTTATCCCTGGGTAACCAATAGCACATGAGGGGAATTTTCTCTTTATGAAGTACTCCAGCTATTAAACGAAAAAGAAGTGATAGAATATCACCATTTTGCAAACCTCAGTGAATTTTCATCCACCCACTTACAGGTCACTACTCCCTTATCCCCAGAATACCAGTGTTGTCCTCACCAAGGGTAGAGGTGCTCTCCTTTCAGGGTTACAACTCACCAGCATCACTCTTCTTTCATTGAAAAAAAAAATTACATTTTAAATAAAGCACAGGTAACAATATAAATGTGTGATCTGATGAATTATTCCAAGGAAATTGCCTTTAGGTCAAGACACAGACCACCGCAGCCACCCCAGAAGCCCACCTAGGTCCCTCATTCCAACCACAGTTCCCCTCCTTTCTCCCACAACAGGTCAGCAATATCCCACCATTATTGTTTTCTTTTTTTTTTTTTTCAGCCAAATGTGTATCTATAGACACTTGGTTTAGTTGGAATATTTTAAAAGCTTTGACATGCCTTTTAAGTCTCTTCCAATCTTGTATCTTATAATCTGGAGGTGTCCCTGTTTTATTTTAAATCTATCTGTAGAAGAACCTGGCCCATTTGATCTGTCCAGGTTCCCACAGTCTAGACGTGCTGACTGCATATTCATGAATACATGAATTGTATTCAATTCAATCCTTCAATTGGTAGCTTGACTGAGGTTTGATTCTCTTGGCAAAATTACAGGAGGCAGAAAACGTCTGGTCTCCTTCCATCCTTTTTTATGGTGAAAGCAGCCATCAATCCTTAATGCCGGTACCTAGCTTAGGGCAGCAGATGAAATCACATTCCATTTAATAATTCAAACCACTTGACTCTGAGCCCTTATCTCACCTCTCTTTCTTCTCTTGCACAAGGGTCCTCCCTCCTGGGAAATCTCATAGTCTCCTTGAGGGTTTCCTTTGTCCTAGGGTCAGAAGATCCCCCTGGAGGAGGGAATGACAAGTCACTCCAGTATTCTTGCCTGGGAAATCCAATGAACGCAGGAGCCTGGCGGGCTACAGTCCATGGGGTCACAGACTCAGAGCAAACACCTATGTATGCACCAGGAGAGAAAACCAGGAATCCTGGTTCTTTGGCTGTTGCCACCGCTTTGGCCACTAGGTGTCGCCACTGGTCACAGAGTGTTTTTCGGTGTCTGCTGCTGCTGCTGCTAAGTCGCATCAGTCGTGTCCGACTCTCTGCGACCCCATAGACAGCAGCCCACCAGGCTCCCCGGTCCCTGGGGTTCTTCAGGCAAGAATACTGGAGTGGGTTGCCATTTCCTTCTCAGTCTGACTGAACAACAAAAGTCCTGTCCGACTCTTTGCCACCCCGGAGACTGCAGCACGCCAGGCTTCCCTGTCCTTCACCATCTCCCATAGTTTGCTCCAACTCATGTCCATGGACTTGGTGATGCCATCCAACCATCTCATCCTCTGTCGTCCCCTTCTCCTCCTGCCCTCAATCTTTTCCAGCATCAGAGGCTTTTCCAATGAGTCGGCTCTTCACATCAGGTGGCCCAAGTATTGGAGCTTCAACATGAGTCCTTCCAATGGATATGCAGTGTTGATTTTCTTTAGGATTGACTGATTTGAGTTTCTTGCTGTCCAAGGGACTCAAGAGTAGTCTCCAGCACCACAACTTGAAAGCATCAATTCCTCAGTACTCGGCCTTCTTTATGGTCCAACTCTCACATCTATACTTGACTACTGGGAGGGTATTCAGTGTGGGTGGTGTGCATTTTGGAAGGAGAGAAGGGAGCCTAGAAAGGGGCCAGGTGATGGAGTTCATAAATGTGGAGGCGTGTTCAGTTGACTTGGAGGGATCTGGTCAGTCAGTGAGCTGCAAATATGAAAAGTTAGTCGCTCAGTGGTGTCTGACTCTTTGCGACCCCACAGACTGTAGCCTACCGGGCTCCTCTGTCCATGGAGTTCTCCAGGCAAGAATACTGGAGTGAGGAGCCATTCCCTTCTCCGGGAGATCTTCCCAACCCAGGGATCAAACCCGGGTCTCCTGCATTGCAGGCAGATTCTTTACCATCTGAGCTGCAAGAGTAGTCAAAAATGTCTCTCAGCATTTACATCAGCAAGGTCGCTTGTCATCAGCTTGGTGTCATCCATTTGCTGTTGAACTCATTCATGTGTCCAACACGCAGAAAGGACAGACAAGTAGAAACAGAGTTGGGAATAGGGAAAGATATATTACAGGAAACAAGAAAGAACAGGAAGCTCATGCTCAAAAGACCCAAAATTCCCGACTGATGGTTTTCTGGGAATATTTTGGATTTTTTTCAATATTTATTTATGTGGCTGCACAGGTCTTAGTTGCACGCGGGATCTTTAGTTGCAATAGCAGCATCGATATGTTTTTTAGTTGCAGCATGCAGGATCTAGTTCCCTGACCAGGGATTGAACCTGGGCCCCCACATAGGGAACACAGAGTCTTAGCCAGTGAGTCACCAGGGAAGTTCCAGGAATGCCTTATCAACCTCCAGTGACAGCCAGATACACATGTGACATGGCTCGTGCTCTTGGGAGAGATATGTAGTAATGCTTCCATCCTTACAGAAAATTGTTACCTGAAAAACTGGGTTCACCTTCTTTTGGTGGGAATGCAAACTGATACAGGCTCTATGGAGAATAGTATGGAGATTCCTTAAAAAACTAGGAATAAAACTACTATACAGCCCAGCAATCCCACTACTGGGCATATGTCCTGAGGAAACCATAATTGAAAAAGACACACGTACCCCAATGTTCATTGCAGCACTGATTACAATAGCTAGGACATGGAAGAAACCTAGATGTCCATCGACAGATAAATCCAGTAAGAAGATGTGATACACATATACAGTGGAACATTACTCAGCTGTAAAAAGGAATGCATTTGAGTCAGTTCCAATGAGGTGAACAAACCTAGAGCCTATTATACAAAGTGAAGTAAGTCAGAAAGAGAAAAACAAATATCGTATATTAATGCATACATGTGGAATCTAGAAAGATGGTGCCGATGAACCAGGGCAGCAGTGGAGATGCAGACACAGAGAATGGACTTGTGGACACAGTGGGAGAAGGAGAGGGTGGGATGAATGGAGAGGCAGTGTGGAGACATATCCACTACCACACGGAAAACAGCCATCGGGAATTTGCTCTATGACTCAGGGAGTTCAAACCGGTGCTCCGTGACAACCTAGAGGGGTGAGAGGTGCGAGGGAGGGGACAGAAGTATACCTGTGGCTGATGCATATTGATGTATGGCAGATACCAACACAATATTGTAAAGTAGTTCAGTTCGGTCACTAGGTCGTGTCTGACTCTTTGCGACCCCATGGACTGCAGCACGCCAGGCTTCCCTGTCCATCACCAACTCCCGGAGTTTACTCACACTCATGCCCATAGGGTCGGTGATGCCATCCAACCATCACATCCTCTGTCATCCCCTTCTCCTCCTGTCCTCAATCTTTTGTAGCATCAGGGTCTTTACAAATGAGTCAGTTCTTCACATCAGGTGGCCAAAGTATTGGAGTTTCAGCTTCAGCATCAGTCCTTCCAATGAATATTCAGGACTGATTTCCTTTAGGATGGACTGGTTGGATCTCCTTGCAGTCCAAGGGACTCTCAAAAGTCTTCTCCAACACCACAGTTCAAAAGCATCAATTCTTCACCACTCAGCTTTCTTTATACTCCAACTCTCACATTCTTACATGACTACTGGAAAAACCATAGCTTTGACTAGACAGACCTTTTTTGGCAAAGTAACGTCTCTGCTTTTTAATATGCTGTCTAGTTTGGTCATAGCTTTTCTTCCAAGGAGTAAGCGTCTTTTAATTTCAAGGCTGCAGTCACCATCTGCAATGATTTTGGAGTCCAAAAAAATAAAGTCTGTCACTGGTTCCATTGTTTCCCCATCTATTTGCCATGAAGTGATGGGACTGCATGCCATGATCTTCGTTTTCTGAATGTTGAGTTTTAAGCCAACTTTTTCACTCTCCTCTTTCACGTTCATAAAGAAGCTCTTTAGTTTTTCTTCACTTTCTGCCACAAGAGTGGTCTCATCTGCATATTTGAGGTGATTGATATTTCCCCCAGCAATCTTGATTCCAGCTTGTGCTTCATCCAGCCCAGTGTTTCTCAAGATGTACTCTGCATATAAGTTAAATAAGCGGAGTGACAATATACAGGTTTGACATACTCCTTTTCCAATTTGGAACCAGTCTGTTGTTCCATGCCCAGTTCTAACTGTTGCTTCTTAACCTGCATACAGATTTCTCAAGAGGCAAATCAGGTGGTCTGGTATTCCCATCTCTTTAAGAATTTTCTACAGTTTGTTGTGATCCATACAGTCAAAGGCTTTGGCATAGTCAATAAAGCAGAAGTAGATGTTTTTCTGGAACTCTCTTGCTTTTTTGATGATCCAACTGATGTTGGCAATTTCATCTCTGGTTTCTCTGCCTTTTCTAAATTTAGCTTGAATATCTGGAAGTTCATGGTTCACCTACTGTTGAAGCCTGGGTTGGAGAATTTTGAGCATTATTTTGCTAGTGGGGGAGATAAGTGCAATTGTGCAGTAGTTTGAACATTCTTTGGCATTGCTTTTCTTTGGGATTGGAATGAAAACTGACCTTTTCCAGTCCTGTGGCCACTGTAGAGTTTTCTAAATTTGGTGTCATATTGAGGTCAGCACTTTCACAGCATCATCTTCCAGGATTTGAAATAGCTCAACTGGAATTCCATCACCTCCACTAGCTTTGTTCGTAGTGATGCTTCCTAAGGCCCACTTGACTTCGCATTCCAGGATGTCTGGCTCTAGGTGAGTGATCACACCATCGTGGGTATTTGGTCATGAAGATCTTTTTTGTATAGATCTTTGGTGTATTCTTGCCACCTCTTCTAATATCTTCTGCTTCTGTTAGGTCCATACTATTTCTGTCCTTAACTGTGTCCATATTTGCATGAAATGTTCCCTTGGTATCTCTAATTTTCTTGAAGAGATCTCTAGCCTTTCCCATTCTATTGTTTTCCTCTATTTCTTTGCATTGATCACTTGAGGAAGGCTTTCTTATCTCTCCTTGTTATTCTTTGGAACTCTGCATTCAAATGGGTATCTTTCCTTTTCTCCTTTGCCTTCTGCATCTTTTCTTTTCTCAGCTATTTGTAATGTCACCTCAGACAACCATTTAGCCTTTTTGTATTCTTTTTCTTGGGGATGGTCTTGATCACTGCCTCCTGTACAATGTCATGAACCTCCATCCATAGTTCTTCAGGCACTCTGTCAGATCTAATCCCTTGAATCTATTTCTCACTTCCACTGTATAATCATTAGGGATTTGATTTAGGTCATACCTAAATGATCTAGTGGTTTTCCCTGCTGCTGCTGCTAAGTCACTTCAGTCCTGTCCAACTCTGTGCGACCCTATAGATGGCAGCCCACTAGGCTCCTCTGTCCCTGGGATTCTCCAGGCAAGAATACTGGAGTGGATTGCCATTTCCTTCTCCAATGCATGAAAGTGAAAAATGAAAGTGAAATCGCTCCGCCGTGCCCTACTCTTAGCGACCCCATGGACTGCAGCCTACCAGGCTCCTCCATCCATGGGATTTTCCAGGCAAGAGTATTGGTGTGGGGTGCCGTTGCCTTCTCCAGTGGTTTTCCCTACTTTCTTCAATTTACGTCTGAATTTGGCAATAAGGAGTTCATGATCTGAGCCACAGTCAGCTCCCTGTCTTGATTTTGTTGATTGTATACAGCTTCTCCATCTTTGGCTGCAAAGAATATAATCAATCTGATTTCGGTGTTGACCATCTGGTGATGTCCATGTGTAGAGTTTTCTCTTGTGTTGTCGGAAAAGGGCGTTTGCTATGACCAGTGCATTCTCTTGGCAAAACTCTGTTAGCCTTTGACCTGCTTCGTTTTGTACTCCAAGGCCAAATTTGCCTGTTACTCCATGTATCTCTTGACTTCCTACTTTTGCATTCCAGTAAAAGCAATTATCCTTCAACTAAAAATAAATTAAAAAAAAAAACTGGGTTCACTTGGCAGGTGTCGAGCCAACAGGCACAACCAAGCCAAGGAGCAAGAGAAGGAAGGACTTATTACTTGCAGCAAGTAAAGAGACTACCTGGGGGCTTCCCTGGGGGCTCAGAGGTTAAAGCGTCTGCCTGGAATGCAGGAGACCTGGGTTTGATCCCTGGGTCAGGAAGATCCCCCTGGAGAAGGAAATGGCAACCCACTTCAGTACTCTTGCCTGGAGAATCCCATGGAGGGAGGAGCCTAGTGGGCTGCCATTGACAGAGTCGGACATGACTGAGCGAATTCACTTTCACTTTCTCCCAATGCAGTATCTCCCCAAACAGAAAATTGGGGAAGTTTTAAGCTAAAGGGTAGATACATATTCATGAAGAAGCTTGGGCCATAGAGTCCAAACTTCAGTGGATTGAAATCAGTCAGATCAGAAAAGGTGAACATTATCATCCCTTAGGTTCCAGTTCTGGTGGCTGAGTGCCTGAGGGGGATTAAATTCTGCAAATCAGCTCAAAACAATGCTTCAGGCTAGTCTTTACCATTGATGCAGAGCTGAGAGTCTTTACAACCATCTATTATCTTTGCTATGTTGCTCCTCTTGCCCAAAGGAGTTTTGTTCCCTTAAGACCGTTATTACCGAGACCTATGCAAGGGCAAGCATTGTGACCAGACTTACGTCATAAAATGACTTAGACCAAAAATGGCTTCTCTTATGTCAAGAAAGTCATGTCTGATTTTCTTTCTCTGGGGACCCACTACCCTACCTGTTAACAAAACTAGCCATCTGTGGGCCTCTAGAATTTGTAGGCACAGGGCTTCCCATGGGCATGCTAGGTGGGAATTAGGCTGAGAACCACCACCTTAATTGTTAAATGGGCATGATAGCAATACCTACCTCTTGTTGTTGTGAGAATTCAATGGACTGATGCTTGAAAAGGACTTCAGACAGCCGTGCCTGGATGCCTGGCACATACAGAGAAGCTTGCAGTTTTTAAGGAAAAGATGTACAAATATGACTACTTTCAAACACTTGCATGTTACATAACAATATCAGTAAATAGCAAATTCAGAGGGCTCACTTCCTTACTAAAAACTTTCTTAACTCAATAAGAAAAACACAAAAGCCCAACAGTTGACCATTAAAGAAGAAACAATGAGTCGATGACACATCCACTGAATGTCTGTGGATCACCTTATCCGTCCTTACATGATGTGACCAAGCACACGGTTATTGACCTTAACAATGAACAATTGTCATTCAGTCGCTCAGTAGTGTCGGAGTCTTTGTGACCCCTGGATGGCAGCACTCCAGGCTTCCCTGTATCCATCTCCCAGAGTTTGCTCAAACTCATGTCCATTGAGTCAGTGATGCCATCCAAGCATCTCATGCTGTCGTCCCCTTCTCCTCCTACCTTCAAATTTTCCCCAGCATCAGGTTCTTTTCTAATGAGCCGGCTCTTCAAATCAGGTGGCCAAAGTATTGGAGCTTCAGCATCAGTCCTTCTAATGAATATTCAGGATTGATTTCCTTTAGGATTGACTGGTTGGATCTCCTTGCAGCCCAAGGGAGTCTCAAGAGTCTTCTCCAACACCATGGCTCAAAACCATCAGTTCTTTGGTGTTCAGCCTGCTTTGTGGTCCACCCAGGACAATGAGCTCAAGGTGTTTGTAGTTTAGAGCAAGGTTTTTACACTACAGTCTGTAACATACAACTTTAAATACGGGATTTATGTCTTTGTCCATTTTATTGATCCATGGCATAACTCCCTCACCCGAGGCTTAGGTGGCCAGAGGAGCTGCCATTTCCAATCCTGCAGCACCAGCCAAATAAAATTTCACATTGTATTTGTTTCTGATGTCTACTTGACCCAGGAGGGAAGAGGGCAGGACACAATCTTTAAAAGAACGACATAACCATTGTGCACGGGTGCGTGCTCAGTCGTGTCCATCCGACTCTGCAACCCCACAGATTGTAGCCTGCCAGGCTCCTCTGTCCACGGGATTTTTTCAGGCAAGAATACTGGAGTGGGTTGCCATTTCCTTCACCAGGGATCTTCCCGACCCAAGGATCAAACCAGAATCCCCTGCGTCTCCTGTATTGGCAGGCAGATTCTTTACCATTGTACCACCAGGGAATCCCTACATAGCCATTGAGGATAACACAAAAACTGGTTAAAACCAATCTGGCACAAAATGGAGAAAGATTTGCCTTCGAGGGGACCTTGAGGTTCATTACACACTCACCGTAACACATCAACACCCACAGGCATCAGGATAGTTCAGGGCCAACCATAAAAGGCCAAAAAGCGGGCAGTGGCCCAAATAGTGGAAATCCCGGCCCCTTCTTCAAAATAATTGTAACAACCCTTCCATTCATTAACCTATGAAATTACTCACCCCTGGGAGGCTAGAAAGGAGTGTGATATATGTACAATTATGGCTGATTTGTGTTCTTGTACAGCAGAAATCAATACAACATTGTAAAGCAATTCTCCAATTAAAAATAAATTTAAAAAATGTATCCACCTCTATAAAAACTACCCCCAGGGCTTCTCACCTTCTGAGTGGACCCACATTCTGTCTGTGGAGTATTTCTTCCTCAGCCATTCTCACTTTTCAGGACAACCCTGTGCCCTGGGGCCACTCGCCTTTTGAGACAGATTGCATACTATCCATGGAAGGTGCAACTCTCTGAGTAAATCCACTTCTTACCTATCAATTTGCTTCTCATTGAATTCTTCGACGAGACATAAAGAACTCGAGCTTCACTAAGTCCTGAGACCAGGTGTACAATTCCAATTGAAAGCAATCAATTAAAAATAAATACACTAAAAAAAAAAGTGAGTTCAAGTTCCAGTCTGAGTTGTGTGGCTTCATGGTGACTTCTGGCAAAGGCAATGTGATACTCAGCCTAAAACCACAAGGGGAAAAGACTCCTGAGATAAGGTGATGAAGTCCTGTGCTTCTCTTTCTGTAAGATGAAGCTACAGCTCTGGCCTCAGCACACTTAGAGCTGGAGGCCTCAGGAAACCCAAGACAATGAAGGCTTGATATCTCCCTTACCCCAGACCACTGCTCCTTCTAGAGTGTGTGTGTGCTCGGTCAGTCAGTCGTGTCCGACTCTTTGCGACCCCCTGGACTGTAGCTCACCAGGCTCCTCTGTCCATGGGATTTCCCAGGCAAGAATACTGGAGTGGAGTGCCATTTCCTTCTCCAGGGGGAGCATCCCTGGGTGGGTCAGAAGCACCACTTACATCTGTTTTATATATTGGCTTCCATGTGAAAAAACAATTTCTGCTACTGAAAAGTTTTGAAAACACCAAAACTAGTCCAGTCTCTATTAAAGCAAATAAAATGAAGGTTGAGAGAAGATCTGAAACTATGACCCAGGTCTCTTGGCCCCACTGATCTTTCCCTGCCATCCTGGCTGTTAACTCCCTATACCCAAGCTATGAGGTTTGGTTGGCTGTTCCAACCCCAGATTTGAATATTCAAAACACGTACCAGTGTGCTGAGCACGTCCTGTGTTAGTTGCTCAGTCGTGTCTGGCTCTTTGTGACCCCCATGGACTGTGGTCCACCAGGTTCCTCTGTCCATGGACTTCCCCAGGCAAGAATACTGAAGTGAGTTGCTATTTCTTTCTCCAGGGGATCTTTCTGACCCAGGGATCGAACCTGGGTCTCCTGCACTGCCAGAGCATTCTTTACCATCTGAGCCACCAGGGGAGCACCTACTTATCACTTGCCAAGGGTGTAGTCAGGTAGGATGCTCAGCTCAGCTGCATGAGCCAAAACCACCCCCCCAAAAAAACCCAAGTAATGATTGCTTAAACACAGGGTGAAAGTGTATTTCTGTATAATGTAGGCCGTCCAGGGTTGGTAGGACAACTTCACAAACCTTTTAGGAACCTAGACTCCATCCCAGCAGTTTGCTGCTTGGCCTCATGTTCCAAGATGGTGACCAGAACTCCAGCCACTACATCCACATTCCAGGAAGTCAAACAGAGGAAGGGAATCAACAAAAGAAACAAATAGAGATAGCAGTTGCTTTTAAAAGAAGTACTACTCAGGTTCTCCAGAAAATTAGAACCAATAGGGTAGAAAGAGAGAGAAATTCATTGTGATTGGCTCATGCAATTATAGAGACTGAGAAGTCCCACAAGCTGCCTCTGTAAGATAAAGGTCAAGGAAAACTGGTCATGTAGCTTCAGTCTAAACCTAAAGACCAAAGAGCCAGGAGAGGCAACAGTGTAAGCTGGTCCCAGACCAAAAGCCAGAGAACCAGCAGCAACAACATCTGAGCACAAGAGAAGATGGACGCCCCAGCTAAAGCAGAGAGGGCAAATTTGTCCTTCCTCTGCCTATTTGCTCAATTCAAACCGTCCAAGGACTGGACAAAGCTTGCCCACATTAGTGAGGGCAATCCTGTTTACTCTGTCTACCAACTCAAATGCTAATCTCTTTCAGAAACACCCTCACAGACACACCCAGAAATAATGTTTTACCAGCTATCAGAGCATCCCTTTGCCCAGTCAGGTTGACCCATAAAAGTACCATCATAAGAAGTTTCCTGAAAGCTGCCACTTCTACTTCTATTTCTTCAAACAGAAGAGACTGGGGAAAAAAGGAAAATGTAGACTTTTATTCCAGGCAGCCATCCATCTTTACAGCTTAACACTGGAGCCTCTCTTACAAAGAAAGAGGAGGGAACTGCACCTGAGGTAGGCAATTGACCATTTCTGCCATGTGAAAATTATTTCATTAATCCTCAAAACAACCCTAAGAGTACTACTATTATCTCCATTTTGCAGATGAGAAAACTGAGGCTCAGAGATTCCTAACCAGATCTCATACCCAAAATCCTAAGCTATCATCTCACTGAAACTCCTGATGAACCCTAAGTCAGAACAGCTGAGCCAAGCCCCTGCTTAATTCCTGACCCACAGAAACTGAGAGATGGTAAATACTTGTTTTTGTTATAACTTGCATGCCTCCTTAGTCGCTTCAGTCGTGTCTGACTCTTTGTGACCCTATAGACTGTAGCCTGCCAGGCTCCTCTGTCCATGGGATTCTCCAGGCAAGAATACTGGAGTGGGGTGCCGTTTCCTTCTCCAGGGAATCTTCCTGACCCAGGGATCGAACCCACATCTCTTACATCTCCTGCATTAGGAGGTGGGTTCTTTACCAGTAGCTCCACCTGAGAAGCCCTGTTATAATTTAGTGTTGGAGTAATTTGTTATGCAATCACTTATAGTTCGTGGTATATGTCTCAAAAAAACAAGAAAGAAACATTTTTTTTTTTAATGTATTGGAGTATAACTGACTTACAATCTTGTGCTAGTTTCACAAATCCAGCAAAGTAAATGGATTATACACCAACATACATCCACTTTTTTAGATTTTCCTATATATGGCATTATAGAGTAGTGAGCAGAATTCTCTGTGCTATAGAGGAGGTCCTAATTAGCTAACAATTTTAAAAAGGAACAAGGGCTCAGGATGGACTCCTGCAGGTGAGGGACCCAGAACAGGAGGTGTCACCAGCTTTGGGGTACATCCATTCTCTGGAATCTGGGTTTGAGGGGCCCTCACAGAGAGCGGACCTCAACCCTGCGGCCGGAATCTCTGCAGCCCACGGTCAGTCTTGCCAGTTGGACAGAAATAATCCAACGGCAGAAAGCAGCACACCTGGGAGAACCCTCGTCTGCATACGCGGGAGGCTGCGTTCACGGCCACCCTGGGCCCTGCGCCGTGTGCGGGGCTGCACTGCCCCCTGGTGGACACTCTGGGCAGCGCTCCCCTTCTCCCCCTCGCAAGACCAAGGCCCATTATTTGTCCGGCTCCCGCCCCCATCTCCCCATTACCAGCCGGGCCCTGCGGCACAAGTGTATCCCTACCCTTGGTACCAGTTGGTGAGGGCATCTCTCGGACTAGCAGCACAATCACCTTGAGTCTCCCTCGCTCTCACACACACACTCTCTTTCTCTCTCTGCCTCATATTCTGGACAGACCAATCGACCAGTCCCAGTGCTGCTGACAAGAGCGCGGATCTCAATCCTTCTGGTCTGTGCAGACGTTGCCTTCCAATCAAAGAAAACTTCCTGGACCCACAAGATGTTCCACTACACCTTGCATTCTCTAGCTCTGTGAACTGACTGACTGACTGATTAATAGATGTCTGAATTCAGCCTCCCCAACACTGATTGCCAGGTCAGCCCTGGGCTTGTTTGCGGCCATACAAAGATGAGGAGGCCATGGGGTGCCTGGGGTGAGAGGTGGCTGGCTTTCCCCTGCCAGACACCCTAAACTTCTGGGACAGAGGGGGGAATTCCGCCAAGTGAAACCGCAGCCAAGCTCCTTGAGACCCGTTCCGTCCTCTCCTACCACCACTCACTGTTTCTCAAAGTGTTTTTCAACAGCAGCTGGCAGGGTGGGGCGCCTACTCCCCAGCTCTGATCGGGGGTGAGAAAGGTATTAGAGGAAACCCCAACAGGGGCCATGGAGGAGAACGCAGAAGCCTGGGGTAGGAGTGTATCTGTGCAGTCGTGTGCACTCTGAGGACTCCGGCTACTCTGTAACACTCTTCTGGGGCCTCTGGCTAAACAGGAGGTGGGGGATCCCATATTCTGGGCAGATGCGGGAAGCAGCTTGTGGGACAGGGCAGTAGGTTGAATACTCTGCCCCCAAAATTGGTATACACTGGGGATCCCACACCATGACCTTATTTGGAAGGGGGGTCTTTGCAGATGTAATCAGTTAATCAAGGTTGAACTGAATTAGGCTGCTGTCTTTATAAGAGATCGGAGAGGGAGGGAGAGGGAGGTTCTGACACGGAGAAAGGGAGAAGCCAACAGACAGCAGAGGTGGAGACTGGATGGAAGGGTCTGCAGGTGGAGGTAACAGGATTGCTGGCAACCACCAGAAACTAGAGAGAAGCAGAAGCAGACTCTCCCCCCGCTACAGAAGGAGCCAACCCCACTGACATCTTTATCTTGAACTTTTTTTAGGGGAGGGGGCCCAGCAAGGCATGTGGGATCTTAGTTCCCCAGGGATCGAACCCATGCCCCCAGCAGTGGAAGCAGAGTGTTAACTACTGGACCTCTGGGGCAGTCCCCCTGCTGACATCTAGAATCAGATTCTGGTCTCCTGCACTGTGAGAGAATACATTTCTGTTGCTTTGAGCCATGGAGCTCACAGTCATGTTATCACCACCACAGGAAACCCCGACCTAATCTGAAAGGGGTGAGCAAACGCAAGAACACACACAGTGGCCTGGCAGCTGATGCTGTAACACCTCCCTCGGTCACCAGCTTCACGTCCTCAGGCAAGCGGCTCAGCCTCTGAGCCCCAGTCTTTCCATGTCACAGACTAGGCTCCAGTGCCCTGGGATCCATTACCCGTATCCCCATGAGGACCTGGTGCATGGTGAAGCTGCTCAGAACATATTAGCCGTGTCTCTCCCTTAGCTGTCCCCACTCAGCACAGTGGCCACTGTCCCTCCTTCTCTGCTGCAGAATGAAGAAGGGAAGGAGCCCAGGTTTGGGGTGGGAGAGAGCTGAGCCACTTACTGGCTCTATGGTCTTGGACCAGATATACATTCCCCAACCCCAGACCTCAGGACTTCACCAAGAAAATGAAGATAAGAAAAATCTCCCTCATATAGTCTGCAGTGACCTGAAAATTTGCATCCCCCAAAACCCATGTTGGAGCCCTAAACACCTGCCCCCCACACCTGCTTCCCCTGCAGTGTGATGGTGTTCGGAGGCGGAACCTTTGGAAGGTGATCAGGTTAAGATGGGGGCTTCCCCAGAGGCTCAGTGGGTAAAGAATCCACCTGCAAGGCAGGAGACATGGGTTTGATCCCTGGGTCAGGAAGATCCCCTGGAGGAGGGCATGGCAACCCACTCCAGTATTCTTGCCTGAAGAATCCCATGGAGAGAGGAGCCTGGCAGGCTGCAGTCTATGAGGTTGCAAAGAGTCGGACACGACTGAGCAATTGAGCATGCACACGTGCAGGTTAAGGTGAGGTCATGAGGGGGTAGTCATGATGGGACTGGTGCCCCCATAACATGAAGAAGAGATGCCGGAGCACGCTCTCCCTGCCCACAAGAGGAGGTGGCCACCTGCAAGCCAGGAAGCTGGTCGTCACCAGGAACGAAATCTGCTGGTACCTTGGTCTTGGACTTTCCAGTGTCCAAAAGTGTGAGAAGTAAATGTCTGTTGTTCAGGCCAGCCCCTCTGGTATTTTGTATGGAGGATGGATTGGCAAGACACAACGGAGCACTCTCTAGGATGGAGAGAAATGGGTGGATTTGAGACAGTGGGGAAGTGGGATGGAGAGGATTTACCTACTCTTAGGTAAGATATGGACAAATGAGGAGTGGGGACTTCTGGCAACTGAATGGAGTAGCCTGACTTACTGAGAAGGTGAACAGGTGCAAGTTTGGGGTAAGACGAATTCGAGTGTCTATTGGAAATCCAAGTAGACAGGGCCAGGAATTAATTGGATTTGCACATCTACTGCGAAGAGCAAGAGATGGCTTGGAGCCAGACAGGAAGGAGTCCCCATGTGCACACATCATCCATTCCTGGGAAGGTGTGAGAATGGAGTGCGGTTCCTGGCTGTGGCCACAAGATGGCACTATCACCCAGGCCTGCTAGATGGTGGGGGCCTTCTGATTACTGAGGCTTCCCTGGTGGCTCAATGGTAAAGAATACACCCGCCAATGCAGGGAACACGGGTTCGATCCCTGAGTGGGGAAGAGGCCCTGGAGAAGAAAATGGAAACCCACTCCAGTATTCTTGCCTGGGAAATCCCATAGACAGTGGAGGCTACAGTCCATGGGGTTGCAAAGAGTCAGACACGACTTAATGACTAAACAGCAGCTTGATTGACTACATGCCAACTGCTACTCTATATTGTCTAATCGTGCATTTTAAAAGGATACTTTTGAATCCAGTAATCCCAACTTAGTGTTCACCTATCTATATAAAAACCTTTTACCTCCTTTGCCATTTTGAAAATAAGATTAAATACTTATGGAAACAGAACTGGAGTCAAAAGTCTTGAGTTCAAAACCTGATTTTGCCACTAAACAGCTGTGTTCAAGGTACATTTCTGAGCCTCAGTTTTATGGTATTCAAAATAGGAATAATACCCTCACAAAATAATTGTGAGAAGACAACTTACCTGAAAGATAACTTATGTGATGGGCTCTCAAATAAGATTGGCTTTAAGAAACTACTACTACTTCTAGGTAGTATTAATCCCTGCTGCTGCTGCTGCTAAGTCGCTTCAGTCGTGTCCGACTCTGTGTGACCCCATAAGCGGCAGCCC
This sequence comes from Bos indicus, assembly GCF_029378745.1. Taxonomy (NCBI): domain Eukaryota; kingdom Metazoa; phylum Chordata; class Mammalia; order Artiodactyla; family Bovidae; genus Bos; species Bos indicus. The sequence continues at coordinate 24,804,023 of NC_091767.1, forward strand.
ACCAGGCTCCCGTCCCTGGGATTCTCCAGGCAAAAACACTGGAGTGGGTTGCCATTTCCTTCCCCAATGCATGAAAGTGAAAAGTGAAAGGGAAGTCGCTCAGTCGTGTCCGACTCTTGGCAATCCCATGGACGGAGGAACCTGGTAGGCTGCAGTCTATGGGGTCGCTAGGAGTCGGGCACGACTGAGCGACTTCCCTTTCACTTTTCACTTTCATGCATTGGGGAAGGAAATGGCAACCCACTCCAGTGTTCTTGCCTGGAGAATCCCAGGGATGGAGGAGCCTGGTGGGCTGCTGTCTATGGGGTCGCTAGGAGTCGGGCACGACTGAAGCGACTTAGCAGCAGCAGTGTGTGTGTTGGAGAAGGCAGTGGCACCCCACTCCAGTACTCTTGCCTGGAAACCCCCATGGACGGAGGAACCTGGTAGGCTGCAGTCCATGGGGTCGCACAGAGTTGGACACGACTGAAGCAACTTAGCAGCAGCAGCAGCAGTGTATGTGTGCTCAGTCATGTCAGACTTTTTTGCCACGCCATGGACTGTAGCCCCCTTGTGGCTCAGACAGTAAAGAGTCTGCCAGCAATTTGGGAGACCTGGATTCGATTCCTGAGTTGGGAAGATCCCCTGGAGAAGGAAATGGCAACCCACTCCAGTAATCTTGCCTGGAAAATCCCATGGATGGAGGAGCCTAGCAGGTACAGTCCATGGGGTCTCAAAGAGTCTGACAGGACTGAGTGGCTTCACTTTCACTTTCATGGACTGTAGTTCTCCAGGTTCCTCTGTCCATGGGATTTTCCATGCAAGAATACTGGAGTGGGTTGCCATTTCCTCCTCCAGGGCATCTTCTCCACCCAGGGATGGAACCCTGGTCTCTTGGGTCTCCTGGGATGATAAGCAATTGGGAAAGGTCTCACACGTGCCACTGATAGCAATACCCTGAAAGGCCACTAGATGGCAATATTACTCCAGGAATCGCTTCCGGTCCCTTCCACCCTGGTGACTACAGCTTGCTTTGTTCATGAACATCCTTCTCTAGCCAGTGTCACCAAAGATGCCATCGTGCACTTTCTGTCATGCCATGCCCGAGTGCCCTAGTTAGCCACTTTCCCACCATCTGCCCTAATATAAAAGTAAGCTCTACCGACTTTACTGCTATGTGTTACATTCTTAAAGATAACGTTATGGTCTCTGTGCTCAACTGTAAAGCAGCTGAATTAAATGTTTTAACAAGAAGTAAACAAGCCAATAAAGCCAACAAAAACCCAGGTGTGGTCGATTCTTTTTCTTTTTGTGGGTTAATACTCAGAGGGTCACCAAGCCTGGAGGTGACCAGAGACAAAAGTGCCCACTTGAGATAAAGATAACACTTTAGCAATTATCCTCCAATTAAAAAAACTTTTTAAAAGGTAACTCTGTAAACTGGGGAAAGGGACTGCCAGCCCCTTTAAGGCGGGACTAGAGGAGGAAGCTGAGCTCCGCTCAAAAGAGAGCATAGGAAGAAAACACAAATACCATATTTAAAACATTTTTTTATTCTGCAAAAATTTCCACAGTGCAAAAATACAGCAGATCCAAATAACATCTTAAGGAGGGTCTGGAAGTATAAATCAGGACCAGAGGCTTGAGAAAGATGTAAATTTCAAATTTGTTCAACTCTTAAGGTGTAAATTTCGGTCCCTCATGACGGAAAGTCCTCACAGGAGAAGGGGGCTGGGGCTGGTCTTGGAGGGCAGTCAAGAATGCTGAACTGTGGAGACCTCGATTTCACCACCAGAAAGGAGGTGACTCCTGGCTGCATGTCGTGTCACACAGTTCTCTACCCGGGTGGCTTCTCGGGACATCTGAATACCCAAGTAATTCTCTGTACGGCCATTTTTCTAGGGAGAAGACCCACTGCTTATAGCAGATTATCAAAAACCTCAGTGGCCACCCCTCATCCCCTCGTTCTGGCCAGAAAAAAATGTCTAAGACCACGGCAGCACTACTGATACTGCTGACCGCTCAATCTTTCTCCTCTCATAGTCACATTATTCTTATAAACAGGATTGCCTATGAATCCCTTAATTTAAAAACAATGCTCACAGGAAATAAAGAAAAATGGGTATACAGAATTTTCCTGCTAAATTCATTTACTATTTTATATTGTTATATGATCTTCCTTCCAGTGACTGGACGCACTGCAGCTTAGATGAAATGTTTTCTGCATTTGAGATTTTATATCCACCTGACATAATTACAGACCTTTCAACAAACTGCCTCTAGGTACTTTTATACTGGAAACATGTAAGTGTATTAATTTCACAGCTCTAAGAAGAAACCAACAATTAACTAGCATGTTTAATTAGTATTAAATGTACTCATTTTAAGTATGCTTAATAAGAATGATACCCAAATTCATTAATAAATGAGTTTGAGCAAATGTACCTTACAACCCCTTAAATGTATTTCTCATGGAAGCTGTTGCAGAAATCATTTTGGAAATAAACAAACATATACCTTATTCATTCACAGAAAATGACCCTTAGGGCTTTAATATCAAACATAGCCATCACAGTCAGTTCACAAAAAGAACATAAAGTGCAAAAACTCCATTTCAAAAGGCTTTAAGTTACTCCCAATGTAACAGAGATTAAATGCTACCACAGCCAGCGGGCCCACTACCCTTATACAGCACACCCTATATAAAGTACAGAACAAGGTATATACCTGAAAATATGTATCTATTTGCTCTGATTACATATTGTGGTTACAAAATCGTCTCAGAACTGGTTTAAAAAATAGGGGAAGCTACAATTCAAACAATGAGTTCTTTAAAGTAGGGGCCATTAAAAAATCTGTAGGAAAATGATGTCTACAAAATCCATTGAGAATCCCAACCTAGCCCAAGATTTCTCTTTGACCAGCTGGATCAGCAGCAACCAGGCAAAGAGCTGACTATTAGGGGTTCCAGGTTCATTTGGAAACAAGGAGCTATGAGAGAGGCTGTGTCCAGGCAAGCTTCAGCCCTCACCTGTCCCCCAGACAGATGGTTCCGCATTAGCCCGGAGGGATGAAGAGCCAGGGGAGGCTCACCCTTCAGTTCTGATGCCTCCAGGATGGCACCAGCTTGCGTAAGCATAATGAATGAGGGAGAAGTTTTTATTACATACCTGAGAAGTCCAATAAATAGCATAGGTGATGGTATTTTTACAAATCCTGTGCTTGATAACCATGATGCTTAGTCTCCCAAAAGAACAGCTCTGATCCACAAGGAACGTCTTCTAGGCATTCTTCGGGGGGACAGGTACAGCGCACCCCCCAAATGTAGCCTACCTCCAAACAGATGCAGGCATCTTATCCCCAGACACCTGCAATACAGTCACTGAAGTGCTGGTTTTACATTAAAATAATAAAAGCAGGAACTATTTTCTAAAAATCAGACACTATAAAATATGAATTGTTAAATGATCACTTCGTTACATTAATTGTTTTTTAATATTCCAAATCCAGTACCTACCGGGTATCAATCTTAGGCAAATCCGCATCAGAAGAAATATCTAATAGCCATGCTGAGTAATTGTCATGACCTAAGTCCTGTCAAATCTCCACCTCCCTGAATTACCAGGGGGGATAAAAAGATTCCTGATTGCACATCAAGGAATGAAATAAGCTATTCACTCTTTACATCAAAACCTGTAGAACTATATATTTAACAGCTATTTTCTATGACTCGTCCATCTAAGTGCAGAAATGTATCAAAAAGTAGAACTCATTTTTTCTTATGGCCCATTGATGTTAGGCTCAAATAAAAAGGGAAGACTCAGAGTAAGTCTTAAAATCCAGTGATGAATACTCAAGAATATAGCTAACTCTCAGATATCCCAAAACCTGCTCTTCAGAAAAAATATGACTGGCATTTATATTCCATTCAAGGTACAAAATCAACTGTCAGCTCTAAAAGACATCTATTTACAACTGTATTAGGGAAAAAAAGATGAGAAGGAAATATGCCAAAATATATTAACAGTGGTTGTCCTTGAGCCATAGAAATAGATTACTTTGTTTTCTTCTCTTTCAACTTTTCTGTGATATCCCCATTTTCCTTAAAAAGCATGTAGTGCTATAAGAGCATTATGAATATAAATGTAAATATAAATATGAATGAAGCCATAATCCAAAGTAAGATTGGTATATTCCTACTCTCTTGATTTACCCTGCCACACTGGTAAACATAGTGATTTCTTTTCAGACGTAGAGCAAAGACTTGTGTTCCTCAAATACACCCTATTCCACACTTTTTCTCAGCCTCATCCCAGTAAAATCAACCTCTAGAAGGGGGCCAGTGGTAAAGAACCCTCCTGCCAATGCAGGAGACATAAGAGACTCAGGTTTGATCCCTGGGTCAGGAAGATCCAATGGAGAAGGGAATGGCACCCCACTCCAGCATTCTCACCTGGAGAACCCCATGGACAGAGGAGCCTGGCGGGCTGCAGTCCATAGGGTGGCAAGGAGTCAGACATGACTGGACTGAGCACTCACGCATGTGTTAGAAGGGCGTTTTGTCTTTCATAACAAAAGCATTCTTTCTGAAACTTAGCCATTTGACTTGCAGAAGAAGAGAATTAGCCCTATAAGTTAGGGCACTTACTTCTTTCCTTCTAGCAGAGTCGCATTTCATCCCCATTTCCAAGGTCATTCAGAACCTTCCAGGTGGGCCAGGTGAAAGCCTTTGGGGCTGGAGGTGGTGGGTCCCAAGGAACATGCCCTTCATTTCATCAAGAGAAATGGTCCTCTTTGATGGCTGGGACAATGCTCCCATCACCAATGAACTTTCAAGACAGAAACTAAACTTCACACACACAAAACATTACCTACACGCTGCTTCTCTTTACTCTTTCCCACTAAAAGAGCTGGGCTTAAAATACAACCAATCCCTCCTCAGAGCATTTTTCTACTTCAGCATGGATGAGGACAGAATCCATGCCTGGTGGGTCAGTCTGAAAAGAGGATGATCTGACAGGTCCTTTAAAGAAAACTCTAGGCTTGAAACCCAAAGGACTTAAAGAGCAGTTTTCCAATACTGTTCCACAAGCCACCTAGGTCTCATATTCATATGTTAACGTTTCCATGAGTATTTAACTCAAATACTGACTTTTAAACTATACTAAAGCAACATGGACACTCACTCCATACCAAATCTACCTTGGAAACCACCAATTTGTTACTTTCCATTTCACTGCCTTTCATATTATTCAGGAAATGCTGTAAGCTTAACCTCAAAATAAAATTAAGCTAATAGAATACAACTTATTTCACACATTAGGTCTCCATAAAGATGCCTTACAGCCAACAGGGTTCTTCTGCTAAAATCATTTGAAAACCACGGAAGTAGAATAAAGTCATTCATTTCTAAATTCAGTTGCTCCTTGGACTTTTCACCCTTTGATCCTGTGCAAGTTCTAACGAGAGTCTAAGGGTGCCCAGACAAGCCAAAGTTGCTACGGCCCCATTCTTAAATACAGAGGACACTGACGTACTTCCCACCCACACAAGAAGGACACATCTGTTCTGTCTGCTCCCATGATGGACTGTTGCAAAGCAAGAGATGCCTGAGTTAACACGAGTATCCCTGAGGTCAGGAATCCCCACCTCGCACCTTGGAGACACATGTGGGGTCTTCCGTTCAGCCCAGTGAAGAGGAGATGAGTTGCAGCCAGTGTGACTTTAGGTGAGAAGAACTCAGAGGGCAAGAGGTTTGTCCTGCTGCACCCAAACCAGCCAGTGAATAATTACAGCCAGCACTTAAGAAAGGCAAGTGGTGAAATGATTAGAGAAGCTGCAGGAAGCACCTCATCCCGTGAGAATACCGAGCGTAATTCCCACAGTAGATATCAGAGACAGAAGAGGCAAGATTCTTGACAGTAATTTCCAGAACAGGACAGCAGACAAGAGGCTTCCAATGAGAACAACTTCTCAAACTTCACATTTGCTCCAAATGTTGAACCAGGATCCCTACCGTGATTGTCACAGGCCTGTGGGAATGTCACAGAGGTCAAGTATTAAGAGGGCAGGAGTCTGTGTATGGAACACTCACACCGCAGCTATTCTTTGTATTTGAGGATACTGGGCTGAGGTGGGGCTGGGGAGCCAAACCATATCAGCATTTAAAGATTGTGCTCATCTTCCAGAATGGCTTAAAGTGGAGTGTCAGTTTTTGGCACAGAGGATTTTGCACATTAGCTTCACCCAGATATGTAGTCAAGTCTCCATCTCCCAGCAGAGGTAGCAGGAAAAGGGCTCACACGTGTATGTAAACCTCAGGTTACAGAGCACTGCAGGGGGAAACCAGCCTCCCAGGGCACAAGCCCTGTGTGTGCTCTGTCTGCTTATTTAGGACAGTGGCCCCAGATGAAAAGCTCTGGCCTCTTCCATTGGACAGAGTGTCTCGTCTGATGCAGGAAGTGTCTGTCACGGGAGGGTCGGCTCCTAGAACACAAGGGGATGGTGGGGCCCGGAAGCAAGGCGTGTGCAGCAAGGGGTCCCCCACTGGACGGCTCTGCCATCACCACAAAGGACGCAGCCCAACGAGCCTTGCAGCTGGAGGTGACGCAGAATACACACCCAGAGCCCCTTGGCCATCTGCTTCCCACCTCTGGGCAAGCATTTCTCCCCCAGGCACTGTGGAGTCCTAGCGGTCCACAGACACACTAGTTAGATCCCAAGGGAATAGAATTTTTAAAAGATAGACCCCACTGCCAACTCTGCGAAACCCCCACCCTGGCTGTCTTTGTGGGCAGGTGAAGATTAGGGGGCAGAGAGGCCAGTCACCGCCTTGCCATCACGTGATCTTCACCGAGGATTTCTTGTTGGCACACAGAAGGGACACATAGGGGACGCCGATGAAGGCCCACCGCTCGCTGGGCCAGAACTTGATGACGGGGCCTTGCTCAGGGATCTCGGACGCAGCATCGAAGTAGGCGAAGCACACGCAGCCCAGGTAGGCGGCAAGGCAAATGAGGATGTGCCTGGCGAGGGAGACAGACGCGTGAGGGCCCGCGGCAGGGAGACCGGCCGGACTTCCACCCTCCTCCCTCCAGGCTTAAGCAGCAAGGCAAATGAGGATGTGCCTGGCGAGGGAGACAGACGCGTGAGGGCCCGAGGCAGAGAGACCGCTGGACTTCCACCCGCCCTCCCTCCAGGCCTAACCCACCTTTCCCAGATGCCAAGACTGGCAGGGCCTCCTCTAGTCAAGAAGGGGCGAGGGAGCCCCACATCCCCATGAGAGTGATAAATTCTGAGCCAACAAAGCCTCTCTTGAAATGTTCTAAAATATTCCAGCCTGATAAAAAACTTGCCAATGCCTTTGGGGCTCCAGAGAAATCAAGGGTTTAAGACAGAAGCACTAATATGACATCGCTTACATGCAAAATCTAGAAAATAAGAAAGGGATATAGGGACTTCCCGGGCGCACCAGTGGTTAAGGCTCTGCGCTTCCACTGCAGGGGACGAGGGTTCGATCCCTGGTTGGGGAACTAAGATCCCACATGCCACAGTGCATGGCCAAAAGAAAAAAAAGAGAAAAGAGAGAAAAAGGATACAAATGAACTTCTTCACAAAACAGAAACTGATTCACAAGCTCAGAGAATGAATTTACGGTTGGGGGGGAAGGGTGGGGAAGAAGGATAGATTGGGAGTTTGAGATTGACATGTAAATAAATAAACAAATTTAATTAAAATAAAAAAGAAAACAGAGGCACTAAGAGGATGGAAATAACTGAGCACATGGGATTGATTCCCCGCTTCTCGCTTGAATAACGGGCTGTACATATCTAATACCCTGCGTAGAAATAATTTTACACTGATTCATCAGCTTTTGCACTTTAGTAAGGAAACTCTTTATTATCTTCACGGTGCCGGTAGCAAGTTTTCATATTGATCTTTATCGTGGGGACCATGTAAAGGCATGTAACTTTTGCACCTTATACTGAAACTTAAAACTCCAGATAAATTAAAGATTTAAAATACATTTTAAAAACATATTTAAAGAATATTTTTATAAATTTTCTTTTATAATATTCTTTTTAAAATAAAAGAATATTTTTATAAACCTTGGAAGAGGTCTTTCTTAAAATGACACAAAGTTCTGAAACCCTAAAGGGAATCACTGTGACAGCCACATGTAATGGACATCTCTACATTTAAGAACACATGGAACAGGGACTTCCCTGGTGGTCCAGTGGTTAAGAATCCACCATCCAGTGCAGGGGACGCAGGTTCAATCCCTGGTCGGGGAACCAAGATCTCACATGCCACGGGGCAGCTAAGCCCGAGCACGGCAACAACTGAGCCCACGCTCTAGAACCCACGAGCAGCAACTAGAGGGAAGCCCAGGCGTACAAGGAAGAGTCCACGCACTGCCACTAAGACCCAGCACAGGCAAACATATAAACACACACACCTGCAATGAGGATGGTTGTAAGAGTGCCACCAGTTTGCTTAGTAGAGAACTAAGGGATTTAAGGGATGTCACAGCCACGCTGTAATGCATATAGAAGGGAGAAGGGAAAGAAAAAAAAACTAAAGGAAAAGACTGACAGAGGTGAGAGCATGAAAGTTTAAAACAGTATGGCACAAGATATCATTAACATACTAAAAGATAAATGCGAAAGTGGCGGGGGGTGGCGGGGGGGGGGGGGGCGGTGGTGGGAATAGGTGTACCATATGACAAAGGATTAAAATCCCTACCTGATGAAGAGCCCTTTAAAAACCAATCATTGCATAGGGTGTCTGGGATTTGCTTTATAACAATCTGGGTGGGGTGGGTAGTGGGTGAGGGTGGCCAGGATGAGATAATACTGAAGATAACTGTTACCTCCCTGGGGGCTCCATGTATTATTCTCTATACTTTTGAAAATGTTACAAATGTCCATAATAAATGGCACAGAGGTATTTAACAGTAATGACTCTCTACTATGTGTCGGGAAGTAGGGGCTGCATATAAGTTTTTAAATACGAACACTCCACAGAGATGATAAAGAAACTTAAAAGGCACATTTCAAAAGAGTAAAGATATAGTAAATTGATATCTGAAAGATGTCCAACAAAATATAACTTTTTAAAAGATAAAAATAAAATATTTTCAATCCAGTTAACAAATACTTTTTAAAGTTACTAACATCCAGTATATGTGAAAGTATATCTTACAGATACACTTTTATTATCTTACAGATTTTAGTAAAATTGTGTCAGTTGGTATCTCTGGGTTTGGCAACATATTATAACCTAAGGGAACATTCAGGCATATGAACAAATACATATATTCATTACCAATTGTTTATAAAAGTGAAAAGTTAGAAATAACCTTAATATCCATTAACAGAGAAGTTGGTTAAATGAATTACATAGCATTACCCATATTGTGAGGTATTAACTGGACACACAAACTAATGAAAATAATATAAATACATTGGTAAGGAAAGCTGTCGATGATTTGAACAGCAAAAGAAGAACCAGCTTGCATTATGTATGCTGCTGCTGCTAAGTCGCTTCAGTCGTGTCCGACTCTGTGCAACCCCAGAGACGGCAGCCCACCAGGCTCCACCGTCCCTGGGATTCTCCAGGCAAAAACACTGGAGTGGGTTGCCATTTCCTTCTCCAATGCATGAAAGTGAAAAGTGAAAGTGAAGTCGCTCAGTCATATCCGACTGTCGTATCCGACTGAGCTCAGTCGTGTGCGACCCCATGGACTGCAGCTTACCAGGCTCCGCTGCCCATTTTCCAGGCATCATGTATAGTTTTTAAAAACAAAAAACTTTTTGTTTTTAAAAGTAGAATTAGAGAACTAAACACCTGGAAGGATATACTTTAGGTTGTTAGCAATTGTTCTCTCTCTTTGGACAGAATTAGAATTGTAAAAGCCTTTCTTGCTATACTTCCCTGTTGTTTAAATTTGTTGTAGTAAATAAATATATCACTATAACTGGAACCAAAAAAAAAAAAAAAGGTTCAACTTTGGTTTGTTTTTTGGCCACACTACACAGCATTTGAGTTCTTAGTTCCCCAAATAGGGATTGAAGCTGCGCCCCCTGCAAAGGAAGCTGGAAATCTTAACCACTGGACCATCAGGGAAATCCCAAAAAATTGTTCAACTTTAGGGGGGAAAAAACTCAAAGTAGACCAAATTTAGAAACAAACTGAACCAAAATTACTACACTGTACTTTTTTAATTTTACTTAAATCACTCTGTGATAAAGGAACTTGGATCAGTTAAAAACACACCAGGGGATTCCCTGGTGGTCCACAGCTTAAGACCAAGCTTTCACTGCAGGGGACATAGGTTCAATCCCTAGACAGGGAACTAAGATCTCACATGCTGCATGTGGAGCAACCAAAAGACAAAATAAAAATTTTTTAAAGAAAGTACTATATTTTGAATGAGATCCTCTTTACACAGGTGGATACATTTATCAAAACTTAGCAGACTACACAAAATCTATGCATTTAATAATCTGTAAATTATAACTCAGATGTACGAAGTGTATATAAATTCACTAATGTGAGTCAAGGTTGAACTGAAGAAATATCAGGCAATGGATCCTAAGACTGGAATCCCCAGCATGAGCTGCTTTGCTTTGCCTTCAGCGAACAAATCTGGAAGTCCCCAAGTCTTAACCTGAGAGCAGCTTAGGTCTCATGGTAGATAATACACAAGTTCTAACATCCCAGGGAATTCAAGAGAATTCTTTCAAATCAAATAATCTTAGGCATCCCCTGATAGAGGTCAGCCTTCTTCCAAATCTGGATCTAACAAGTCTTAACAACTCCTTACCACTAGAATTCCTCCCTGGGTGCTCTCAACTTACAAGGAGCACTCTAAAGAATTCTCTTGTCCCTTGATATCTTCACGATCAGAATTCCTGGAGGACAGAGAGGGAAAGATGATACTAGGTTTGGAATTGAAGCAGTTCCCAGGAAGAAAACCACTCCTCCTCTGCTTTCTGAGGATAGGATTCTACATGCTGTTTCGTAACCTTTTTCTTAACCTAACAGTGCATCCTGAGCCTTCTAAACTATAGATGCTTGATCATGTTCCCCATGATAAAGCTCCTGGGCTGGTTTTATGTAACCAGCTGGGCGATCCTTAACAATTCACTTTTATTTCTCTGGACTTGTGTCTCCACCTGTCAAATGAATGAGTGAGACTGTCCCCAGGTGATCTGTGAGGCCCAAGCTGGTCACTCAGGCTCAGGTGTGTTTGGTTCCGATTTGGGACTGTCCTGTCCCCACGTCACATCTTCCCCAGCCTTCCCCACATTCCCCTACCCTGTAGATCTAGCTAGAGCTCAGGTTACAGCTTCGATTTCCAAGCTCCTTTCTGCTTTGATAACGGAGCTAGAGGTAAGAGACGGCACAGACATGAAGCATAGACAATTAGGTCTTTCTGTTCCGGCTAAGCCTGCTCCCTGAGACGTCCGATAGTCTGTGTGAAGAGAGGGGCCCCCAGGCTCTGCTCCATCTCCTGTGCACACTCATGCGCCCTGCAGAAGAGCAGAGTGATGACAGAGAGCGGAGACCCTGCCTTGCCACCCCCTGCCCCCAACGACGCGGCTCACCACACACAGTGCAGATAGGGGAAGTGGACGGACGACAGCAGCTCACAGAAGGCCCGGTCAGTGATCCAGCAGAAGAGGGCGAGGGTCCACCAGAGGCCGGAGAAGAGGCCCAGCTTAAAAACACGTACGTTGTCACACCTGCCAGAGACACAGAGAACTGCTCGTGTCCGTCCTGGTCTCCTTCTAATTCACTGGTCACTTCTCTGCCTCCTCACACCTCCCCAGCCCCTAAGCCTAACCCTCCTTGGCCCCTTGGCACCAGGGTTCCCACCCAATGCCCCATCACACAGGCTCAAGAATATAAACACCATATATACCCCGATGGCTCACAAAGCCACATTCCTCACCCAGGCCTCCTCTTAACTCCAGACTTGCAAACCACACATCACATTATGACAGGTCCACCTGATGGTCTGTGTTGATCTAAATTTCACATGTCTACAAAGAACTCCTGATCCTTTCTTCTGTTCAATACCCATTCTCCTCCCGGCCCCCTTGGGGAAGGACCTCAGGCCAAGAATTCTGGAGTCATGGTTCTCTTTCTCACATACTCTACATCTAATTCATCAGCTCAGTGATATATATTTCAAATCCAATCTCTTTCCATCACCACTGCCTGGGTCCAAGCCCCCTGAGTTACGGCAACCACCTCCATCTGCCCTGTTCCTACAGTCACCTCTCAATGCCCTGCCCAAAAGCCTCCCACATCTTCCCTTTTCCCAGAGGGAAGCCAAAGTGCTCACAGTGGCAGGAGGCCCAGTGTGCTGGCTTCCCTCTGTGCTCCACCTGCTCCTCCCTACCTGCCCCACGTTGCCTCTTCTAATCAAACCCCGCAGCAATCTTTGCCATTCCTCCAAAACCCTAGGCTCGCTGCTCAAGCCTTAGCACTGGCTGTTCTGTCTCCTGGAATGCTATTCCCAGATAGCCACAGGGCTCGCCACCCCCCAGTTTTTGTTCAAATGTCCCTCAGTGAGCCCTTTGCTGAGCACTGTTCCTAACAATCACACGGCCTATCTCCACAGCCTAAGTGACCCCCAAGCCCCCATCACCTTCTTCCCTCTATTTCTCTCTGTAGCAATGACAGCCTCGCCGATAACCTCTGTGCTTCATTTATGTATCTCCAGCCTGTCTCCCCCACCTGGGATGATGTCAGGCTCAGGGAGGCTCTTGGTACTCCTGAAAGAAAGAATGAGCTCTTCCACACCCTGAGGCAAAGGGTTTCTGAACAAACCCCAATAGCTCGAGGGGGAACTTCAGCAGCCGTTTTACTTCCTTATTACCAAATTGCTCACAAAGAGGGTGACTTCTTTTCCTGGGGAGAAATGCCCAGAGGGAGTTGGTGGCTGAGGGTCCTTCCACCCCTCCTTTGGGGTCTCTGTCCCTCAAAGGCCTGCACCCCAGTCAGTCCAGCTTGCTCACTCGCAGGAGTCTGTGTCTAACATAAATATGACCCCTTCATATTTATGCAAATTTTATCTGTTCATGTTTGCTGAACAAGTTAATGGTGTCTAAAGTCTGACTTCCTGGTACGTTTCCCAGCCATCTGATGGAAACATGGGCAAAAGCATCAGTGAATATGGGATGGACAGCAGGCTCAGAAAGATCTGCTCAGAAAACAACCTGAAAAGCCCTGTCAGTAGGAGGGTTATATGTAGCCCTTGAAAAGATTTATGAAAAAATTTATAGAGCCCCACCACATTAGTGACTGCTTTCCAGTTCAGTGACTAAAACAGAGATGAACAATTTCCATTTTCCCTTCCTCTTCAGCATATGAACAGGAATTAAAGGCATGGAGTAGATGAGAAGTCTTAGGGAAGTGTAGAGAGAGAAAAACAGAGGTTAGGGTGTACCTTATGGGTTCCCTGCATGGACAGGTGCATAGAAAAGAAGGCGCTCTCAGGAGGGGCTGAAGAGGAGCTGCTGCAGAACTGGTTAAAAAAAAAAAAAAAAAAAGAATGTGGTGTCATAGGAATCACAGGAAAGAATGGTCCAGGGTTGAGGGGGTGAATTGTACAGAGAGCTGGGAAAACAAGTGAGATTCAGGAGGACTAAAAAGTGATCAGTGGATGTACAACGGAGAGGGGGTTGGGTATCAAAGTGGGCACAGAAGCCAGGTTAGAGTAGCTTGAATAAATGAGAGGAAACAGATGGAGACACCTTTTAAATAAGCATGGCTGTGACAGATGAGAGATTAAGGGTGATGGCTGGAGACAGAGGTAATAGAGGCTAGGCTGGGTGTTAGAGACAATGGGAGAGATTCAATAGGCTAATGGGAAGGATCTTTCAGAGAGAGAGGGATGACACAGTAGACAATTTACAGGAGCAAAATAAGAAATGGAGAATGGAGGGGATAATCAGTAAGTAGAAAGACAGATCCTAGAGATAGAAGGAGGAATACTTCCACAATGCTGCAAGTTTTAAAGGTAATGATGAAGACTAATTAGCTGTAATGATAACTGGCTTTTCAGGGGTAAAAAATTTCAAATATAGAATAGAAATTATTTCCTTTGTAATTACTTAAAAGGATTAGAGTAGTAAAGGAAAATGTTTCCCTGCTTAAAGATCACAATTGTGAAGGAGAATTTATTTATTCTATAAAATCTGCCCCTTGATTTGCTCTTGTTTAGCTAATATGAATTTAAAAGTTTCCCTTTCTTTAGCCAGTTTTGAACAAAATTATAGATTAAAACATGAAACTCTGGAGTTATAATGAAAACTAGATTGCAGTGAATTCTCAAGAAACATAGCTAAGTGGAGAACATTCTATTGACTTCAGGCCTAACATCAGCCAGCGTCACTGGACTATCACAAATCCATTCAGATATCTTTATCGGCAATTTAATGGTTTTCCAAAGAACTTTAAGCTCTGTTAGTAGGAGAAGGCAATGGTAACCCACTCCAGTACTCTTGCCTAGAAAATCCCATGGATGGAGGAGCCTGGTAGGCTGCAGTCCATGGGGTCGCTAAGAGTCGGGCAAGACTGAGCGATTTCACTTTCACTTTTCACTCTCTTGCATTGGAGAAGGAAATGGCAACCCACCCCAGTGTTCTTGCCTGGAGAATCCCAGGGACGGGGGAGCCTGCTGGACTGCCCTCTATGGGGTCGCACAGAGTCGGACACGACTGAAGCGACTTAGCAGCAGTTGCAGCAGTATTCTGAAATGGGTCTCTTCCTTCCCAGGTCCATGAAGGGTACTCAAAGCCAACAAGACAACACAGGACAGTCCTTCCACTGCCGGCCAGCAAGTTTATATCGCCCTTCACCAACCACCTCTGACCCTGCCTGGTATTGCTGATAATCAAAACACCCCCCAGAGGCAAAGCAATGGTAGAAAACATATACATGTCTCCACTCAAAACAAAGAGTGAGAGAAAGCTGATTATACCCTACACAGAGAAACTCTCACAAAGGGGGATAAATACAAGATTTCAATTAAGACCATCTGCGTCCATGACAATAAACCATGAATTTAGAGTGGATTTCTAAAAGTGGTACAGAGAAAAAGCATTTTCAAAGAGTATTACAATATGGGTAGTGATTTAGATGTGTTTTAGTTGGGGCTGAATAAGACAGTCATAAAGACACACAAGACCTAAACTACTTTTCAGAAGAACCCAAACGAACTTTTTGGCCAATCCAATAATGTGTCTGGGTATCAACCTGAACTCTGCACATACAACTTGACACAAGAAGATGTTTATGCAAACAGTAAAAGGCTTTACTTGATAGGTTGTAAGAAAGAAACTAAGCCTCAGGGAAAGTAGCAATGCTGCTTTGTATACAGACATTCATTTCTTTTTCCTTCTGTGTATAAACACAATAGCCTCTTTAGGACTTTGCTTTTCTTCTTACTCTTGTCATATGAACACATCTAGTCTCCTTTTTGGGCTTCCCTGGTCGCTCAGTGGTAACGAATCCACCTGCCAAAGCAGGAAACATGGGTTCGATCCCTGAATTAGGAAGACGCCCCTGGAGAAGGAAATGGCAACGCATTCCAGTATTCTTGTGGGGGAAATCCCATGGACAGAGGAGCGGGGCGGGCTATAGTCCTTGGGGTTGACTTAGTGACTAAACAACAACATCCTCCTTTCTGCAGAGTTGACTCCAGGCAGCTTGGTCTAGGCACTTACCAGGTCCTGAGATTTTCCTCCTAAGCTAGTTTTTGGATCATTAGAATATATTGCTTATACTCCTCCCTTCTTTCTGAAAACGAGATTAATACTTTGAACCAAACCATCCAACTTGATCCTAATCCACAAGTCAGGGACGACTCTTTGTGAGGAGTAACTCCTCTTCAAAGGCGGTAAAAGAACCGAGAGCTGGTTTGTTCCTATCCCAAGGACAGCCTGAGGGCCGGGGAGGAAGACTGCTACCCACCTCCTGAGCTCAGCAATGAGTAGCGCCATGCAGGGAACCCCCAGGGTCATCAGAGAGATGTTGTTGATGGCGGGCTTGACAAACGCCAGGCACGTTGTAACTGCAGACAGGACACAGACCACCACCTTGAACCTGCCCCTGTAACGGTGTAAGCAAACCAAATCCATTAGCAAAGGGGGTCGTGTTTGTTTGCGGGATGTTGGCAGAGTACAGGCACTGATGCTGGGAGGGCAAGCCCAAAAGACTTTCCACACAAAGTACCAGGAGCCTGCAAACCACTCTCCCACACTGGCTCAGTTTTTCTAGGAATTCACCCTTAGGAAACAATCAGAAATTTTCAAAATAGTTAGCTATGAAAACGGTTCAATTATAATCAACCTGAGCCTTTAAGGATAAGATGTGAATACTTGATTATTTTTAGCAGTACTTTTCTGTATTTTCCCCCCAGGTGTCTTACAGCATGTTTGGGCAAATTCTTACTGCAAAGGGTCAGATAGTGAATATTTTAGGTTTTGCAGGTCATAGGTTCTCTGCCACAGCTACTCAACCCTGCCACTGTAGACAGTAAGTAAGCAAATGGGCATGACTGTGCAACAGTAACACTTAATCTGCAAAAAACACATAAGTCACCCATGTGGCCAAAGATGTAGTCTGCCCACCCCTCTTCTACAAGGTGAACATGTATAAGAAAAACAGATCATTTACAAACCATAAAGCATCCTAGATTAAAAAAAGAAAAATTCCCCATGTGTCTAGCACACAAGTCTAAAATCCTGGTATCTGTACTGACCGAGAATCTACAGCCTCTTATGCACTGGAATTTTGTGTTAAGTTTCAGACATGAGAAATGTTAGAGAAATAATTGATACCATCCTTTGGAATCAAAAATAACTGATAACAGCCCTTCAGTGAAGGTGCTTTCAGTGGAAAGAGCTAGAAGTGGCGACGTGACCCTGGACACATTGCTTTCCTTCTCCCTGGGACTCTGCTTTCTTATCTATAAATTTCCTATCTGGTCTAGACTAGAGGATCTCAAAGGCCCATATCTATGACTGAAACTTAGGGGCACATGACTTTCCTGAAGTTTCTGTTATTCCTCATTAGCACCATTTACTTTGGCCAGGAGCCCTGGAAAGCGTCACATTAGGAAACTAATTTGAATGAAATTCCATTGGAAAGAAACCAAAGTGCATGGAAACGTTCAAAATACAAGTGTATCTCGTAAAGAGGAAAACCATTTATCATCAAGGCTCAGGAAATCATTGATCAAGCTGCCAACTCTCTGACTGGAATGAACAGGAATTGTAGCCCTGAACTTTGACCAGCGGGAAAATGTATGTACATGGGAAAGGATCCAGGCAGCAAATCCTCAGGAGAATTGTGTTTTTCTCCCGGCCTTGGCCCCGGCATCCTTCAGCTACTAGAGAAGTCTGCAGCTTGGCCAGAGTACAGTAGCGTTACACAGCCCCAGGTCCCCACCATGTGCCTGGCCCCTGGGGACCCCCTAGTAACTCTATCACTAGATTTGAGGTTCCATGATACGTCAAGGCTTTTTGGTCATTTAGATTAGATAAACACATAATTATGAGCTTCCCTGGTGGCTCACTGGTAAAGAATCTGCCTGCAAGGCAGGAGAGTGGGTTTGATTCCTGGGTCGGGAAGATCCCCTGGTGAAGGAAATGGCACCCACTCTGGTATTCTTGCCTGGGAAATCCCATGGATTAAGGAGCCTGGAGGGCTATAGCCCATGGGGTCACAAAGAGTCGGACACAACTGAGCGACTAAATAACAACCACAGCAAACACATATTCAGATACTTTCAAACTGTACCACTTCCCTGTGTCCGAAGGTTTAGGACCCAGACACAGAACAGAGTAAGTCAGGGCACACGTGTCCAGTGAGACCCCTGTACATTCACATTCTGCTTCCATCCCTTAGCAGCCCATGGGATTTTTGGCAAGTCATTAAAACTCCCCAAGCCTTGGTTTTCCATATGAAAATCAAGACACCTGCCCTGCAGTGTTCTTATAAGCATTAAGGCACTCAACACAGTGCCTGATACAATGGTGTGTGCTAATAAAATCCATTATTTCTGTTTTCATGACCATGATTTGAGAATAAATGTTATTTTAAATAATATTATTGTTGAAAATGTCATACTCAGAGAAAAGCCGACTGAGCTGATGCTGCAATCAAAAAGGCTCTCTGTAGTCTTGCCAAAGATTTCAAAGGCAGCGAGCTTGATGAAACATGCTTTCTCTAAGAGGAACATGGGCAGACACCTCCCTACCACTCCCCAGAGGGTGTGGAGGAATGTGCTTCTGGAAGGCAGCTCAGCCAACCAAGATGCTGTGTGAATGCATGGTTCTGCAACCAGCAGAAGCCAACAGAGTCACCAGAGGCCCTGAGGACAGAGAGAGCTGGGAAAACCCAGGAGGCGAGGGGCCCCACACGGTGTTCTCTAAACATCCCCAACTGTTGCCTCTGGTCCTGTTTTCAACTTTGCAACCCATGATCAGCTCAAACTGAACACAAGGTTGGCGAACCCTTAGCACACCTTCTTCCTGTAATCCCCAAACCCAAATCCAGCAACCCAATACCATCATCATAATATTATTATAATAAAGCTGTTACTATTGTTATCATTAGCTTCCCTTTAAAGAGATGGTTTTTAACCCTGTCAGGCCCTTTAGCCCCTTTTTTCATATCAAACATTTGGTAATGCCCATTTTACTCTTCTGAAGTGAAATGGAATTTATGGATGATAAAACTTTCCATTACTGTGACCACCAAAAACATGTCCACAAAGTCCCCAGATGGCTGGCATGGGATAGATACATCCCTGGACAAGATTCACTGCTTTAAACTCCCCTTTAAGGCTAAAATGGGCTTCCCTGGTGGCTCAGCTGTAAAGAATCCACCTTCTGTGTAAGAGACCTGGGTTCGATTCCTGGGTCAGGAAGATCCTCTGGAGAAGGAAATGGCAACCTACTCCAGTATTCTCACCTGGGAAATCCCTTGGACAGAGAAGTCTGGAGGGCTACAGTCTATGGGAATCACAAAAGAGTTGGACACAATTTAGCAACTAAACAACAACTAAAACATAACCTGTTTAGAACAAGCCTCTGATGTTCACAGGATTCCAGCATTTGGTCCTGGAAGGTCCAACCCTGTCATTTCCTAAGTACGGAGTTGATATGGCCCAGAGAGTCTGGGATGAGCTCAAGTCACCCAGCAGAGACAGCAGGACAAGCAGATCCCAGCCTGCATCCCTGCTATTCAGGATTCAAAAAATAAACTGGATTGTACGGTGAGGACTATCGCTAGATTTTGTGGACAAAACATCATAAGGACCACAGCAGGATAAATTCTTTAGAAAATGGATACAATTAGCCTACAACAGTTTGCTTTTTTCTCAAAACAGAAATGTCAAATTAGAAAAAAAACAGAAATGTCAAATTATTAATAACCAGCAACAGCTGAGTGCATATCCCAACAATTCCTCAGACATTCTAGGCAAGATGAAAAACAGCCCTTTTTAGAAAATCCCACCAATTATTCCCATTTACTATTCCTATTCCTATTCAGCTGAAGCTGAAGCTCCAATACTTTGGCCACCTGATGTGAAGCATCAACTCATTGGAAAAGACCCTGATGCTGGAAAAGACTGAGGGCAGGAGAAGAGGGTAACAGAGGATGAAATGGTTGGATGGCATCACCAATTCAATGGACGTGAACTTGGGCAAACTCCAGGAGATAGTGAAGGACAGGGAGGACTGCCATGCTGCAGTCCATGGGGTTGCAAAGAGTCAGACATGACTTGGTGACTAAACAACAACAATTCCTATTCACATTTCCCTGCTGTTCTGCATATTTTTTATCTTCAAAACACTTATCTGTATTAGCCATTCATAATTACTGCTAGCACTTAGTGAGTGTTTACTCTGTAACAGACACTATGCTATATACTTTATATGATTTTTACATATGTTTCTAACCCCTGAGTTAGATACTTTTACTATCTCTTCTTTATAGATGAGCAAAAGGAGGTACCAGAGTGCAGAAGAAAAAGTGGATTGTTACTCAAATCTAGATCTGCTGATCCAAAGTCACTTAGCCAACACACAATCCCCTCTCTTCTCCAGAAATTTCACACTGGAACCACTACTAAGTTTTTTTAATTTTTTTTTTTTTTTTTTTGGTCACACCATGTAGCATGTGGGATCTAGTTCCCTAACCAGGGATAGAACCTGTGCCCCTTGCATTGGGAGTGCGGAGTCTTAACCATTGGACCACCAAGGAAGTCCCCTTAGAGGTTCTTAGAAATATTCCAGCAAAGTCTAGACCAGAAAAAGAAAAAAAAAAAAAGGTGGGGTGGTTGGGGAGAGATAAATGGTTACTATCATACAAGTTCAGGCAGCTAACCACTCAATCCCCAGCCTGCAGAATTCCTGGTGTTGCCCTGAGATCTCTGGTCTGGCATGCCATTCCACGCCAGAGATGCTGCCTGTTCCCACATCACGAGGTGAAGTCCACGCTCAACAGTCTGCCCTTCTTGCCTTCTTGCTGTCCACACCACTGGCAAATTGAAGGTCCACAGACACAGCTGAAATCCTTATTTACAGCGAGCTACCTCTCCTATGACAGTCACCTTTTCTTCCTTTGCTCATGAAAGTGATCAATGTTCATTTTTATCCTTCAATTAGCATGCACACCTCAAATACTGGGCAGCAATCTCCATGTGCCATTGTTAAGAATGAAAGCTGACTGAGTGCTCACTGTGTTCTTAGTGCTCTATGAACTGCTTTGCAGGATCATCTAACAAGAATCCTGTGGTGACCACTATTAGTCAGCCAGTTCTATAGATGAGCGAACAGAAACCTCAAGAGTCAAAACAAGTTATACATTTGTTTTCTTAAAAACAGGGAATCTAGGAATCAAACCCAGGTGATCTGCAAAGCCAGGGATATAGACACAGAGGGTTCTCAGTGCCTCCACGGACTCTCCCCAAACTGAAGACAGGGGGTCCACAGCTTCCCCTGAGAGAGGCAGCTGAGTGAGGGCGTGGAAAGGTCCGCAGTGCAGACCGCCCTGCCTCACAGTGTGTTTCGTTACTAAAGTTGGTAAGCTTCTGTTACCACAGCATTGCCCCATTTTCTTCTCTCTTGCTCCCACCAAGAAATAAGAAAAGAACAAGATTCTCTATTAAGAACACATTAAACACTGTCCAGTGGAATTTCAAACCCAGGTCTCCAGAGCACCAGAAACAACAAAACCCTTATTCCCAATTTGTCAGCTTCGCTGATCCCAGGGCTTGTACACTCAGATCTAAGAACAAAGTGGTTCCTTAGCTCTCAATACAATGAAAGCATGCTGCCGGAAATCATGGAAGTAAGTAACTGGTGGGCATCTTTGGAAACAACAGGAAAAGCCAAAAGGTCAGGGGTGTGTTGCTCAGGCAGAGGCAAAACATCCCCGCTGGTCAAGCCACCTCATGCCCCTGCCGAGCAGCATCCACCTCCACATTTCCCCTCCTCCGGCAGCTTTCTGATCCCCCCAATCTCTCCTGAAGCTGAACAAGGAAACAAGAAACACAACTGAAACGCAGCAGGTTGGCCTAGGCTATCTCTGATTTCTAAAGTACACGTCCCGCATTCGGGAGAAGGTTTCTGCACCAGGAGACCATATTTCATCTATCATCATGTTTCATCAGGAACAGCTTCCTTTCCACTTGAAGATACTTCTTTTTGCTCAATGGTGTTTAAAGATAATACTATCTAATTCAAATCCTGCTACCCAGGATGAAGATTGTACAGCTAATCCATTTAATCCAAGAGTGCCTCAGAAAGGACCTTCCCTGACCAAAATCTAAGTCAGCACTCCAAGTCAACATAACCCCCTTACCGGCTTCATTTTTCATCACAGCACTTTCACACCCTAACATTATACTATTTGTTTATTGATTCATAATCTCTCCAACTTCAATGTAAGCTCACTTAGGGTGGAGACCTTGCTGTTTTGTTTACTGTTAAATTCTAGCGCCTAGAAAACTTCATTGTAAGTGTCCATAAACTATTTACTGGATAAATAACCATATAAGCATAACACCATGGATATTAAAAGGCATCTCTTCCTAAAATTCTGGGTTTTCGGCCTGAATGTGCATGTATATGTATGTGTGTTAATGTGTAACTCTCATCAGAAGCAAACTGACACAATTTGAATACTACAGTATCTACAGCTCCAAGAACCAATTCCTCAGTGTGCATTCTACTATAAATATATAAAAGTAGTGGATCTGGGTCGCACCGAAGAAGATGTTCTAGCAGGAAATCAAAGGTCTCTGAACAACCATTCAGTCTTTTCTCCCCCACTGAACCTTCTAATTTTGCCAGTACCAATAAGGGAGATATTTGACTTTGTGTTCCTAATGAACATTAGATAAATTCTTTCCCTGAGTATATTAAAATTACCTCTTTTATCTGGCAGAATTTTTTCTCTGACAGTGTAATCAGTGGCTATTAAATATATGATAAAGCTCATCACTAGGTTAGACTCAGTAGGGTGTGATATTTGTTAATATATACATTGTCATATGGGGTACTGCATAATAAATGCAAAAATTTAGTACAAGCTTACCTGTCATTGCGAAAGATCTTCGGTAGATACCTTCTGGGGAACCACATGGCCAAAGCACACATCAGGACCCAAAGGATTGCAAGTTCATCTAGCATCTGACCCAGGAAACTAAGGGTTGCATGGAAGTAGACGGATCCAATTCCTAGAATCAATTACAGCCAATAAAAAAAGGTCGCAGAGAAGAACAGACTCACAAATTCAACACACCGATTAAGGACAGCCTTTTCATAAACGGCTACCGAAATGACCAAATCACTCTCTCTCTCTGAGAAAAGAAGTTGAAGGAAGAAACCTACATCTAGGCTTACAGACTTCACGTCTAGAAAGAGGATTTGAAGCAGGGCCCAAACACCAGCATATCAGAACTTTAATAACTGCACAAGTTCAGTGTGTCTTCATCCACTGAGCCTTCCTGGGAACACACAGTCAATCAAAAGTCAACATTCTCTCACAGTTAAGAATTCCTAATCTGCCTGTGGAAGGAAATAAAAATTATACAAATATTTCCCAGAATTACCAAGGATCAAACATCTAGAATTTGTTGTTGTTTTTTTAAATTTTAGTCCTTTAGAAACCACGGTTTCATCCGAATACAATTGTTTCACAAGACTTTCCTCAGAACTGCACTGGCACGACACCAGTGACTATTATATAAATGAACTCTCCATGCAATTAAGTGATAATTACAGTCAACCTTGTCATCAAGCCCATATTCAAAAGAGTCCTCCTTCTGGAGTCCAGGAAACAACATGAAAGTTTCTTAGGACGTCAGAGTGACTTTGGTTTACAAAGGGGTCAGGGAGTGTGCGGAGTTGCACTTCCTCCCTTTCAGCCCATGCTCACAAACAAATCCACTTACCCACTACAACCAAGAGAGTCCATATTAAGTAGATGCCACTGTTGAAGCACGTTGCATACTGCCGGAACAAGCACATGCAGATGGGCGGCAAGATGAAAAACAAGACGTTGCTGATCTGGGGGCGGGGGGATGAAAAACGAGAAGATGAATATTAAGCAAAAGGGCAAAACGTAAAGCAGCTTGTTCCCAGTATGTCCTTTGTAAATGGAGATGAATGCGGCCACACATCTTTTTTTAACAAGAAAAAAAAACTCACAACTAGGGAAACTTACAAGTTCTTTAGTAACCATTTTAGGGGGATACTTCCTGCCTCTGTGATCACAGGAGCAGCTATGAAAAGACTGGGGCTTCCCAGGTGGCGCTAGTGGTAAAGAACCTGCCTGCCAATGTCTGCCAGTGCAAGAGATGTAAGAGACTTGGGTTTGATCCCTGGATCGGGAAGGTGCTCTGGAGGAAGGCATGGCAACCCACTCCAATATCCTTGTCTGGGAAATCCCATGGACAGAGGAACCTAGCAGGTCATAGTCTGTGGGGTCACAAATTGTCAGACACAACTGAGCATGTACGTACACACACACACACACACATGAAAACACTGCCATCTGAAACTGCCCAGAGTCCTCTCTTGATGTGAAGAATCAACGACTCTTTTTCTGCCCAATTATGAAGCATCCTAATTTACCTGAATAATCATTTTTAAAGATAAGGCCTGCACTAAATACTGGTAAAAAATTTTAAAAGAATAGTTTCATGAAGAATGAGAAGGACCAGACTTGTTCTAGCCCCCCCTTAATTTTCTGCCAGCCAGGTCCTGGGCCCACATGAAGGCAGGGAATGCCTTCCTCATTTCCCCCTTGTCAGTTTTCTCACCCTAAGCCAAACCTACTTTTAGGTAAAGATCAAATTTGTAGCTTTAAAATGGCATCATTTTATCTTTCAGACTGGATTTGAGTCTATTGTCTCTTCATAGGTCACCTGGCTTTTTTGAAAAAACAGACTAGACCACCTAACTCTAGAATCTCACCTCTAATTTTTTTTAATTTCTTTTTGTCTATCTTTTTTTAACTAGGGGGGAGTCATAGCCAATTCTTTTTTTCCCCTAGATTTTTTTAAACTGAGGTAAAATTCACATAACAAAATTAACCATTTTAGGAGTATATAGTTCAGCAGCAGTTAATGCAAGTATAAAATGCAATCATCACCTCTATCCAGTTCTGAAATGTTTCCATCACTCCAAAAAGAAACCTCATATCCATGAAGCCGTCACTTCCCCTTTTCCCTTTCCCCAGTCCCTGGCAACCACTAATCTGTTTTCTGTCTCCACAGATTTGCTTATTCTGGATATTTCATCAAAGTGTAATCATGCAATAAGTGACCTTTTGTGTCTGACTTCTTTCACTCAGCATACTGTTTTGGAGGTTCACCTGCATTGTAGCAGGTAGCAATACTTTCTTTTTACGAGTAATATTTCATTGTATGGATACCACATTTTGTTTATCCAATGTTCTTACAGAGTCCTTAACAGTGAACAATGCTGCTATGAATATTCATGTCCAAGGTTTTCAGTATTTGTTTTCCATTCTCTGAGTTATATCCCCCCAAGCTAACACCGCTGGATCATATGGTAATTGTGTGCTTAACTTACAAACCACAAGACAATTCTCCACAAAGGCTGAACCGTTTTACACTGCTACCAGCAAGGTCCAAGCGTCCTACTTTTTCCACATCCTTGCCAACTCTTGTTATTTTCTGAGGTTTTTATTTGCTTTGTTTGTTTAATAAGGCCATCCCAGAAGGTATGAAGTGTTAGGGATAGTCAGCTTCTTTTAAACTTTCACCTCTAATTGAGGAGTAAGGAGCTCCTCGGGAAGGACTTGAGCATGCAGAGGAGAGGAGATGTGCAGAATGTTTAAACAACAGCTGGGTCTAAATGCACAACACCAGGGAGGAAGGGGTGAGAGAGGGGTCAAAAAAGACTAAAACCTTTCAGAGACAGAAGATGGAGTAGATGAAGTCTGGAAAGCCAAGAGCATGGGGGCTTTCGAAAGGAAAGACTGGTCACCCATATTAGACAACACAGAGCAAGTCTCAAGGAACCACAAGGATGGGTGCCCAAAATGAATGAAAGGAGCCAGGGTAGAAGGGCTTTTCCAGACCTGGGAAGTCACACTGAGGCACAGCTAAACAAAATGCATCGGCAAATCCCGGAACTGGAGGCGCAGTGCGGGTGGACACTGGCAACATCAGAAACCAATGGACGCCTCTGTCACCGTCTGGGAACAAGAGGGGATGGGAATGCCAGTCTTCAGAAAGGGGAGAAGGATAGAGTGGAGAGAGAGAAAGAACAAGATCTTTTGTCGGAGTGGGATAGAACAAGGCTGCTGCCTTTGGTTAAAGTTCAAGATAAATCCCTCATGGGGCTGCATCCGGAGCCCCGGGGCTGCATTCCGGAGAAGCGGGTGCCTGGTTCTAGTTGGCCCATTCTGATGGGGACCTTTTTCTCCTTCCCCCATTGGAGCTACTGGCAACCCTGGGTGAGAGTCCGGATAAATGACCACAGCAGTCCCAGGCGGTATGCAGTGTCCACACTTGGGAATATAGCCAACTCTCTTTTATTTACTAAAAAGCAGATAAGGAGGGATTCAGGACAAGGCTGTATGTAATATCACAGCCTTTAACTTTCCATGGAGTTATTTAAAGAACCCAAGATCTCAAAAAAAAAAAAAAGAAAAGAAAGAAAGAAAAACACTCAGATCTTTAAGAGTTAAAATGAGAGACCTTACCAGTCGGACACAACTGAGCTACTAAGCACGCATGCATGTGAAAGATGTTAAATATTTTATAAGGGGATGTTAAAGTAATGGCCTGGAAAGGCTCCCAGGCTAGCCAAGCTCAGAGAGGCAGTCACCCACAGACGTGGGGCCAGCATCCAACCACTCTTTCCACTGCCCAAAGCTGACTTTTTTCACCTTCAATCCATCCAACCACATTCTGACCACCTTGGCTTCATGCTTCGATTGGCATCTGAAAATTGTGAACTGCATCACACATTGTGTACCAATGACCTTTAGGTGATTTAAACATTGCTCTCTGTTTTGTTAAACACAGAGGTAGAAGGAATTAAAGGTGAAAGGGGAAGGAGGAGAAAAATGGGATTGTGATCCCATAGG
The DNA here is from genome assembly GCF_029378745.1 of Bos indicus. Taxonomy (NCBI): domain Eukaryota; kingdom Metazoa; phylum Chordata; class Mammalia; order Artiodactyla; family Bovidae; genus Bos; species Bos indicus. The sequence goes on from NC_091767.1 coordinate 24,830,660, forward strand.
TAACTCTCTCCTCTCGTGTACATGAGTATGTTCTCCATGTAAGAAAAAGAATACATTACAAAGCTCAAGTCTGCCTTGCTATCCTCCTCCCTGGAGATACCCACTCTTCTCAGATTCATAATCCTCAATTTCTTTGCATTTATGTAAAGATATTTATCATATATATCACATATTGCAACATTATATTTTGGCAACTTCCTTTTCTCATTCCACAATACACCCTGCTAACCTTTTACCTTCTTATCTTAAGTCACAGAGATTTGCCACACCTGCTGAGGGTCCTGCAGAAGGCAACACTTCACTGAGCCATTCCACTAATGGTGGGAAGCGCACTGATTTACAGCCCCACCTAACAACTCTGGGGAATATAACACAGCTTTTCACCCCAGTACAGTCATCCTTCTATATCCTTGGGGGATTGGTTTCAGGAGTCCCTTGGATACCAGACTTTGTTGGATGCTCAAATCTCTTATATAAAATAGCATTATATATGCAGTATGCATATAACATACACACATCCTCCTGTATACTTTACACTGATTGTAAAGTATAAATTTACACTTTACAATGGGAAAACAATTTTTCCACAGATGCAGCGAGGGATGGTTTGGGATGATTCAAGCACACCAGTGGGTAGCGGCTGTAAATACAGATGCAGCTTCGCTTACTTGCCCACTGCTCACCTTCTGCTGCCCAGTTCCTAATACGTACTAGTCTGCAGCCCAGGGTTGGGAACCCCTGCTTCAAATCATCTCTAGATTACTTACAATACCTAATACAGTGTAAATGCTATGTAAATAGTTGCAGGTATACAGCAATTCAAGCTTCCCTGGTGGCTCAGATGGTAAAGTATCTTCCTGCAATGCAGGAGACCTGGGTTCGATTCCTGGGTCAGGAAGATCCCCTGGAGAAGGGAATGGCAACCCACTCCAGTATTCTTGCCTGGAGAATTCCATGGACAGGGGAGCCTGGTGGGCTAAGGTCCATGGGATCCAAAAGAGTCAGACATGACTGAGCAACTAACACACACACATGCAGCAATTAAAGTTTTGCTTTCTGGAACTCTCTGGAATTTTTTTTCCCAAATATTTTCAACCCACACTGGGTTGAATCCACAGATACAGAACTACGGACATGGAGAGCCGACTGTATATGTTTATTGCCTCAAATCCTCTCAGTCTCCTTTGCTTCAGCCATGTACAACCATCTATGGCCAAGCTGTCCCTTAAAAGCTATGCCCCATGATGGCCATAGCTGTCAATCTATGTTAGCACTAGCACTGTACACAATGACTTTTAAATTTACACACAATTCTCAAAAACATGAGGTAGTTAAATACACCTCCAGTGAAATTATGATAGCTCAAGTATTTTTAATGCCCGTATCAGAGAGTTCAATTTAGAAACACTATTTAACAGATAGTTCCAAATAACCCTGAAATCTCAATATTGCTTCTGTACAACCCATCTACCAATACTTGCTGGCCTCCACTGTGCCTTTTTAAGACATAAATCTATGGGGACTTCCTTGGCAGTCCAGTGGTTAAGACTTCACCCTTCCCTTGCAGGGGACATAGGTTCCATCCTAGTCAGGGAACTAAGATCCTGCATGTTGCACAGGAAAAATTAAAAGAAAAAAGACATCAATCTATGAAAAGGAAAAGCCCAAATTAGAGGGAGATGCTCCCCAAGACAAAAAGAGGAAGGAACTCTGAAAGAAATGTGGGAAAGCAAATGAGTTGTGGTTAAAAAGATTCAATGGCTCCATGTCTACTGAGAAAACGAAACTTCTCCTCAAAGTTACGTAGCTCACTGAAGTTGAATAGTTCAGCCAAGGGGTATTTTTTAAAGCCCATTGTTGGACTATCCTTTGGAGAATTGGCTTGTTTAGTGCCTGCCTAACAGATTTTGTTTTAATTAAAAGGAAACCACAATTTAAAAATTTATTATTTCCTTAGAGAGTTCCTCATTCTGTGACATTGCACCAAAATAATCTCAGGAACACACTGCAATCTCATCCTGACGCATGCGATTGTGCATTTTCCCAGACAGAGGGCAAACACTGACAAAGCAACAGGCTGTAAATTCTTTTGAGCAACAAGTTCATAAATAGCTAACAGACATTACCCTGGCTGAGGAGACTATGTATCTTAATCGAATGCAGGTTTCTAATGATCCATTCCATTACGGCAGGCCCCCTTTCTGCCTCTGGGATGACCAACTGTCCTAGCATGCCTGGCACTAAAGAGGGCTTCCCAGGATATGGGACTTTCAGTTTTAAAAATGGGAAAATCTCAGGCAAACCAGAACAAGTTGGTCACCCAGCTCAGAGGCCTTCCTGCAAAATCTACCCACCTCCCACAGTATACCACCCAAAGAGAGGACTAACAACACTTCGAACTGGGGTCTCCTGCATTGCAGGCAGATTCTTTACCAGCTGAGCTACGAGGGAATCCCACAAACAACACCTCAGCCACTTGTGTATAATACCTCTACTGTGGTCCTCACCACCCAGGTGACTATTTGCAGGTCTGGTTTCTGTGACAGGCACACAGTTGCCCAGCAAGTGGATGGCTAGATGGATAGAGACTGACAGATTGACTGATAGATAATCCTGCCCTACAGAGAGTAGTCTGTGGCATATAAAGGGAACTCCACTTATCTTGATGATGGGGACAGAGCTGAGTAGGGGAGGTGACAGACCATGGGCTGACTTTAAGCATGTATTTTTCTTCAAGACTTTTTTTCAGCACCAGTTCATTTCCTTCTGTCCCTCTGGGTCCCCAACAGAATTCCCAAAGGCCAAGCTAAGTGATTAAAACACAAACCCCACTTTCCTCCAAAGCTGCTAGGTCGTGGATCTTTCTCTGACTGTGACCAGGCCTTAGAATGTAAAAAGGAACTTAATTCAATAAAACTTGTATTTAGAAGAAACAGTACAAAATGTGCACAGGCAAAAGGCTGTGGAAGGGCATGATATGTTCTTGGAAGAGATATTTGGGCTTGGCTGACGCAAAGGATGATGACAAGATTTAAAGCAATGGAGATATGTGGGCACCAAAAGCAAAATGCTCTATACTCCCAAACATTGCCAGTAAGAACACAGATCAGAGTACTTTCTCTGGTGGACCATTAAACAACACTCACTAGTCGTCAATACTGCCCTCAACACAGCAATTTCCTATCTAGAAGGAAATGGCAACCCCCTCCAGTGTTCTTGCCTGGAGAATCCCAGGGACAGAGGAGCCTGGTGGGCTACCGTCTGTGGGGTCGCACAGAGTCGGACACGACTGAAGCGACTTACAGCAGCAGCAGCAGCAGCAGAACTAGTACCTGGAGAAGTACATCCAGATGCCTATTTGAGGACATTCATCGCCTAACTGTTCAGAAACCAAAATGAAAACAATAAACAGGAACTGCCCTAAATGTCCATCAATAATAAACTGACTGGTCAACCCATTAAAGGGAATACTATATAGACACTGCAAAGAAGAAAATAATTCTATACAATCCAATATGGGATTATCTGCAAGACAAATCAAGTGAAAAAACAAAGGTGTAGAGGAATTTCTGTAGTGCGATCTCAACTGGGCTGGAAAAAAATCTGGTTGTGGTGTGTATATACACAGGCCTCCCTGGCGGCTCAGGCAGTAAGGAAACCGGCCTGCAGTGCAGGAGACCTAGGTTTGATCCCTGGGTCAGGAAGAACCCCCGGAGAAGGAAATGGCCACCCACTCCAGTATCCTTGCCTGGAGAATTCCATGGACAGAGAAACCTGGCAGGCTACAGTCCGTGGGATAATAGAGAGTCAGACACGACTGAGTGACTAACACTGTGTATACACATGTTGCACACGTATTTTCTATGTTTACACAAATACATGCTTTTTACATGCTTTGAAAATGTCTGAAAAGATATATAAGAAAGGGTATTTTTCACTTCATAACTTGCATATTTTTTTAACCATGATCATGTTGTTACTTTTATAATAAACAACAATGGCAAAAAACTACTTTAAACGACTTCCCTGGCGGTCCAGTAGTTAAAACTGCACTTCCACTGCAGGGGGCCTAAGTTCCATCAATCCTTGGTCTGGGAACTAAGATCCCACATGCTGCAAGGTTCAGCCAAAAAAAAAAAATCCCACAACTTTTTGTTCCATGTCCACCACCATGACTAGCCAAAAGATCAAATGGTCCCAATGCAGGAGTTTTAAGTTAAAGAATGACTAAATAATAAATACCTATACTGTGCTAAATAAATTTTAAGTAGCTATAATGGCATTTGCATCTTCAAGAGCAGTTATCTTAGTAGGGTCAAACGGACCATCCAAGTTCTAACTCTAGATCTGCCATTTTCTTGACCTTTGCAAGTTTCAAAATCTATCTAGGCCTCAGTTTTCTCCTGTATCCAATGGATGTAATAAATAGCACCCACTGCTGAGGGTGACGGTAAAGGACCCTGGGGAGCTTCAACAGCAAACAACTAGTGGTGGCCAGGAGTGACTGCAGTTGCAGGAGTGGCAGCTGACCACCAAGATCCA